>NC_056739.1:1947361852-1947669352 GCF_019279795.1 Protopterus annectens | reverse complement strand
ACATCAGCATGTTTGCCCCATGAGGAAATTCAGGGTTAGAAAAATATTTAAACTAGCAATAAGCAACTATCGTGCTGCTGGTAGGATTGGATTGTGTAGAACATCATGGTAAGATAAAACATGTCTACTGCTTTAGTTTCTTCCCATTGTGGCTGTCTAAATACCTCAGTAAAACAAAACATATTGCAAACTTCTGATAGAACCACAGATGCACTACTGACTTATCAGTCAAAATAGAGTAAACATGATCTTCCCCTTAAACCATGAAACAATTACCATATCCCTTTTCTCAGGTGGTGCCACAGTCTAGTATTATAAGCTCCCTCTGTGACATGAAGTACTAATGTTATGGATGGCTAGTCATTCTACAGTACTGTAGAGTCCTCACAAACTAGAGTATTCAAATATAGAATACAGTATACAGTTACAATCCAAACTAAACAAAACAATGCAAAATGATTACCCAATCAGATAGAGTCAACATAAGCAGCTGTTTTGTAGGAACAGATACACTGAAATGTGTTGCAATTTGACTTCCTCAAAGTCACAAATATCCAAGAGAAAGCTGTGGCAATTATTTGCTGTATCATCCAGAATGCAGATTCGTGAGACAAATCATTTTAATGACCACATACATTATCAAGGACAGTGTTTCACTAGACTATCAGTAAAGGGTTAATATTTAATGTGTAGAATATAAACTTCTTTGCGGCAGACGCTGGCAAAATTCCAAAGTCAAATGTATAATTAGTAGTAGAGTAAATGTTTATGCTGTTTAATTGATTAAATGAGCTGAGAAAGAGATCATGTGTGTGTGTGTGTGTGTGTGCATGCATGTGCGCGCGTGCGCGCGCACACACACACACACACACACACACACACACACACACACACACACACACACACACACACACAAATACTACACACACACACACACACACACACACACAAATACTTCAGGAAACCAAATCACATTTGAAACCATTGCTGACTTACACAGGCAACACACACAACTCTTCATGTAAGAAATGAATCAATAACAAATACTAATGTTGCAAACCACTACAGGCCTGTGTGCTGCACACACTGTGTTCAGCTGTTACTCGGTTTGCTAATATCACTTTATATATAGTTAACAAAGAGATAACTATCAGATTTTTCTTGTGGTAACTGTTCAGTTCATTAACACAAACTCAGTTGTTGCAAAGATCACAATAATCAACTCTGAAACAGTCCCTTTCAGTAAAGCGTAAAGATTCATGCAACCATTCCAGTCCACACTAAGATGGACAATTACCTCTCCTCTGTTTCCTTTAGTTATGATGCACTTAGTTCTATTCTCGATATGTAAGGCTTCCTGTCATAACTGCTGAACCTGCAGTTTGTGCACAGTTGCTTCTATAGTTAAGATACAGTACACTACTGCAAAAATCCACTCTTTATGATTTGAATATTTTTTTTACAAATACTTGCAATTAAACATGCTTTTAATTAGAACTCACAACAGTTAACCTGGATAACCATTCTATATTTCTCACAAACTACTAAATGATTTACTACTACTCAAGACATTAAAATTAGATTTAATGCTAAAGGACTGCTGATTGCAGGTTTCACTCAGCATACTGGTAGCAAAGCCAATTTTAAAGGAACACTGAGAAATGAGAGACAATTGTGCCCTAAACACAATACTCCCTTTCCGAACAATGCTTTCCCTCCCTAGATAACGATACACACACTTTCACATATTAAAAAAGTAAGACTAGTTTCACCCCTTCTATTGGCATTTCTGTCCTAGTCAGCTTCCAACTGTTTGTCTCCTTTATGCACTCAAAACTGGGCATCTAAACAAACAGTTGCAAGCTGAATCTCTTAAGGTCATCTTGTCTTGTTATCCTCTACATTTTAAGTCCTTGCCCTCATGCCCTCAAGCTCATTCTAGTAGGACAGTGGCATCATCTTGGCCCTTCTACAACGGGGTGGATGCCACGACCATACTAAAAGCTGCCACCTGGTCCTTTGTAAATACCCTCACTAAGCATTACATGATTGATACTTTCTGAAGATCTAGGGCTGCTTTCACTAGATCAGTCCTTTTGGGCCTATTGGACAGTTCTGCAGCTCACTAACCAGCCCCCCTTACATCCTCTTCAGCTCTGGGACTCACCCATTCATGCTGAATACTGCAACAGTGATTTCAGTCAGGACCTACTGCAGATGTGTAAAAATTAACTGTAATACTCTCATTCCCCTCTACATTCTTTTCCATAATCTCATTGTCACACTGTACTGTTCCTCCCTTTGTCCCTATACTGTGGACAGCATCTTAGAACAAAGGGGCCTCCTACCAACTGCATGCTTCATCCCTCCTAGCTGACCAGTCTCTCACTCTTAGTGGTCTTCAGGTTATTAGCTTGCAGATAGTCTGATTAATTATGCTCATACATCCACCTATAAACTGCTATTTATTTATCTATTTTTATCTTTTGTTGAGTGGGTTAGTCCCACTAAGCTAGTAGCTTCTTTTCAGGGGGAGACCTGAGGTGGTATTTATTTGGCCAGGGCATCAGTGAACTTCCCCTACTCATTTCCATAGCTGTCATGGGATCCTTTACATCAACCTAGGCTACAAATCTCTTATCCTGCACTACAGTGTCAGCAGTCTGCCTACCTGGTGTGGGAATAGAACCCATAGTCTTCTGCACCAAAAGTGAGTGTGATACCTATTGCACCACTGACACTCATAATGACCTGGCAAGACAGACTAGGTTATTATGATCTCATCAGCTGAGCTATCACAGTGTATTATGTGTAAGAAATACCTTTCCCAAAAATAAAGGATCACATCAGCATGTTTGCCCCATGAGGAAATTCAGGGTTAGAAAAATATTTAAACTAGCAATAAGCAACTATCGTGCTGCTGGTAGGATTGGATTGTGTAGAACATCATGGTAAGATAAAACATGTCTACTGCTTTAGTTTCTTCCCATTGTGGCTGTCTAAATACCTCAGTAAAACAAAACATATTGCAAACTTCTGATAGAACCACAGATGCACTACTGACTTATCAGTCAAAGAAAAAAAATCTGGCACTGGTTTATCTCCTTCTGACCCATTTCTCTTCTTTCCTACTAGCCTCAAGAGACATTGCTGATCATTTACTCACCATTATCTTATATTCAGATGAAAGATAGATGTTGTTTCGGTTCAGTGTTAAATTGAAAACAGTGAAATTATTTGCCCTTGTCTGTACTTCAACAGGCATGACTGAGAATACATGATCCTCATTCCATGGCTGAGATTATGCAGCTTTGATACCCAACCATCTCCTCTTCAGCTCATTTACCTACACCAGTGTTTCTAATTTTTATTCATATTACGTGTGTGTGTGCATTTATACATATATATATATATATATATATATATATATATATATATATATATATATATTTATCAGAGCTGACATGGGCTGGCAAAGGATAGAGTACTGCAAGACTCTCAAGTGGAGCCTCGCTAGTGGGACTTGTATTACTGCTACTGCCACAGTACTTACTGCTTGAAGTATCGTTCGAGCAGATACTCTTGAATTGTGTAGTACCTTTCTGACTTGATCTCGTATGGTTATCGCTCTTGATGATGGGAGACGTGCTACCATCTCAATTGTGTTTGTTTGCTCCTATGAAGTCGAATTCTTGAGAGAGATCTAGGTGTGACTTTTCGTAATTTACTGTAATTCCTAACAAAGAACATGTTCGAAGAACCATGTCTTTTGCTTCTAGAAGTAGATGCCTAGTCACAGTGGATATGAGCCAGTCATCTAAATATGGAAACACCTGGAACCCTTGCTGTCTCATGTGAGCTGCCACTACTGCCATACATTTGGTGAACACTCTGGGAGCTGTAGTGAAGCCAAATGACAGTACTCTGAACTGATAGTGACTGGCTCCCAGCTGGAAGAGTAAATGACATCTGGCTTGCCTGTCCATCTTTATATGGTAGTACGTGTCCTATAGGTCTATCAAGCACATCCAATCGTCCTTTTCCAAGAATAGAAGCACTGTGACCATCCTGGCCTTGCTCCACTGAACTGATTTGTTCAATCTGCTGAGATCCAAAATTGGTCTCCAGTCCCCTGTCATTTTTGGTACCAAAAAGAACATTGAGTAAGTACTGAACCCCCTCCGGTCTGGGGGTACTTCTTGGATGACTTTTGATTAACAGCCTTTGTAACTGGATGGCTGCTTGCTCCCTTTGACTGGGTGAAACATCGGGGAGTTTTTTGCTTTGGGGGAATGGATGGGAAAAGGATATAAAATATCCTCACCACCCACTTGTCAATTGCTATGTTTAGCCAGGCTCTCAGATGCAGGGCTAGTCGACCCCCGACTGCCTCCAGAGAACAGGAATTGGGGCCTCCTATCAGGAGCACTGGAAGGGTTTTGCAAAGGTTTTATCTCAGACCCTTGATAATGCTGAGCTCTTCTGCTGCAGGGGTGAAGACTACCATCACTGTCCCCCCCCCTATCCCTGAAGGAACTTTTTCCCCATGCGTGAGGAAAAGACCCTTGTGAATTTTTGAACCCACATCTTTCCACTGCTTCTCTGATTTTTTGAGTATGGTCTCTGAGGAGTGGAAAAATGAACTCCCACGGCAGAAAGATTCTTCCCATTCTTCTTGCATCTGGAAAGCATATCTCTGACTTCTGGGCTAAATAGGGAAGTGCCGTCAAACGGAGTGTTGATGAACAAAGACTTAAAGGTTCAGCAAAGTCGCACAAGCATCCAGGCTTGCCTCCTCATAGAGATGCCTGAACCCGCAGCTCTACTCACCCCTTTGGCTGCATGTGAAATGCGCCTCATGGTGAGGATTGCAACAACATGTAGGGTGGCCAGCTGGGAGGTGACCGAATCCTGTACCTCTTCAGACACAGCAAATGAGAGGGTATCAGATAACTCCTTAATCAGATCCCTCTGCAATCTAGTAAAATGGGAAAGTAAATTCAGATACCTCAAGGCAATGGTCGCTGAAGAGAAAATGCATTTCCCACATCTACCCATCATCCTAGAATCCTAATTAGGAGGATGAATACTAGAACTTTCTTCTTCAAGTTCTTTTTTCATGGCCGCCACAAACATGGCATCTACCGGAACATCTTTTGACCAATTTTTTTATCCTCCTGTACTGTTATTATTTTATTTGGTCTCCAAGGAGCAGGGTCCATGGAATCTGGAGCCTCCAACAAGCGCCGAGAGATCAACTCAATGAGCTCAACTGCGGGTGGGGTCACCCAGGAGGTAGATGGATGGGATCCAAAAGCCGCCAGGTACACTGACTCCTCCAATGAGGGATTGCTGGGCTTCCAGCCACCTCTCTGTTTCAAGATTTCTAGGATGTCCCCAAAGGAAACATCATCTGGAGGTGACCATGGGGTTCTTTCACCTTCATTGAGGTCAGTGTCTTTGGTATCAGACTCCATCATGGAGTCTAGGTGCTTCCTTTTACATTTCCTCTTCTGAGGATCCTCCTCCATGAGGTGTTCTGGGGAGGTATCAGAAGAGGAGGGAACCCTTTTGGGTAGCCTGGGGCTTCCAAACCTGCTGACTCTAGACTCTGATCCAAAGCACTCGCATCTGACGGGGAAGCCCTGAAAGTTGTAGGATCTGAAAGAGTCTTAAAATCAACAGTTTAGCCACTTTAGGAGAATGCTCTGTTGGTAACTTTGGAGCAGAAGAATGTCTTTTCCTTTCCTTGTCCGAGCTTCTGGAGGACAGGAAGGAAGCTGGACTTGACTGTCCAGATTTAGATAAATATTTCTTATTATGTTTTTTGTCCAAGCCAGAAATGGCCTCTCAAAGAGGAAGGCAACATCAGTTTAAGGATTGGCTTATTTCTAAGTTTAACGAAGGCCTGGTGGTTGAATGCTTTTGCATATGTCGCAATCTTCCTGTAAGTGATGTTGACCCAGGCAATACACAGAGATTGTGCGAGTCACTCAAAGGGATTTTGTGTCTACACTTGCAACACTTCTTGAAGCCAGACAGCTTGTCCAATTTATCCGCCATAACACTACAGTCAGACACAAGTCAAAGTAAAAAACAAGAAACTTTTTTTTTTGTACAGCAAGGCTATATCAAGCAATAGAAATAAGGGATAAGGGACTACAATAGTAGTTAAGTAGTACTGCAGTACAGGAAAAAAAAGAGTTATGTACTTATTATAACTTGGCATCTGTGCTATCCAGTGTCATTATTTATCACAGATGGGTCTGGGATCTGACTTCGGATCCAAGCCAGCAATTTCTCAGACAGATCCAGAGTTCCCCTTCCCATAATCCCTTGCTACCTTCTAACCCTCAGATTAAGTTTGCTAAATTAGTTGAAATGCAGAAACCAATTACAACAGAAGACCAAAACTTCTCCCCAAATACAAGCCAGTCCAGCCTTGTCAGAGCCCCCAGAAGGAAGGGGGAAGGAGGGTGGAAATGTGATGAATAATGAGACTGGATACCACAGATGCCAAGTTATGGTAAGTACATAATTACTTATCTAATGCTATCCATGTCATTATTCATCACAGATGGGTCAGAGTTCTCAGCTACTAAGTATCTTGGGTGCCCTCAAGGAAGAATATGCCAGAGCAAGGAGGAACCAAAGGAAGCCACGTTCCTAGACACCAAGTCCAATCTGTAATGCAAAATGAAAGTATGAGGATTAGACCACGTTGCAGCAGCACAAATCTCATCAAGGGGACGTCTAGCCAAGAAGGCCAATGACATGTTGGTCTGACCTTCTAAATTCCTCACTCCTTTTTTGCTAAAAATGCAATTGCCTGTGAACGTCTAAACAATGCAAAATATATTCTCCTTTATTAGAATAATGAGGGAAGAAGACGGGTAGTTGAATCAATTGATTGAGATTAGCTTCTGAGGCTACTTTAGGGAGAAAGGAAGTATTTGTTCTAAGGGACACCTTGTCCTTGTGAAAGGTCATGAATGGAGGCGTAATGCTCAGTGCCTGAAGTTCCAAGACCCTCTTGGCAGAAGTAATGGCCACTAAAAATGCCTTCCTCCAGGAAAGGAATTTAATATCACATGAACCAGCTGGTTCAAAGGTTTCTGCATCAGGGACTGCAGCACCAAGGTCAAATTCCATGGTGGGGATGGATCCTTAATATGAGATCAAGAAGAAAAACTCCTTTCAGAAAGGCTTTGCACAATTTGGAAGAAAAGGTAGGCTCATCGTTGATATGGATATTAGAGACAGCAGCTAACTGGAGGTTAATGGTAGAAAAGCTTGCACCATCCTGAAAAAGGGAATACATGAAGAGCAAAATATCAGGAATAAGGGCTGAAAAGGGATCTAGATTATGCTGTCTGGCCCAAATGGAAAACCTTTTCCATTTACTAGAATACATCTTCTTTGTAGATGGCTTTTGAGAAGCCAAAATAATGCTCCTCATTGGGGAAGGAAGCCTGGACTGCGAAAGGATTACTGGAACTGGAGAAATAATGCGGTTAGATGGAGGGTCCAGAGATTGGGAAGAGGAAGCCCCCCAGGGACGGGAAATGAGAGCCAGAATGGGATCCAGGATCCAAAGTAGATACTTCAGATGAGACCTTAGGAAGGAGAACCATGCCTGATGAAGCCAGAAAGGGACAATGAGGATGAGAGGAGTCTTCAGGCAACGAACTTTATCTAGGACTTTGGGTATTAGGGGAATAGGAGGGTAAGCACAGAGGAGACCCAGGGGCCAATCATGAACAACAGCGTCCATGGGTGACTCCCTCAGTGGGGGATCAGGGCATAGTAATTCCTGCATTTGTGGCTGATTGGGGAAGCAAAAAGGTTGTAGCATGGTTGACTCCAATGGTCAAAGATTTGCCTTGCCACTGACGGGTGATGGGTTCAGGGAACACTCATGAGGAGTCGAGATGGACCTGTTGAGTCAGTCGGCCAACACATAGGACCTCCCGGATATGCGAGTTGCAAGAAGAAAGCGCCTAGAAGACATAATCCATTCCAACACTCTCATGGCCCCTCTGCATAGAGGATAAAACCGTGTTCCCCCTTGCTTCTTGATATACCAGACATCTGCCATGTTGTCCGTCTGAATTGCTATGGTCCCCAGAGGGAGGAATTCCTGAAAGGCTTGCAGGGATGGAAGGACTGCTCTCATCTCCAGGATGTTTATGTGCAATTTGGTCTCTATGGGGGACCACATGCCTTGAACTGTCCTACCCTGAAAATGCCCCCCACCACAAAAGGGAGGTGTCTGTAGTCACTATGGCTTTGGGTGGGGGGAGAGAAAATGGCCTGCCTTGAAACAGGTCCTGAGACTGAAACCACCTGGCAAGATGATTCCTGCACACCTGATTCAACTTTATTGTCATAGACATGGGCTGAGAAAGAATGAACCACTGGACTGCCAGGATGCACTAGAGAACTTGCATGTGATACCTGGCTAGAGGCAGTAACTGAACGACAGCTGCCACAGAACTTAGCATTTTGAGGATCAAATGGACCGATGGGTGAGCTAGATGCAGTAGAAGAGAAATCTGATCTCGAATCAGTTGGACCCTGCAGAAAGGTAGTGCTGCAGTCTCTGACACCATGTCCAACAAGACTCCGATAAACTCTAGGTTTTGGCTCGGCACTAGATTGGACTTGGATAGATTCACTGTGATGCCTAGATGCTGGAAAAGACTGAGGACATAACTGGTTACCAGTGTGAGTCATATGGCAGCCATGAGAAACCAATCATCCAGGTACAGAAAAACCTGGAAGCTTTGCAGCTGGAAATGAGCTGCAACCACTGCCATGCATTTAGTAAACACCTGGGGGGCTGTGGTGAGTCCAAAGGGCAGGGCACTGAACTGGTAATGACTGGCTCCTAACCGAAAGCATAAGTGTCTCCTGGGGCGCCTGTTGATCTTTATATGACAGTACACATCCTTGAGATTCAGCAAGCACATCCAAACATTCTTGAGCAAGAGAGGCTGAATGGACTGAACAGCGACCATCCGGAACTTGGACTTCTTGACAGTCAGGTTTAGTTCAATGAGATCCAGAGTAGGATGCGGGTATCGGTCTTTTTTTGGCACCAAAAAGAAGCAAGAGTAAGTTCCAGACCCTCGTTGTCCTGTTGGGACCTCTTGAATGGCTCTTTCCCGAATGAGGTCTTGGACCTCGAGATAGGTCAACTCTCTTTGGCAGGGTGGTACATCTGGGAGAAATTTCTGAATTGGAGGGGGCTGGGAGAAGGGAATGCAGTAACCCCTGGAAATAATTTTTAGCACCCAATGATCAGAGGTGAGACTTGTCCAGGCTAGTTGGTGAAGGGAGAGATGACCCCCTGACTGCCTCCAGGGCAGGACAGTTGGGCATCACCTCAGGAGTCTTGGAAGGGCTTTTCCGAGAAGGGTTCTCAGGAGCCCTGGTTCTGCAGACCCCCTATACCCCTAGAGTGGGGTCTACCATTGAATCCCCTGCCTCAGCCTGCAGAAGAGGGTTCCTGGTGAGTGCTCTGAAAGGAAGACTGAGCCCTCCGGAACCAAAGCTTCTTACTTCCCCTCTGGATCTTAGAAAAGGACCACTGGGGTGTAGAAAACTTGATCCCTACTTTGGAAAGAGTCTTGCCTTCCTGCTCATTGTGGGTTAAAGTTTCCTTAACAGACAGTCCAAGCAAAGTGGAACTGTCAAAAGGGGAGTTAGTCAATGATGCCTTAAAGGATTCTGCAAACCTGCAAAGACAAAGCCAGGCATGCCACGGATAGCAATGCCGGTGCCTGATGCTTGACAGGTGGCCTCTGCAGTACTGGAGATCAACCTCATTGAAGCATTGGCTAAAGAAGTAAGACTGGACAGCCTCAGACAGACTAACCTGAGACTATCTGGAGACAACAACTCTGAAAGGGAAATGGTAAATTCCAAAACCAAAATCCCTATGAAGGTGGGGTACCCACCTCACTTTATACCCTGCCTGTACTAAGTGCTACACCACTCAGGTTTTAGTTAAAAAATATATTTTTTTCTTTTAGACTGTGGCAAACTGTTTGCTACAATGTAGCAAGCAGTTGTTACAGTCCAGACCACAAAATAAGCACTACAGCTCTCAGGTTTGACTGCAAATGCAATACTGGCTTTTAAAAGCAGGTTTTGCATTAAAGAATGTTCAGGATTGGCTGATTGCACCCCCCCAACACTTTGTACCCTAGGCAGTTGCCTCCCTCGCGCTACCCTAGCTATACTACTCGTTGCCACCTTTTCAGATCTCTAAAGCAGAACAGGCAAGTATATGACATTACAGTTGATGTGACCAGCATATGATACCAAATTGGGTGTGGTCAGGACTGTACATCAGCAACTCTAGAGGAAATAATTGTATTAAGTTGGGTAGTGGCCCCTCAGAACTGTCAGATTTTACAGGCTCTGTGATATACTTCAGAGCTCTTTATTTCCTCAGTATTTTGATTTGTATATTTACACACGCACAGACACATCTATATATATATATATATATATATATATACACACATGTATATATATATATATATAGATAGATATCTTAAATGTGGCGCTTCCAACCAAATGTATCAGATGCATCAACAATTAAAATTGTAAGCTCATAAAATTATATATACTACTGCATCATACTAAGAAACAACCAACTGTAAACTTAAAATGTATAATTTGAATCTGACAGCTGCAAATATACAAGTTTGGTGCTAAGATGGAGAATTATGTACATATACTTACACGCATGCACATAAAGACACACACACACACACATAAACATGTGACAATGTGAGGTATTGCCAGCTATGCCAAGAGAAGTAGGGCAGTGGATGTGTAACATACACCAGTATAGCCAGATGAAATTTTGTACAGAATTATATGTCATTTGCATATCAAACTGATTTGTACAGACGCTTGTGTTAAAAATGTATCAACAGTGGGTCCTGAATGTACTGTAACTGATTAAATATATATGTTTTAACAGAGCATACTGGAAAAGAAGACATTAATCTCAGTCCAGTTAACATTGAAAAATAGTCAGAAATTAAATTACTTCATTTAGGCCATAAAGATTGTACCTTACAGTTTGCAGCCAAATGTCTATGAAAACAAGCAATAGGAAGCCATCTGTATTGTCTTTAGCAGTGAACTAATTGCTACTCTGGAAGGGTAGAAGTTCGGAATTGTTTTATGACTTCCAGAAGCTACAAAATATCTTAGCAAAGCTCTATGCATGAGTATTACTGACACATATGTGTTAAATCCTGGCAGCTTTTAGCCAATGGGGTAGTATGGGAACCAGAAGTCATATGACCAGATATGTGTGATGTCATTCTGTAAGTCAACTCTGTAATGATATTTTAATACTAGATAAGACTGAAGTCTCAAGGCACTCTGTTTCTGTAACCTGACAAAGAAGTATCTGTCACCTACTTCTTCTTGCCTTGCTCTAATAAGTGAACTAGGGAATAATAATTATTTAGATCAGTCAGGAAAATATAGTGAAATTAGTTAAGTACTGTTTTTTGTATCTGTATGAATCTATTCATCCGTGTTATTTTAATATTTCCTGTGACTGAAACTCTGGTGTTTATTGTAAATAGATATTTAGTATTTTCATGTTCTTTTATTATTTATTATTAAATGTATTTAAACTTTTCATTGTGGTTGGTCCTTCAGAGAATATTTTAACCTTTGAGAGTACTCATACCTACTTTGGGATTCTGTGGCCACTCCTGAAAGCCTTACTGCATTGGTCAAAACACTACCATTTGTACTGATATTAATTTCACTCACTATAATTGGGTACCCTTGCATGACACTTAGAGTAACTGGCTACGGAGTGTCTGGTGGCAGTAACTACCCTATAGTCTAGGCAGAAGGGGGCATAGCTAGTAAATGTGTGCCACCCTTTCTTGTGTGTTTGTGTGCAAATCAAATCTCTAAGAGTGTGTGGGACAGCTGCTTGGAGCAGGAACACGAAGCACTGGTTTCACAGAGAGAGAGTAGTAGAGGACTTGGCTTGGACACTAGGCTGAGGCCTCAACTCTAAAGCTGTGCCAGTGGGGAGTCTCACTGGGGACCTGGAGAGAAACAGAAACCCAAACCCCAGACTGAGTGTGTTCCCTGTGTACTCTTAAGGGAAATTGTGCTTGATGCAGATAGCTGCATCTGGAAATAATGTGCATCTATTTTTGCTCCAACTGAACATCCCTCTTCAGTGTCAGTGGTGAGGATTCAGGCTCCTTGACTGCTGGCTCAGAGAGGGGACATCACAAAATAAATAAATTATTTTATGACAAACGGCTAAAATACAAAACAGCGAACATCAAATGAGAGAAAAAGAGATGGTGCTAAAAACACTTTACTACCAAGAGTTAATCACAACACTGAGTATTTCTGTCCCACTAAAAAAGCCCTATATCAGTAAACAGCAGCTACAAAACTCAGATCAAGCATCATATAAAAAATAGTACCGTTAGGGAAATAGATTTTAGTAATGTGTACAGTTAAAATAAACAGCAGGGATACTATGCGTGAATAACTTAAAGCCCTATTTCTAACTGTATTGCTAGAAAAGAGAAATATAGGCACACAAAAGACAGAACATCAACAGGCACAATAGTAAATCTATCGCCTTAATGAGAACTTACTCTAAACCCAACCTTTGAACACTTGTGCAAGCAAATTAACTACTAAAATGCAATCCTGCACATTTTCACAATCACCATCTTTACAGTCAAATTTCCATTTTTCTGTTCACTCCTACTTACCTACAATATACAAAAATTGAATTCACCCATATTAGATTCAAACAAATGCGCACCCATTCATTAATTTGTGAGGTAACTGTTTATACCCACACAAAATTTTCTACTAAAAATTATTCTACCTTTTAATTTACAATTGTGTGTGTACATACACACACACTTGCCCATACATATATATATATATATATATATATATATATATATTATGTGTGTGTGTACATATATATATATATATATATATATATATATATATATATATATATATATATATATATATATATATCTGTACACACACAGACACATATGGGTGTATTATGCATGATCAAACTGCCCTAATGTCAAATGTAAAACACTGACAAAATAAGTTTGATCATACACAATACTGAATGGGGGAAAAATGAAAACAATATAAACACCAACAACCCCCCCAAAAATAATAATGTCAAGAGAGAAAACTACTTCCTTTCTCAATATTAAAGCTAAACTCCCTTTTAACACTAGCCTCAAATTTGAATAGTAACAGTGTTATGGGAGGTTTTAATGACCTTAAGGTATAGGACTGGAGTTGGGGGGAGGAGGCAACATTAGGGTAAGGGTTAGTACTCACAACTAAGGTGGGCAGGGGGACCTGATTGAGTGCTCATTGTGTGAAATGTACATAAACCTTACATACAGTACTAGATTACTGCATCCTTTACAGCTAAAACATTCTAGTGAAAGAATACGAAGTATTCCTGAGAACAAGAAAAAAAAATACTAATAAATACTTGAGATGACTCACAGCTAGAAGATTTGATACAACGTCTTGTATTCAATGGAAAATAAGTAACACTGTATGTAGAGCTACCGTGTTTTTTTGTCTTAGAGAATATCGCCCATGTTATAACTGACAACAGACAATATTCTCTTGGGAATGCTCAACAAGTTAAAATAAAGAAGAATAATCCATTTTTTCTCACATACTATATTTCCTCCTCTCCAGAATTATACTCCACCCTTTCAACATTTATCTTTGGAAAAAAGGACATAATTCATGTTAAGTGGCCCTCCCTATGAATCATGGTTATTATGACATAATGTTCTTGTTCAAAGCTATGTACAATTACTGCAGTACAACCTAATAATAGTTCACGTGTCTAAACCAGTGAGCAATGTTTAGGAAAAGGAAGAATGTGACTTAGTTATGCACATAACACTTCACTCAAACTGTAGAGCTATAATCAAACAGCAGCACCCATGCGCATTAAAATATATTTAAATGAGGGTCGTTCAGTATGGATAAAGAAAAATAGAAGCAGTACACAACCTGAACAAAATTAACAGGACATACTAAAGAAAGTGCAGCACTGTAATGTGCAAGAAAATTAAACTGATGTTGTGATGTGCAAACAGTAAATAAACTGGAAAGGTAATATCAGCCAGACATTGAAAACAGAAGCAGAATTTGTATACCCACAGCTCAAGTTAGTCAATGATGTTAGTCATGTCAAGACCTTGTAATAAAAATCCATCTATTCTACCAGGGCATACATGCAAAAATGTAAATGACTTTCTTCAAGTTTTATGTTCAGGGCCACCTCAATGTCACATGGAGTCTACACAACATAAACTTCTCGGGAAACATATACTTGATATCCGTTTATCATAAAACACACAGCTCTGCTATCATAAAACACATCCCCCTCTGGTCCATACGCAGTATTCCCACACAAGGGCTAAGGGTCATTAATGCCACATTATCTGCAGTCCTTCACTCTGGCTGAATCCAAATTTCACTTGTGTGAAAACATACTAGGGTGGCACAGTGGTTAGCACTGCTTCCTCACAGTTCTTGGTTCTCCAGGTTGGTTCTTGGCTGACATATGGAGTATACATGCCTGCAACTGCTATCATAATAATGGTTAGGTCACTTAATATCCCATGTCATGAATAATAGAATACATTTAAAAAACTTTTCTCAGTCTCTTAATCTGGCAAGTTGTATACATGTATTTCACTTGTATATAGGTGTGTTTATGTATTAAATATATGACTGCACTGTATTTTATACATGTCTTAGCTTGCACTTTGTGTGTATCTTTTTCTCACACAATGTACTCTGACTGGATATTTTAATCTTACACTATCTGCAATAAATCTTTCCATTATGTTCTGAATTTGCTATGCACCATCCTGTATATAATATTTTTGATTAGGAAGACCATTATGTATTTTCTGCTCTCTGAGTTCTGGTTGTGGTTAAAAAGGGTCAACAGATGCCCACTTACCTGTTGAACAAACAGTATATTAATAATACATGTCCTTCCTGTGTCCAAAATGGGGTTTTATTGTGTGCTCTGCTTTCCACTGACATTCCAAAAACATGCTACAGGTGAACTGGCAAGCCTTCACACTGTACAGAGGTGTAAATGACTGTGTGCGTGTGCGTCTTTGTGTACACAAATGCACTCCTGCATATCCTGGAACAGGGAATGCCCAACAAGCATTCATTTTTCAGTTTTGCACTCAAGGAGTACTGAGAGACGCTCTGGATCTGCTGTGACTGTGCAATGGATTAAGGGGTGATTGGAGAATGAAAGGAAATGCACTAGCTAACATTGTTATATAAACTATTAATGTTTAAATTACTTATAGAAGGATTCTCCCTCCAGACTTGGCAGCAGCAAAGATATTCCAGAAACAAGGCAGCTGGAGGAAGGGAAGACAGCACTCTCTGAAGGGGAGTATCCCCCCAAAAAAAATCTAAAACAGAGGAGAACGCCAAAAAAACAATAAAAAGTAAAGATGGAATTGCCAAGAAAATATGCTCTGAAGATTATTCTCTCAAAGGATAAGGCACTTCTCAGTGCCTAATGAAAGTGATGTCACATGGTCATGCTGATCAGGTACATATTGTTAAGCAAGCACTAGAGCAGCTGTCCTTATGGCAAAATGCCCTTTCACTGTCCCGACCAGTGATGATTTAGACAGTGTCTAGTCACTGCAAAACCTTCCTTGCCCTAAGAAACAAAAATAAATATTCCCTCTCTGCATGCGTACAGACTGCAAACGGCAGCGTGTATCCAAGTTATGGAGGAAGCACTTCTCTCTTTTTCGCACTTACAGAAAGAAAGCTATAATATGAATACACTGGCTGATCGAAGCTCAGATGGTACATTGGTGAGAAAATGTACAGTTACAAATAACAGCTTTGATCCTGGATTTGTTAACAGCTGAGATGACCCATCAGTAAAAGATTTGGCCCTTCCAAGCATGTTAATTCAAATAGTGAATTAGATAGCATGTCGATCATAAAGTTTTAACTCCAATGGAGAAGACAGACTGTTCAGTGGTGGTCTGACATGATAACTCTTATTCAAAACTATTTCCTCATCCTGCACTGGTGCTTGAATCCTGACACTCACAAAATCACTGCAGCCAAAAGAGCTAAAACAGCACTTAATAGGTGAAGTGACTGAAGCTAGGTCCAAAAAGAGCCTGAAGCATGACAGACAAATATACAGGCTGAGAAAGTAGGAGAAGCAGTTATCTCTTGGTCCACATCAGAGTCATAATGAGGGCTGCCCCAGGTGAAAACTGTAAAGGGGCAGGACTGTCAGGTGCAGAATGGTGGCAGAGTGCAGTACTGGCTTTATAAATGAATGCTAATACCATGTTTGCAATCACTGCTGAAGCACTTCGCATGCTGGTATCTTAACTGTAGCAGTAGCTTCTGCAGTTTCAGAAGAGAACAGCTTTTTTTTTATGGATCCACAACTTTGAGATGAGGAGGCTGTCATTCTGGGGATCTGCAAAGGGTGTCTGATGATCTGGTTACAGTTCTGATCCACATAAAGAATAATCTTAGAATACCTGGCAACTTCCAAAACCTTTGTAATTGAACAAAGGTCATCACAGGGATGAAAAGCAACTATTATAGCTACTACACCCCCAATACCTGGGCTGGAATTACTTCAGGAATGGTCAAAATTCAACAAGCAAGTAGCCACGCTTTTCTGCACGATCATGGGGTAATGATGATGAGCAACACCATTCTTATGCAGAACTCTGCCAAAACAGAAATAACAGAGAAAATGAGAAAAGTACACATCAGCTGTCATGGGGTCGGTACAGGAGTCGGATACTCCACAACAGCACTGGAAGCGTGGGCAACTATTACTTAGTAGATTTTCTTGTCATGAATGCAAAATCCACTAAATACAGACAGCAATCAGACAGACAGAGTTCAAATTTAAGTTACAATGAATTCTGCAGCAGCTACTACTCTCTTTTTTTCAGCAAATAAAACATTTAAGCAACAATCCACGACTGGATGTGGGTATGTCAGGATTTATCCACGAATGGGGTGGTTTGATCCTCTCAGGAGTAGATTACTGCTACTATACAATGACATTTAAGAAATTGTTTAGCTTTCTTAAATAATTCTTTGTATAACAGCTCTGAAATGTTCCTCCATGTTTTTCCTACTTTACTGATGTACTGAGCATATGTACGGGACTTGAGTCCCCACACCTGCACAGCACATCAGTGCACTGCAGATGAAGCAACAGAGAAAAGAAAATTCCCATTGCTGCTTTTTTTCTTTTCTTTTTGGTCTGTCGAGATTTTACAAGGGAAAGCTCAGACATTTTAAGAAAATGAAGTATGTTTTTGTTTATTTTTGAGAATGTACCTGATTTTATTTTTATTTTGCTCTCTCCCTGAGCATATTCAATAGAATGCCTGGCTGCTCAATGGTACTTTAGCGACTGGACTGTATTCTACTGGTATATGCTCGATTTACAATGGGCATGCTGATTGGACTGTCAAATCAGTGTGCTCATTTCTGAATGCAAATAAAACGTCATTGTATAATTATACTTTCATGCTATATTTAATTGGTTTAGATGTTGTGATAAGCAAAAAAGTGACATAAATGGTAATGTGGGGCCAAGATATACTCCAGTTCTTTGGCAATTGATTCAATTTTGATGGAAGACCCACTGAGTATATTACATGCCATGCTGCAAACATTTTAAGTCTCTTACGTATGCAAGATAAGTTTTTATGTTCTTAATCACAGGCTATCTACTATTTAGATATGATAATATTCCTGTTAACTTACACTACAAACTATATTTGATAGCAGACCTCTTAGTCTACTGTTACCATATAACCATGTCATTAAGATGATAATGAGCAACCAATTGTGCCACACAGGCCCTTGTTTGGCCTTCAAAACTGCCACCCATTTGGAACCTATGGTCAAAGTTAAAATATACGCTACCTGTTAGCTACAGTGTGATAGCTGTTCACCTGTCTGATCATTTTGTTCTTCACAAAGCTTTCTATGCTGGTTTAAGAATTCCTGCAGTTGCTGTGCCACTGTTTTCTCAAATAATCTAAGAGTACATATGTCGGAAGCTTGTCTTTGAAAGGCAGAAGATTTTGTTTTGGTGAGAAATCTAAATTAAAAGTTATGTTTTACCATAACTAGGCATCTGTGTTGTCTTCCTTCATTCATCCTCATGATAGGGTCTCAGATCCGACCCTCAGATCCGGCTCGGCCACATTTCGCAGACTTGGATCCAACTCTCAAGCTCCTCACTCATACCCATAACGCCCTTAATCCACTCAACTACCTCAGATCGAGTTTGCCATATCTAGAAATACCACAGTCAAACATCAGAGACAGGAAGAAGAGGCTCAGACATAGGACATAAGAGTCCTGATATCATCCAGGTTCCTCAAGAAGAAAGGCAGGGGGATGGTTGAGTGGAAAAGTGAGGATGACTGAAGGAAGACAACAAAGATGCCTAGTTATGGTAAGACATAACTTCTAAATCTGATGTTGTCTCCTTCATTCACCCTGACGATAGAGTCAGAGTCCCCAGATATGAGAACCTTGGGTGGCCCTCATGGGAGGATATGTCAGAGCACCATCGAGCCAAAGGAGGCCCTGCTCCTGGAAATAACATCCAATCTGTCGGACTATCCTGGTGTAATGTGACACAAAGGTGTGATTATTAGACCATTGTTGCACAAATGTCATCAATACAGGTTCTTGCATAGAAAGCTGAGGAAATAGGCATGGCACTGGCAGAATGCGCCCTAGGAGGTTTAAACTGCTAAAACCCTCTGAACGAATAAATGAAAGAAATGCAGTCTGAGATCCATTTCACTAAGGTAATTTTCAATACTGCTCTTCCAAGTCTATTCGAACAGAAGGCTATAAAAAGCTGGTCAGATTTTATGTATTGTTTGGTCTTGTGTAGATAAAAACAGGGCTGTCTAGAAGGTGAAGAACATACTCCCCTTTGTTAGAAAAATTTGGAAAGAACACTGGCATGTGTATGGAATGATTGATACTGTCATCTGTAGCTACCTTAGGCATAAAGGACACAGTATCTCTATGGAACAAAATAAGGAGGTTTAGAAGATAAAGCTTGAAGCTCAGGAATCCTCTTGGCAGAAATCACAGTCACCAAGAGAGCTATTTTCCAGGCCAGAAACTTTATGTCACAACTAGTCATAAGTTCAAAGGAGCCCTGTGTCAATGCCTGCAGCACAGAGTCTGGTCCCATGGAGGAGAAGGATCCCTAATTGGGGGCCTTAATAAGAAAACCCACTTCATGAAGGTTTTACATAGTCTGAACGTGAACAAGGAATGTGTTTCACTTGCTGTGTGAAAATTAGAAATATTTATTTTACATTTGTTGACCAGGACAGTCCGACTGAGCTGGATAGCCCTTTTTCAGCAGAGGTTCGGGGAGAAAAGCTCCACAAACATTACAATAAGGTAATTAATAAATTTATACAGAAAACACATTTTTACAATAAAAGTAAATAAAAAGTACAACAGAAAGCAGTATATAACAGTACATAACAGTGTTGCTAATACTGAAATAAAGAAGCAATAAAAAACAGTATGAAACAGTGTCGATACAATATAATCAATCAAGGAGGGTGAGAAGGAAACATAGTAAAGTTTTGGTGTTGCTGAGGGAGAGGGATGAGAGATGTAAATTATAATTAGCAGAGCAAGCAGGTAACAGTTCTTGGTTGAGACACCAGGTATCAGCAAGCTAAGGAAGGCTCTAAAGAGCATGGAGGCAAAGAGAGGAAGAGGTCAGTAGAGCAAACAATGTAAAGGGCAGGTAGGAAAGTGAAAGAGGGATAGTAGTGAAGATTAAGTGGGGTCAGTACAGTGACAGGACCAGTGACTTTTCAAGTATTCCTTGGTGACAGCTTTGAATTGTTTAATTTGGTTGAGGGATTTAATTTGTATAGGCAGCTTGTTCCAAGAAATGGTGGGATGGTAGCTACAGAGGTTACATCCTATTTTGGTTCTGGATTTATAGACCAGTAAAAGGTCTTGGTCAGAGCTGCATAGAGAAATAGTGGGAGAATAACGGGGGATTAGAGGAGATAAGCTGGGGCAGTAGGAAGGTTGATATAGAACGGAATGAATGATTTGGAGCTGAGAGAGGAGGAGCTGGTGGGGTAGTTCTAGCCAGTTAAGGTGTTTTAGAGAGAGGCAGTGATGGGATTTATATGTTTTTTGTGCTGCAAATCTGGCTACTTTGTTGTAGGTTGATTCAAGTTTGGTGAGGAGAGAGGAGTTGAGATTAGTAAGAATTTGAGAGCTGTACAATAGACTAGGTAGGCATGAGAGAGGGTTACTTTTGCTTTATTAGTGAGAAAAGAGGAGGCCCAATTTTGGATGAGTCTTGCACTTATAGTTATTAACATGCAAGTCGAACTTAAGTTGGTCATCTATTATGACACCTAAGAGTTTAGTGTTGGATTCAACTTTGACAGGAGTGTTGTCGAGAGATAGCATAGAGTAGGAAGGTTTAAGGTGGTTAAGATTTTTAGGAAAGAAGAGTAGGAGTTTTGTTTTGTTTGGGTTCAGTATTAGTAGGTTGTTAGACAGCCAGGTTTCAACTGAGTTAAAGGATGCCTGGGTGGTTGAAATGAGTTCAGAGGGGGTGTCAGCAATGGCGGTGACTGTGGAGTCATCTGCATATTGTACTAGGGATGACTGGGGCATGAAGTACAGAGTAAATTAACAAAGACATTAAAAAGTACTGGGCCAAGAACAGAGCCTTGGGGGACTCCCATTTTTACTGGGAGACAATGGGAGAGGGCAGAAAGCCATCTCACTGTTTGGTGTCGATCTGTGAGATAGCTAGAAAACCAGGCAACTGTAGAAGTGGAGAAGTTTAAGATTAGTCAATTTAGTTAGAAGAAGTGAGTGAGACACAGTGTCAAAGGCTTTTGAAAGGTCTAAGAAAAGGCAAGAGATGAGTTTGTTATTGTCTCTGGCCTGAGAAATAGTGTTTAGGAAGGATATTAGAGCAGTAGTAGTACTGTATTTGAGGTGAAAGCCATGTTGTGTGGGTGTGAGGATGTTTTCTTGTAGGAGGTACTGTATGACTTTCTTGTATATGCATTTTTCCAATACTTTAGAGAGTGGGGATAGGATTGCAATAGGCCTAAAGTTAGTAATTTCTATGGAGTTACCTCATTTATGAATAGGTATGGTGTAGAATTCTTTCCAGATAGAAGAGATCTGTGACTCGGAGACAGAGCGATTAATCAAGATAGATACAGGGAGAGCAAATGAATCAGCAGCTTGCTGAAGGAAATAGGAGGGAATATTGTCTGCTGATGTGGAACATGGTTTTAGTTTGGAGAGTACAGATTTGATGTAGCTAGTAGGAACAGATGTCAGATCCTATGACCCAAGAGTGAGGAATAGTGACGTGGATAACATCAGATTCAGACTTTTTTTTTTATATACAGCAGTTCCTACATTTCTTAAAACTGAACAAGGAGGAGGAGAGAAAGGAGAAAGAAAGGGAAAAAAAAGAACAGCAGCATCTATTTACAATCTTCATTACACTTAAAAATAACAGAACATTACGTTATAGCATGCAAAGAAAAACATACACCACAAAAATAGTACTACTACGAAATAAAAATGTTTTTTTTTTTTTTTACTTACAATTCAATTTCTCCTCTGTCTTCCACTCCCCAAAGCATTTTTCTGAATATTAATGAAATGAAGTAGGGCATATAGGTTAGAGTCCCCCACAAGTCCAATAAAGTTTGAAAAAGTCCAATATTTCCAGATTTTCTTGATCTGTCATATTTCACAAATACAATTATTGCATTGTAATCCCACATTAAGTTACTGGTTTTACTACTGTTCATCTCCATCTCACATATCCTGTCTCTGCTTCATTTTCAACATACTCTCGATTCTTCTAGTCAACTCTAGTGATCCCTTCCTTCGCTCCAGCATTATATGTGATCTTTATTACCAGAAGAAAAAGAAGCAGAATATCCTTCTGTTTCACAGCTCACTTGTTGTTGGACAAATTTTGTATTTCCTCCTTAGCATGTACTTCATCAAAAAAATGAAGTTATCTTCTCACTATAACATTCCATCTGTGTTGTCCAATTTCATTCTTCCTCAGCTTAGGGATTCAGATCCAATCCCTCAGATCTGACTCAGTCATTGCTAAAGCTCATGGTAACCAGAAACTCTCAAGCCTCCTCCTTACCCACAATGTGCCAACTCCAAGTACCTCAGATCATGTCAGCAGACTTTAGCATAAAGAAACATTAGTCATCATATAGCGACAAGACTATACCTGGAGCTCAATATCAGGGAAGTGACATCCCTTAACCACTACCTCTTCTAGTAGTTTTTTAAGGATGGGGGTTGGTGAGTGAGGAGTTGAGGAAGAATAAAAATGGACAACACAGAGAATGTTATGGTGAGTACATAACTTCTTTATCTGATGTTGTCAGTTTTCATTCTGTCCTCAACTTATGGGGACAGCGTCCCCAGCTACCTAAAATCCCGGGTGGATTCAAGAAAGGTACTTGTGAGTACCACTGAACCAAGTGATGCTCTACCTCTGCAGACCAGATGAAATTTGTAATGAATAACAAAGGTAAAGAGAGTAGCCCAGGTTGCTGCTGCACGTATGTCATCCATGGACGCTCTAGATTGAAAAGCTGAAGAAGTTGCCATGGATCTAGTTGAATGAGCTTCTGACGGTTCTGATAAAGCAATGCCCAATTCATTACAAATAAAAGAAATACAATCAGTTAGCCATCTGGCTAAGGTAACTTTGGCAACTGATTTTCCCAACTTTATTTCTGAAAATGAAAGAAATAATTGGTCAGTTTTCCTGAAGTTTTTCATTTTATGTTGGTAAAAACATAATTGCTTGTGAACATCCAATAAGGGTAATATCTATTTGCCCTCATTAGCAAATATAGTATAGAATACTGGCAAATTAATGGACTGACTGATATTAGAGTCAGATACCACCTTAGGGAGAAAGGATGAATTAGTTCATAATGTAACTCTATCCTTGTGAAAGATCAAGTATGGTGGTTTTGAAGACAAGGCTTGAATCTCTGAAATTCATCTGGCAGAAGTAATGGCAACTAGAAATATTGTTTTCCAATACAGACATTTAAGGTCACACCTAGCTGCTGGTTCAAAGTGGATAAGTACTTGCACTACTAGATTTATATCCCATGGTGGAATAGAGTCTTTAATAGGAGGCCATAAAGTACCTCAGAAAAAGGTTTTGCAGAGTTTATGAGAGGCAAGGGAAGAACCTTCAAATTCAATGAGAAAATTCGATATCGCTGCTAATTGGACCTTAACTGTCAAGGAACTAGCTCCTTCTTTAAAAAGTAAGGCCAAAAATTCAAGGATGTTACGTACAGGAGCTGAAACAGGATCAACATAATTTTGATGTGCCCAGTAAACAAACCTTCTCTATTTACTGGAGTAGAGCTTATGTGTAGAAGGTTTATGGGAAAATAAAAGTATGTGACAGAGAGGGGAAGAGATCATAGGTTGTCTTGCTATTAATGGAATTGGAGAAGCCAGGTAGTCAGCATGAGGCTTGGTATATCTGGATGGGTCATACCCATCGGGTGAGACAGGAGGTCTGGAGTCAGATCCAGAATCCAAGGTTCAAGAAGTAACTGAGGCCAAAGGAAGGGGACCCAAATCTCTTGAGGTCAGTAAGATGCAATGAAGGTGACTTTGCTCTTCAACATGGCAGCTTTCTGAAGGAATTTTGGAATTAGGGGAATTGGTGTATAAGCATAAAGTAATCCAGGGGGACCAATCTTGAAATAGAGCATCCCTCTGTGATTTCCCCTGTGGGGGATAAGGGAAAAGTACCTGCAGCATTTGGTCTTTAGGAGAGATGCAAAAAGATTACAACAAGGCTGGCCTTACTGACAGAAAATTATTTATGTCATGTTCTTGCTGAGAGCCCACTCAGAAGGCAGAAGAATCAACCTGCTCAGCCTGTCTGCTATCATGTCGGGCTTCCTCAGAATATACATTGCTATAAGAAAGCAGTTGGATGAGACTGCCCATTGCCACACCCTGAGTGCTTCTCAACACAAGGGGTAAGATCTGGTCCCTCCTTGTTAGTTGATGCACCAAACTACTGACATACAGTATGTTTGAATTGCAATTGTCCCCGAGGGGAGAGCATCGCCAATGGCATGCAATACTAAAAGCAATGCTCTCATCTCTAAGACACTGATATGCAAACTGGCCTCTTCGGGAGACCAAATGCCTTGGAATGTTTTCTCCAGATAATGCACCCCCACCCCAACTGGAAAGCATCTGTGGTCACTATGATCTTGGGCTGAGGGGGAATGAACGGACAGCCTTTTAGAACCTCATCCGACTGAACCCACCACCTGAGATCCCTTTTACATGTGTGGGTGATTCGTACTGGAGTTGACATGGGTTGGTACAGTATCAACTATTGTGTTGCTAACATCCACTGTAAAATTCTCATGTGAAATCTGGCTAATGGTACTAGAGTTACAGCTGCTGTCATTTAACCCAGAGCTTGAAGAACCAAATGGGCTGAAATTCTGGTACTGCAGATTATCTTTCTACCTGTGATCTTACTGTCTGAACTCCTGAGGGAGGTAATGACTCTATGGATGATTTTGTGCTGAGAAGTGCTCCTATGAATTCTAAACCAAGAGTTGGCTCTAGTTGAGACTTTTCATAGTTTATGGTTATCCCCAGAAGAGAACATGTCTAGAAAACCTGTTTTTTGCCTTTAACAGTTGATGCCTGGTTGGGGCAGAAATGAGACAGTTGTCTAGATATGGAAACACCTAGAATCCCTGCAGTCCCAAGTGCGCTACAACTTCTGCCATGCACTTGGTAAACACCCTGAGGGCAATGGTGAGAAATAGGCAGAACTCTGAAATGGTAATGACTAACTCCCAGTCAAAAGCATAAGTACCTTCTGGATCATCTGTTCATCTTTATGTGACAGTACACATCCTGAAGGTCTATCGAGCACATCCAGTTGTCCTTGCCCAAAAAGGGGAGAATGAACTCAGCCATGATCATCATGAACACAGTGCATCAAACTGACTTGTTTAAGTTGCTGAGATCCAGAACTGGTATCCAGTCCCCTATTTTCTTTGGCACTAAAAAGAATCTTGAGTAAGTTCTGGATTCTACCTGGTCTGGATGACCCTTTTTTCTAGCAGCCTTTGTACCTTAATGAATTGTTGCTTACTCCCTCTGACTGGGTAAAACATTGGGGATTTTTCTTGTAGTTGGAGGAGGAATGGAAAATGGCATTATATAACCTCTGAAAATTATCCTCTGGGCCCAACTACCTGTTGTTACTTCTAGCCAAATTTTCTGGTGCAAGGAAAGTTGACCCCTGAATTCCCTGCAGAGGAGAGCAACCTAGTTTCCTTTCAGGAATGCTGGAAGGAAGGGTCTGCCAAAAAAAGAATCTCTGGACCCTTGGTTTTGCGGGCCACCTCTGCCGCGGGGGCATTGTCTACTACTGGAGTTCTCCCCTCTACTCCTGGGGGGAACTACCTTCACATGGTGTGTCCTGGAAAGGTCCCTGGGACTTTTTGAACCACATTTTCCCACTACCTCATTGATTCCTGAAAAAGGATCTTCGAGGGGTAGAAAAATGTACGCCCATGGCAGACTGTCTTTCCATTCTTTTCACACCCGGATGTGTTTTTTTACCTTGGGACCAAACAAAGACGTGCCATCAAAAGGAGCATTGATGAACAAAGACTTGAAGGGCTCCAGAAAATCACTTAAGTGCATCCAGGTGTGCCTCCTACCTGAACCTGCTGTCCTTGAGTTTCCTTCGGCTACATTCGAAATGAGCCTCATGGAAGAACTGGAAATTGACTGCAGGGTAACCAACTCTTGCAATTCATCAGAAACGGATCCTGAGAGGGTGTCAGAAAGTTCCTTAATAAGGTCTCTCTGTAACCTGGTGACATGTGTCACATAGTTCAGTGACCTTCAATCAAAGGTCGCTAAAGCAAAGACATGCTTCCTAAACCTATCCATTGTCTTTGACTCCCTGTTGGGGAGATGAACAGTGGAAGTCTCCTCAGCAAGTTCCTTCTTAGTGTCTGCCACCATGACCATGGCATCAACAGGCACCCCTTTTGCCTAAAACTGCTTGTCCTCTGGTACTACCATAGTTTCGTCAGGTCTCTGAGGTATTGTTTCAGGGGTGTCAGTATCCTTCCATGCCTGCTGAGAGATGAATTCAATGAGCTTATCAGCGGGCAGAGTCACCCAGGAGGTAGGGGGGCCAGTACCGAGCACCTCCAAAAATGCATCTCCTCAGACAAAGGGTCGCTGGGCTTCCAGCCACCTCTCTGTTCAGGATTTCAATGATGTCGCTGAATGAGACATCATCAGGAGGTGACCATGGGGACCATTCACTTCATCAATGTCTGTATCTTGTGTGATAGATTCCTCTGGGGACTCCAAGTGCTTCCTCTTGCATGTCTTCTTCTTAGGGATCTCCTCAGTGGGATGCACTGGGGAGGTATCAGAAGAAGTCGGGACACATTGTTGGGAAGCCTGGGGTTTTGGTACAAGCTGCCCTTGTGAAGAAGAGAGTTGAGACTCCAAGCGCAGAGACGGTAAAGCTGAGACTGAGGATCTGAGGGGATAGGAACCATCTGTGTTGCTGAGGCAGACAAGGCTCTCTCCATAACCTCACATGAAGACCTCCCCAGAGAGGGATAGGACCCCACATCCAAAAAGGCAAGCTTATAGATCGTAATCCTTCCCTGCTTTGAGGAGAATCCCCCGAGGCAAAATTCAGAGCTGAACTAACCTGTGCTGAGGCCCCAAAGCACAGAGACAGCTCTGAAAATTTCAGAGTCGATTCTAACACCTTGGAGCCAACAGGCTAGCCTCGGCTCTGAGAGCTCTCTGGATCCAACTGACTTGAAGTGCTCAGAGCAAGTCTCAGATCCAAGGATAAGGATATCCTTGGATTTGAGGCACACAGAGCCAGACAGCTTGGATCCAAGGACTCTGAGCCTATGGAAGGAGTCAGAGAAGGAGCTGGTAAGGGAGGGTAATGGAAGATCGGGCCTCCTGACCCAAAGGGTTAGGAGCCAAAGGGAAACCTTTTAGGCTGGCTCTGTGCCGAGAAAATTCTTCTTACTAATCTCTCCATATCTTCATTCGTAAGACTCCTGTAAGAGTGAGTGGAAATTACAAATGCAGACTTGCGTCTTTCCAAAAAGGGTGAGGGGAACTTGGAGGGGGCAGGGTGCACAGAAGAGAAACATCTGGTCCTTAGTAAAGCAATTAGGTTTTATGAAGTAGACAGACTGGACAATTTATTTGAATGATTCGAGGCAGTCTGATCTGATGACTATCTTTTTATGTTTTAGATCTGACATTGAGATCAGATCTGTAATTCAATTCTTTTTTGCTTTGGATCAGAGGATGAAGTCCGATCTGACATTTTTGATTTTCTTTTTTTATGATCCATTTGAGGAGTCAGATCCAATAGAGGTCTTTTCCGAGATTGATCCAATGCCCTTGACAAAGAAGTGGAAGGGTTTGAAGATGCCGATTTGGATTTCTTTGATTTCACAGGTGAAGCTCCAGATAAATCCTCTTCAAAGGAGAAAGGAAGCAATCCTTTGGGGATGAGTTTATTTTTCCTTTCTGTAACAGCTCTGGGATTAAACTCATGGCATATGGCACAGTCCTCCTGTACATGCCGGGGGCCTAAGCAGTATACACATAAAGTGTGTGCATCTGAAAAAGGAATTTTGTGCCCACACTTGAGACATTTTTTGAACCTAGCAGGGCCTTTCTTCTTGTCAGCCATAACAGCAAAATTAAAGCAGTAAAACATACACTACACCAGAAGTTAGAAGAAAGGTAATGAAGAGATAACTTTTTTTTAAACAGTCACAGCTATAAAAGAAAATACCAACAATGGTAATTTAAAGCTACACAACTGTAGAAAGGGGAGAGAGAAAGAGAATACTAATAATAGTATTCAAGAGTATGGTTGAAAAGAGAAAAGGTAAATTAATTTAGAAGAAACTGTAACAAAAGGAAGTGACTGGCAAGAAGTGTAAATAGACCTAAAAACTAAACAAATTTAGTTACGGAAGTACTGATTTTGATAAAGAATACATCACTTAGTTTGAGAGTAGCAGTAACCACGTCTTCTTCTCCAAGTGGCAAATGAGATCTAAGGTACTTGGGGTTGGTGCATTGTGGGTAAGGGAGAAGCTTCAGAGTTTCTGGTTGCCATGAGCTTTAGCAATGGCAGAGTTTGATCTGAAGGATCAGATCTGAGCCCATAAGTTGAGGACAGAATGAAAATTGACAACATCAGATATGATTTCGTCCCTCCAGGGAAGAATACCTTAAAGACAGCTTGGTACAGCAGTTTGAATCTCACAAATGCATCTCAACATTCCCTGAACAGTGGAATGAATTTACTCCTCTTCTGCTTGGTGTATAATGAGTAATCAATTTCCATTGAGTAATCATTTTCCATAAACACTTTGCTGTCTCTCACTTTTAGTATTTTGTCCTTCTGCATCAGTTTTGTCAGAATCAACTCCTTCTGCTGGTAGGATTGCATCTTTACTATTAAATGTCTAGGTTGCTTTCTCATTGCCAGGTTTAGAGCATACAAATGATGTGCCCTTTCAACTAACAACTACTGCTGGGGAATACCAGTCTAGCTGCTTATTTATGCTTTCATAAAATTAATGCAGTATATTCCTTCCAGCCTCTCTGGTATAACCGAAAATCTCAAGTTTTCCTTACGTGCTTTGTCCTCTAATTCTATTATTTTTGAAACATCTCTTCCTGAGCAGTCTCATATTCAGCCAGCCTTTTCTTCATTTCAACCTCTGATTTTTGCAGCTTTATCACCTCATCTGAATATCTGTTTAAAGCCTCTTCTATTTTTTCCAGCCTTTTGTTATTTGTGTTGATATACTCCATCAGCGTTCATTTATTTTAGCCAGGTTTGTGCGCAGTTGTCTTTTATCTTCTTGTAGGTTATTGGAAGTCATGTCTGGAGGCTGCATTGCTTTTTGCTGAACAGCTGCAGAACTTTCCCCAGTCAGTGTTTCTTCCTCATGTTTTGTAGCCGTTTTTGTTTTCCAGGTGCTCTGTATTTTTTTTTTCCTGCCATCCAGGCAATACACCTACTAGCCAGTTACTAAAATTTACCCATAAACACAAAAGTCTACTGGCCTTCTCTGCTGAGTTTCTGTTTTCACCCTGGGAGAGCTAGAGTTATGCTGTTTCTCAATGTCCAGCCGTCTTGGAAGCCCTTCCCTAGCAGACTTAATACATTAATACATTTAAGAGAATAGGGCATAATTTAGCTTTATTTAGTCAGTGCACTTTTTCTTAGGGCTAAAAAGTAATGTTTTCTGAAAGCATATAAGTTGTTTTTCACATCTGGGAAGGAAATATGGATAGGAAAAGAACAGACACTAAGCGTAACTAGGAGCACAGGCTTTAACATGCACTTTAGCATGGGAAACCTTATTATTAGGTTAGATAATGCTTGTGGGTGCAGCTGTCAATTTGACTAAACTGCGTCTATCCGGAGGATTATACTTCATTTTTTGAAGATGTACATAATTTTGTGCTTTTGTTCTAAATTAATAGGTTACAGGGTGGTGTTTGAAAATGTATTTAGTTTTCTGTCTGAAAATTCATGAAAAATTAAATATAACAAGCACCAGGGCAAAAAGGCAATAGCACATTCTCAGATGTATTTCAAAAACTTAAAAGTATGTATCAAAAATAGTGTGACCCCAGAAAATGAAATTAAATGATCGCTATGTAACATCACAAGATTTATGTAAACTTGCTAAACATAACAAAACCCTTTCTAATGGAAAGCAAACTCATAGTACTAGGCATAATAAAAATAAAAAAAACACAAGAACTTATGATATACAAATTCACAAGAAATCATGATTTGAAAAATTGTGTATGTAAAAATAATAAAGCAATTCAACTAGAATATACCACCACCTCGGTTTGCCCCTGAAAAAAGGCTATACTAGCCTAGTGGGAACTAACCTAGTCAACAAAGGATAGATAGAAAGATAGATAGAGAGAGATAGATAGATAGATAGACAGATAGATAGATAAATAAAAATTAGTATTTTCCTAATAATATTTATAAACATATGATGGAAAATATTTCAGGAGCATGAATAAAATTATAATTAATTATGAAATAATAGCACAAAGTAAGCAAATTAAAAGATAATTAATGCCCAGGACTTTTCGGCATTCTATCAGAGTTACACAATTTGTTTCCTGATAAGGTTATTAATATCATACATATAGTCTTCAAAAATATACTTAAATGTAATATCTTGCCTTCATGCCAACATAATCAAGTCAATCCTAAAATAAAACAAAGATACTATACAATAACACTTAAAACGTCATATGGCATTAGCATCAACCCCCTTTTTCCATTTTGTACATGGGGTCAAAGTATTACATAAACAGTGACCATCACCTAAAGCCAATGTTCACACTGCCTGGTGGTTATATCAATATTAATTCTGATATGTACAAGTACAGGGTGGCAAGCTTGATGGAATGGCTGGAGCTAAAAGACTTGCAGGATGACTGTGGCAAAGTCTGCCTTGGCACTGAACAGAAAAGCTAAATGATAAATGGACTGAAGATTAGGCAGCTGTTTCCAAAAAATGTCTTGTGTGGTAATCCTATGCAAAACACAAATACAGCTAACCAAAGCCACCACTAAGAAAAGAAATAATGAGCAATACACCAAAAAATGGCCCAGAAAGTAGAATAAAAGTGTGCTGGTTTATTGAAACATAGAGTTAAGTACTTTTGGCCTCTGAATTACTGTAGGGTCTGGGGATTATTGGTTGGGGGACTGGTTAAGTATTTATTGTGCTGTTAATGTCTAGAGTATTAGTTCTGATGAAGTCCAATATTCACAGATTGAAAGCCCTTAACTTTATGTTTCAATAAACCATCACACTTTTATTCTACTTTTTCGGACATTTTTTTTGGTGTATTGCTCACTGCGTGGTAATCATTCCTATGTGGGAACACTGTGGTGGCAGCTATGGCCATGGTAGAATGAGCTCTCACTAGACATGTAACAGAAGGTAATGCAATGACCTATTCTCTTCTTGGACAAAGTTAATAATTTTTTTACAGAAATAAGACAACATTCTAAGCACTCAAAGACATGTTTACTTATTTTATAAATTATTAATGTTTTATTCATTCCTTCATCTTTCAGTAAAAAAAGTTATGTAATCACCATAACGTTCCATGTTTGTAGTCCATCTTGCCCTTCATTCTTACACATGGGTTCTCTAGTTGGCTCGTGCCTAGGTAGGTATCCCATGGTGCACCAGTACAATCCCCAGATCTTGTTTGCTGCTAAGAGAAATAATAACAACCATATAGAGAGAACCCAATAATAAAAGGTTTTCAATGAATGATAATAACAGTATTTTTCTGTCTCCGGATACTTCCAGGATGGGGGTAGGAGGGTGGGTTCGTAAGAATGAAGGGCGAGATGGACTACAAACATGGAACGTTATGGTGAGTACATAACTTCTTTATGTTCTGTAGTCTTATCTCGCCTTCATTCTTACACATGGGACAGCATCCCTAGCACCTTATTCTTGGGTGGCTCAAGGAAAAATACTCCTGAGTACCGTAGAATCAAAGGACGCCAATTTGTAATGAGTAATAAATGTGTGAGGGGTAGCCCAAGTTGCTGCTGCACAAATATTATCAAGTGGGACCCTGGCTTGAAAGGCTGCAGAGGTAGAATGAGATCTCGTAGAATGAGCCTTAATTTTGAAAGGTAAAGGCTTACCATCAGAAGTGTAAATGTAAGCTATACAGCTAGAAATCCAATTAGAGAGGGTCACTATGGAAACTGGTTGACCTAATTAGCAAAATAATGGGTATAGTTCCCCCATAAAAAAGGGGCGTAAGTAAAATAAAACTATAGGGCTTGTAAATGCCCTCGGGCAGATAGCCTAGTATGAACCTATGAACCTATGAACCTATGGAGTCGGAGAAGGAAATAAATAATTGGTCTGACTTCCTGAATTCTTTAGTCCGGTGCAAATAAAAACATAATTGTCTATGAACATCCAACTGATGAAACCTGTATTCTGCTGCATTGGAATGATTAGGGAAGAACAGCGGAAGTTCTATGGATTGCTTCAAAGTGTTATGGGAAGAGACCTTGGGGACAAAGGATGGATTAGTACGAAGAGATACTATGTCTTTGTGAAATATCAGATAAGGGGGTTTGACAGACAGTGCTTGTAACTCTGACACTCATCTAGCAGGGGTCTATATTAGATAAACAAAAGTTTATCTTACCGAATGCTAACATGAGCGAAAATCCCGGAACCTGAAACCGGAATTGTGAGATCGCAGTACAGTGAAGATGGGAATATTTGCCCTTTCCTCACTGTAGTGCAATCTCGGAGTTGGAATATATATTTAGCGGGGGGTGTGGGGGGTACAGCCCCCTACAATTGCAGTTTCGAGTTCTGGGATTTTCGATAATGTCAGCGTTCAGTAAGATAAACTTTTGTTTATCTAATATAGACCCATCTAGCAGATGTGATTGCCACTAGAAACAAAGGTTTCCAAGACAGAAATTTCAAAGACGATGAATGAGAAGGCTCAAAAGGTGGAGACATTAATTTGGATAGCACAAAATTCAAGTGCCATGAAGCAACCAGTTCCTGAAAGGGGGGTCTTAACAAAGTGGCACCTTTGAGGAAGGTCTTGCACAACCTTTGTGACATCAGATTAGAATCTTGTAGATCTAGATGAAAATTAGAAATCACTGCCAATTGAACCCTGATTGTGGCAGCTGCAGATCCCTAGTGGAAAAGTTCAGACAAAAATTCCAAAACCACCAAAACAGAAGCAGTATAAGGGTCAACATCCATTTACTGGAATATAATTTCCTAGTGGAGGGTTTATGAGAGGATGTAAGGATATGAGTCACGGAGGGTGAGAAGTCATGAAGCCTGACTAGGGATGGAACTGGAGCAGCCAAGCTGTCAAATTGAGGGTGTGTAAGGTGGGGTGAAGCAAGCCTGACATGTGTGTCAAGAGATCTGGCACTGGGTCCAGAATCCATTGATCGTCTAGAAGGTGAGGCCCGAGAAAGGGGAACCAAACCTGTCGAGGCCAGTAAGGAGTAATGAGGATCAGTTTGCTTCCCAGCTGTTTCATTTTCTGAATCACCTTGGATATGAGAGGAAAGGGAGGGAAAGCATAAAGGAGATGCAGAGGCCAATGGTGAACAAGTGTGTCTCTCTGTGACTCCACCAGAGGGGGGATGAGGGAGAAATAGCTGCTGCATTTGGCATTGATTGGGCTGGCAAAGAGATCGCAGCAAGGCTGTCCCCATCTGCAGGAAAATCTGCTCCGCTATTTCCTGCTTCAGAGACCACTCATGAGGCATCAAAATTGCCAGGCTGAGTTTGTCGGCTATCACGTTGGTTGTCCCTGGGATCTGAATCGCCACCGAATATATCGGCCATTTTCAAACTCGAATGGCCTCTTGACAGAGTGGGTATGATCTGGTTCCGCCTTGTTTGTTGATATACCATACTCTCGACATGTTGTCTGATTGTATTGCTATCGTCTCAAGAGGAAGAAGGTTGTGAAGTGCTTGCAACGCCAAGAGCACCGCCCTCATCTCTAGAACACTGATATGCAGATGAGCCTCGTGATCTTGCCATATGCCTTGGACAGTCCTGCCTAAATAATGCCCCCCCACCCTATCTGTGAGGCATCCATGGTCACAGTGGCAACGAGTTGGCGAGGGGCAAATGGAGTGCCCGTGGTTAACTGATTGGGTTGAATCCAGCAAATGAGGTCCTTCTTGCAAGAGTCTGTTAGCAGAATGTAATGAGTTATGGGTAGTCATTGAAAAGACCACTGGAATGACAGGAGCTACTGAAGAATCCGCATGTGTAGTCTGGCTAGCGGCACTAGTAGTATGGTAAAACCCATGGTCCCTAGAAGCTTCAGAACAGTCTTGGCCTTGACTTTTCAGAGGGGGAGAAGACGGTGAATTTGAAGAACCAGATTCTGTGCTCTTTCTACTGGAAGACGAGCCAACATGGCTACTGTGTCTATTTCTGTGCCTATAAAAATCACAAATTGAGAGGGCAATAAGGCACGTTTTTCCCAAATGACAGTAATCCCCAACTGGGCACAGAGTTGAATAGTAGCATCCTTGGTCTCAAGAAGTAGATGCCTGGTGGGGGTGGTCAGGAGCCAGTCATCCAGATACGGAAACACCTAGAATTCTCGACATCTCAAGTGAGCTGTCACTACTGCCATACACTTGGTGATCCACCTGGCGTCTGTGGTGAGACCAAAGGGCAGAGCATGAAACTGGTAGTGACTGGCTCCCAGCCAGAAGCGTAGATGACTCCTCAATGCCCTGTCCATTTTTATGTGGTTGTAAGCGTCTTGGAGGACTACTGAGCACATCCAAATGTCTTTCCCTAGTAACGGAAGTATAGACTGCAGTGTCACCATCCAGAACTTATCCTTCTATACAAATTTGTTTAATTTGCTGAGGTTCAAGATAGGCCTCCAGTCCCCTGTACGTTTTGGAACTATAAAGAATCTGGAGTAAGTTCCGAATCCTACTTGGTCTGTGGGGACGGTTTGGATGACTCTTTTTGCCAGCAACTTGTTGACCTCCACAGTTGCTTGATCCCTGTGATTGGGTGGAACATCCGGGATCCTCTTGGGAACATGAGGTGGCAGATAAAAGGGTTTGGAATAACCTCTAGTGACATTTCTTTGTACCCATCTGTCTTGAGTGATACTTAGCCAGGCTTTCGGATATAATGAAATGCGACACCCGACCGGCTCTAGAGAAGCACAGTTGGGCCCCACATCAGGAGCGCTGGTAGGGCCGGCCCCAAAATGAATCACAGCTTCCCTGGTTTTGCGGTCTGCCCCTGCCTCTAGGACGATGTCTACCATTTCCTCCTCCTCCTCTGCCTCAGAAGGTGGAGTCACCCTGTGCATCCCGGAAAAACCTCTGGGACTTCTTGAACCACATTTTACCACCTCTCTGACCCTTGGGATACTGTCTAGAGGGGACAGTAAAACGTACTTCCATGGCAGAGTGTGTTTTCCCTTCTTGCTCGCACTGGGTGAGTGTGTCCTTTACCTTACGTCCAAACAATGAAGAACCGTCAAAGGGAGCGTTGGTAAAGGTAGACTTGAATGGTTCTGCAAAATTACACAAGCACATCCAGGAATGCCACCTTAGGAAAATTCCTGAACCCGCTGCTCTACTCGCTCCATCGGCTGCATAAGAGATGAGCCTCATGGACGAGGTGACAATAGAATTCAAGATGGACAACTGGGCAGACACCTTCTCAGGGACTCCCTCATTTGGATGTACCTTGTAGAGTCTCTCCTAACTCCTTAAGGAAATCTCTCTGAAGCCTTGTGAAGTGTGTAAGGTAGTTCAGTGATGTGAGAGTAAATGCCACTGATGAAAAGATATGCTTCCCGTATCTGTCCATCGTTCGAGATTCTTTATTCGGCAGATGGACAGAAGAAGAAGTCCCCACTAGCTCCTTCTTAGTGGCCACCGCCACCACCATGGCATCTATGGGAACACCCTTTGAGAAAAATTCCTTCTCCTTGGGAGCTGATAGAAATTTATTTGGTCTCCTGGGGACTGGCTCCACAGCATCAGGAGTATCACACACCTTCTGACTAATGAGCTCTAACAGTTCGGCGAAGGGTGGCGACACCCAAGAGGCTGAAGGCTGAGACTCGAAAGCCTTCAGGTACACAGACTCCTCATCAGAAGGGGTGACAGTGAGCCAGTCGCACCTCTGCTTAATGGTCTCCAGGATGTCTACAAAGGAGACATCATCAGAGGACGACTTGGGGACCCTTCTGACTCCTTGAGGTTGGTGTCTGAAGTAAGAGACTCATTCTGGGAGCCTACATACTTCCTCTTGCAGGTCCTCTTCCATGGGGACTCTTTGGAAGGATATTCCGGGGAGGTCTCGGAAGAATGGGGGCCACCAGCCGGTGGCTCCTGAGGCTGCAGGTCTCGGCTGTCCAGAGAAGGAGTAGGTGCTGAGACTGAAGTAGATACCCTAGGGGGAAGAGTGTCAGTACCCCTGGTAGGAGCTGCTGATTGGGACAGCACACTCCTCATCATCTCGAATGCCAAACTCACTGGCTCTGAAGACCTCCCTGGCTCTGAGGAGACCAAGGATGCTATCCGTTCTAGAGCCATCGGCTCCGAGATAGATTTAGGGTCTGAGCTCACCCTAGCCAACACGCTGAGAGGAAGGCTCGGAACCGAAGAGGTTCAGTTCCAGGCGTCCCTGTCGGGGCCGACCAGGGAGCTTCGGTTCCTAGACATCACAGATGGCATTGAGTGTATCGGAGTGGAACCTGGCTCCAAAGCAAACTCAGGGGGAGTTGGAACCGAGGGTTCCACCAGCAGTACCGAACACTCTGGCTCTGAAATTCCAGCACGGCTCGGAGGAGGAATCACAGAAGGAGTAACAGACTCAAGTGGCCCTGGAACTGAGTGGGTCAGAGCCAACAACATTTTAGGTAAGGCAGATGACTTCAGAAGTCTCAGTACTACTCTCTCCATATCTTCTTCCGATAAGCTCCTAGAAGATCTGGAAGACAGTGTGGGAGAATGGGATCTCTGTAATATGGGTGACCTTAATGTAGGGGAGATCGGTAAGGAATCCATAGACGGGCTCCGATATCTACTATCAGTGGTCAGGTCCGAACTATCTGGTGCCGACACTGTAGCAACAGTAGTAGTACCCTCGATCAGCTCCGAACTCAGTGGAGCCGAGGTGGCAGCAGGTTTGTCAGATTTAGACATTTTGAGAGGCGGCTCCGATGCACCAACCAGCGCCAGGGAGGACCTCTTAGAAGATTTAGATTTATCCTTTTTAGATCCATGAGACTTAGCAAAGGAGGAAGAGCTAGCCAGTTCTTCCTCAAAAGAGGGCTTAAGGAGACCTTTTAATATGTTTATTCTTTCTCTCCTGCAATACCCTGGCACTAAATGAGTGACAAAATAGGCATGTTTCCTGTAAGTGGATGGCCCCAAGACAGTATACACAGTTACTGTGGCCATCCATTATAGACATCTTCTGTGAATATTTCACACACTTTTTAAAGCCAGATGGCTTATGATCCTTGACCTCCTTAGATATCTCAAAGAAGATTGCCAATCAGACACACAGAGAAGATAGGGGGAAGTGGGAGGACTAGGTCCTCTAACTTAAATGGGCCTAGCCCTTAAAGTACCAACAGAGACAACCATGAGGACTAGGTCCTCTAACTTAAATGGGCCTAGCCCTGGTAGTGAAAGAAGGGAGGAAACCTAGGTCCTCTAACTAAAACGGACCTACAAAGGAAAGCATCAGAAAGTCAATATAACAGTCTCACACACACACCAAAGAAGAAATAGGTTCATAGGTTGGTACTGGGCTATCTACCCGAAGGCATATATTAGCCCAGCCACATTGTATGGTATTCACCGCCCCTTTAGTAGTTCCCTAGACCCTTGTACTAGCAGCTAGTACCCTTGGCCCCTATCTAGTAGTGCTGTTGGTGTGATCCCCGGTGTGAACTTTCTGTTACCCATCCACTCATCAAGGTTTCTCTTGAAGAGTGATAGTGAGGGGCTCTGTCTTATGTAGATCGGGACCCTGTTCCATAGTAAGGGACGTCAGGGAAGTCTCTGTGAAGGGAATCTATCCCTCCAGCATGTTCTATTCATTGTTGTGTTGAGGTTTATATCCCTAGAGCGTGTAGCTCGAGTAGATTTGGTTTTGCTAAGATGGAGCATGTTCAACAATTCTGGGTTGGACATGGCTTTGTACGTTAGACAGAGATCGCCTCTGAGAAAGCGGTATGCAACAGAGAACAGTCTTAGCTTTTCAATTGTGCTGCATAAGACAACTGTTTGAGGCCAGTAATCCTCTTGGTTAGGTACCTCTGTGGTCTCTCCAGCTGCTGGAGATGTCTAGCCAGGTACATTCCAATTGGTGCATTGCACTCAATAATGGGTCTGATGACGGAAGAGTAGAGGGGCACCATTACATCCTTAGATCTTGATGCGAATCCTTTTGTGATACATCAATCAGAAATACAATCTCTACTTATTCAAATCTAGAGAAAGAAGGTCATAAACCCCGTTCTAACTCCAAATTCAATAAGTGGAGCTCCGCGAGCAAAACTATTTATTTTAATCTAAGTACACTTTGACAAACCTTATCTAATTTTGAACTAATGCACACACAGTCTAACTACATGCAAAGGTGCCTACAACCACTAATATCAACAATATCTGAAACTAGGGATATAAAAATATAAAAAACAACCCCAGTGAGGAAACTAAATGGCACACAGGATACCAAAGAGAACAATAAGGCCAACGGCCAACTGTTCTCAGAAATACTTAAAACAGAAAAAACTCTAGTAACTGCTAAACTATGAAACTACAAAATGACACTAATAACAGCTATATGAAGCTATCTAAATATGAAAAACAGAAGAATTTAGTAAAAAAATTTGCAAAATATGTTAGACTTACCCACGGCCAAGAAGAAGCACACCCAAACTTGTCGACGTGGCAAACAGGATCTGGGGATTGTACTGGTGCACCATAGGATACCTACCTAGCCACGAGTCAACTAGAAGACTTTGTGCTTGTAAACAGGCCGAGTCGAATGAAGGTGAGATTGGACTACAGAACATCAAGCTTTTCCCTTTCACAAGGTTGGTGGGATTGTGGAGACTATTCTGGCAACCAGTGGGTGCAAAGCCATGAAAACTAATTGTAGAAAGTGTACCAACAATAGATTTACAGAACTCCCATCCCCTTTTATACCTTAACTATGTGCAAAATGAAGTTTACTTCTTTGGAAAGGAGCAATTGCCCCCAGCTGATGGACAATATACTACTGTTCTCTGCTGGAGATATAGAAACCCCTTGAAAGCTGACTGGTAGCAAATATTTTATAAACTGAAAATCTTGAATAATATTAAGCACTTTGCCAGGCTCGTTGGTCTGTTAATTTAAACCTTCCTGCATTTTTAGTCTTATATCATTATCACATTTCTGCTTCTCTGTGTTTAGAAAAGAAATCCTTTATATGGGAAATTAATGAAGTAGGGAGCAAAATTATAATTAGAAACTGGAACCATCTATGCCATTACTGACCATATTAGAATTATTGTGTATGCATAAAGCAGTACAGACTTTATCAATGAGAAACAGAGAAAAAGTAGATCTCAAGTCTTGGCCAAAGTTAATAACTTTTTTACGGAAATAAGATAACATTCTAATCAATCAATTATATGTTTAGTCATTTTATAAATGATTATTGTTTTATTAATTTATTTACTCATTTTTCAATAAGCAGGAGACCACATCCCCTTTTATAACTTAACTATGTATAAAATAAAATGAAGTTTACCTCTCTAGACAGTAGCATTTGCCCCTAATTGATGGACAAATATAGTACCGTTTTCTGCTGGAAATGTAGAAAGCCATTGAAAGCTGACTGGTACCAAATATTTTATAAACTGAATTCCTAAAAAAAAATCTGGAATGATATTAAGCATTTTGCCAGGCTCTTTGGTTTGATAACTATGTAAAACTAAAATGCAGGAAGGTTCAAATGATCACATTTCTGCTTCTTTAAGTTCAGAAAAGATATCCTTAATGTAGGTAATTAAAGCAGAAGACATAAAAATTATAATTAGAAAATGGAAACAGTATATCTACTCCACTTTCTACTGAGAGTGTAGGTATTGTGTAGGTATAAACAGTACAGCCTTTATCAATGAGAATTAGAGAAAAAGTAGATCTTATGTCTTGGCCAAAGTTAACTTTTTTACAGAAATAAGACAAAATTCTAATACTCAATGATATGTTTACTTATTTATAAATTATTACTGTTTTATTTCACTCATTAATTCATCTTTCAGTAACCAGCTTGTCCTTTTCAGAAGGTTGCAGGGATAGTTGAAACTATTCTGGCAACAAGTGGGTGCAAAGCAGTGAAAATCTGTTGTGGAAAGGGTACCAATCGAATGAAGAATCACAATCACTCACACACTAAACAAACTTCCAGGTAATTTAGAGGACTATCTTATTCCCATCTTTTGTAGAGCATATTCTTCTTTCTTTATTATACTAAAATGCATATTGCCAGTATGTAGTCTTACAACTGTGTTACTATGCATATTCATTGGACTAGTTATTTCAGTTATTTGCCTTATTTTCAATAAAAAATGTTATGAAAAAAAGAACTAATGTCATGAAGATTTCCTGTTGTAATTGTTACTATTCTTATATTGTGTGTTTCTCCCAGGAGGAGGAGTTGCAGAAACACACATGTACATAATGTGAAAATATATACATACATCATCATAAGGAAGAGTTTCAGCATCTTCTACTCGAAGAATGCCATGTGCTCCCACCCTGCTTCAGAAAAGCAGTAGCTCAGGCGAATGTCATTCAGCAAAAATGAGAAGTTATGTACCTACCATAACGTTCCATGTTAGTTGTCTTCTCTCGCCTTCTTTCTTGCATGATGGGTTCGGAGCCGATTCTCGGCTCCGACTCGGCACTTTGCTAAGCTCGAGAGTCACTTTTACCAGCTCGAGGCAGCCCCATATCCCATGATGCAAGGCGGTAAGTACCCAGATCTCGTTTGTTGTCTATAGGCAATAACACCTAGCATAAAAAACTTCCCAAAAGGAAGAAAGAAGGAGAGAAAAAGCCTGAAGGATGGATTTGGAGGACCAGTACTGTATGGTCTTAAGAAGCATTCTTCCATGTAGAGAGAAAAGGTCTGTCCAGGCCAGGGGGAAGGAGGGAGGGTCGCAAGAAAGAAGGCGAGAAGACAACTAACATGGAACGTTATGGTAGGTACATAACTTCTCAATGTTAAGTTGTCAATCTCGCCTTCATTCTTGCTTGATGGGACCGCGTCCCTAGCACCTCTATCCTGGGTGGCTCAATGGAACAGACTCTTGAGAACTGTAGAGCTAAAACTGGCTCTGTCCCTGGAGGCCAAATCCAATTTGTAATGCGAAACAAAGGTATGAGGAGTGGCCCAAGTGGCTGCTGCACAAATAGTGTCTAATGGAAGTCTAGCTTGAAAAGCTGTGGAAGTGGCTAAGCTTCTGGTTGAATGCGCTTTAGGTTTTGAGCACAGCTGTTTTCCCCTGAGCTGATAAATTTCAGAGATGACAGAAGAAAGCCATCTAGATAAGGTCACTTTTGAGACAGGAAGGCCTTTTTTGTTATCAGCATAAGAAACAAAGAGCTGATCGGATTTCCTGAATTGTTTTGTTCTGTCCAAATAATATCTGAGTTGGCGGTGAACATCAAGATAATGTAACTTTTGTTCAGATCTGTTTGAGTAGTTTGGGAAAAATACAGGAAGATCAATAGCCTGATTCAAATTACTCTTTGAGGCGACCTAGGGCAAAAAGGTCGGATTAGTTCTCAATGATACTCTGTCTTTGTGGAAGACTAAATAGGGGGGGCGAACAGAGAGAGCATGAAGTTCAGATACCCTCCTAGCCGATGTAATAGCAACCAGAAATAAAGTTTTCCATGAAAGAAATTTCAGGGAACATGAAACAGCTGGCTTGAAGGGAGGAAGAATCAAGGATGTCAGCACTAAATTTAGGTCCCATTGAGGAGGAGGACTCCTGATTGGAGGTTTCAGGAGAAAAATTCCTTTTAAGAAGGCTCTACAAAGCCTGTGGGACATAATGTTGTGATCTGCGAACCCGACATGAAAGTTCGAGATAGCAGCCAACTGAACTTTGACCGTGGAAGAAGAGGAGCCCGCGTGAAAGATTTCCGCTAAGAAATCCAAAACTGTTTGTACTGGAGCAGTAAAGGGATCAATATTTTTAGCTTTTGCCCAACAAGAAAAGCGTTTCCATTTGCTAGAATAAATCCTCCTAGTAGAGGATTTTAGGGAAGCTACTATGATGTCTCTAACAGGATTAGAGATCATAGGAAGCCTGGCTAAGGAAGGAAGTGGAGCAACCATGCTGTGAGGTTGAGAGAAGGGATAGACCAGTGCAGCTGACCCGATTGGTGAATCAGAAGGTCTGGCACTGGGTCCAGATGCCACGGCTGCACCAAAAGGTGACGATGGAGGAACGGAAAACAAATCTGTCGAGGCCAATAGGGAGCAATGAGAATCATTTTGGCTCTCAAAACGGTGGCTTTCTGGAGTACTTGTGGAATCAGCGGAAAGGGAGGAAAGGCATAAAGAAGTCCCTGGGGCCAATCCTGGGTTAGGCGTCTCTGGGGATGGCCTGGCAGTGGGAAGAGAGAGAAGAAGTCTGGACATTTGCTGTTTTGGGGAGTAGCAAAAAGATCGCAACATGGGCGGCCCCATTCTAGAAAAATCTCCTCCACTATAGATTGTTTGAGAGACCACTAGTGAGGCATGAGAATAGCTCTGCTCAATCTGTCCGCTAAAATGTTGGTTTTCCCAGGGATATGCGTTGCTACCAGAAACCGATGAGAGGAGATTGCCCATTGCCAAAGTCTGAGAGCTTCTCGACACAAGGGGTAGGACTTGGTTCCGCCCTGTTTGTTGATATACCATACTACAGACATGTTGTCTGTGTGAACTGCAATTGTTCCCAAGGGAAGAAAGTCGTTGAGGGCTTGCAACGTTAAAAGCACTGCTCTCATCTCTAGGACATTTATGTGCAGGTGGTATTCGAACGGTTGCCACGTCCCATGAACCATCCTGCCCTGATAATGACCCCCCCACCCGATCAGGGAGGCGTCCGTAGTGACAGTGGCTACCGGGACTGTGGGTACAAAGGGTCTGCCTTGGTGAATCTGGGGAGAAGTAATCCACCATGAAAGATGATTCTTGCAAGTTTGTGTCACCAGTATTTGGTGGCGATCGGAAGTTGTTGGTAAGACCACTGAGTGAACAACATCCACTGAAGCAGGCGCATATAGAAGCGGGCCAGGGAAGAAGGGTAATGGCTGCAGCCATGAGGCCCAACACCTTTAGAACCATTCTGGCTTGTACTTTCTTGCTGGCTAGGATGATCCTCACGTGACTTTGTATATCTGAGATTCTTTGGTCTGTGAGGGTTGCTGACATCCGAACAGTGTTTAAGTTTGCGCCTATGAAAGTAATAGACTGGCAGGGCAATAAGGAGGATTTTTCGTAGTTGATCGAAATTCCCAATTGAGTGCAAAGATTTATTGTGTAATCCCTGGCTTGAAGAAGTTGATGCCTGGTGGTGGCTGAAAGGAGCCAGTCGTCGAGATACGGAAACACCTGGAATCCTTGGCGTCTCAGGTGAGCCGTGACCACTGCCATACATTTGGTGAACACTCTGGGGGCTGTAGTGAGACCAAAGGGCAGGGCTCTGAATTGGAAATGACTGGACCCCAGCCGAAGCGGAGAAACCTTCTGGAGCATCTGTGAATTTTTATGTGATAGTACGCATCCTGAAGATCTATTGAGCACATCCAGTTGTCCTTCTCTAGGAAGGGCAGAATTGACTGAAGTGTGACCATTCGAAATCTTGTCTTTCTCACAGACTTGTTGAGTCTGCTGAGATCCAATATTGGTCTCCAGTCTCCCGTCTTTTTGGGGACCAAAAAGAATCTTGAGTAGATTCCGGGTTCTGAATGGTCTGTTGTAACTGGCTGAATGGCTCTTTTTTGTAGAAGTTTTAACACTTCTAACTCTGCAATTTCCCTTAGACCGGGTGGTACATCTGGAAGGGAATTTGAGTGAGAGAAAGGATTTTCCTCGAAAGGAATTTTGTAACCCTCGGATATGATCGACTGTACCCATCTGTCTTGAGTGAGGGAACGCCAGGCTTCTGGGTACAGCGATAGTCTTCCCCCGACTGCCTCCAAGGATAGACAGTCGGGCAACATCTCAGGGATGCTGAAAGGGCTTGTCAGAGAGAGGCTCTCTGCTTCCTGGTTTTGTGGACCCCTCTGCCTCTAGAGCAGCGTCTGTTATTGTTACCCCCTCTACCTCTAGGGGTAAACTGACCACGTGTATCCGGCGTGACTCCTTGGGATTTCGGAACCACATTTTGCCACCCTTCTGTCCTTTAGGGTAAGGTCTAGAAGGGGTGGAAAACGGACCCACGGCAGAAAGAGTCTTGCCGTCCTGCTCACACCTGGTCAATGTATCCTTCACTTGAGGGCCAAACAAAGCTGACCCATCAAAGGGAGAGTTTGTGAAGGACGCCTTAAAGGGATCTGCAAAATTACAGAGCCGCATCCAGGCTTGGCGTCTAAGAGCCACACCTGTACCTGCGGCCCTACTCGCTCCATCTGCTGCATATGATATCAGTCGCATGGAGGAGTTAACAATAGAATTAAGGGTTCCTAGCTGCGAATCAATTTTTTCTTGAGCCTCTGCAGCTGTGGGATCCTGTACTACTTCACCTAGCTCCTTAAGGATGTCCCTTTGGAGTCTGGTGAAGTGACATAAGTAGTTCAGCGAGCGCATAGCATAGGTTGCTGAAGAGAACATCCGCTTACCATACCTATCCATGGTCCTAGAGTCCTTATTAGGAGGATGGACAGGTACGGAAGGATCTGCAAGTTCCTTCTTAGTGGCAGCCGCCACCACCATGGCATCAGCAGGGACACCTTTCGTAAGGAATTGCTTATCTGAAGGGGCAGTAATAAATTTAGATGGCCTCCTAGGAACTGGCTCTACAGAGTCAGGAGCAGCCCAAGCCTTCCGCGCAATAACCTCCATAAGGGGGTCGAAAGGTGGAGACACCCAGGAGGTGGAGGGCCGAGATCCAAATGCCTCTAGGTATACAGACTCATCCTCAGAGGGATTATTGGAGGGCCAGTTTCCCCTCTGTTTAAGGAGTTCTAGGATGTCTGAAAAGGAGACATCCTCAGAGGGGTTTCTTGGGGATCCCTCCGACTCATCTAAGTCGGTATCTGAAGTGATAGACTCAGGGGAGTCTATGTGTTTCCTCTTACAAATCCTCTTGCATGGAGGATCCCCTGACTGATCAGGAGAATCCTTGGAAGAGGGGGTTCTTCCCAGTGGGGAAACCTGAGGCGGAGGATCTCTGGGTCTGGGAGCAAGAGAGATGGCAGAGATATCGACAGGCACCGTAGAGGGAGGAGCTAAGGGAACAGACTGCTGGCTGAGTCCAGTGGCCAGCACACTCTTCATCACCTCGAAGGTTCCCCTCCCAGGGAGGTCCGAGAGAACCCGTTCCGAAGAAACCGGAACTCCTGGGCCCACCGAAAGGGAAGGCTCCAAGGCAGATGTCGGAGCCGAGCTCACCAAGGCCGAGGCTCCAAGGGGAAGAGTGGGGTTGGACAAGGGTCCGATGCCACTCACCCCCTCGGAGGAGACCAGGGAAGCCCGACCACCGAATCCCTCTAAGGAAGGTCTTGAAGAGGAGATAAGAGTAGATGCTGAGGGAGCAGAAGGGGGGGGGGTATCTGCCCCTCAGCCATAGCAGAAACTATTCCCGAAGACTCCAGCTCCAAACTCTGAGGTAGAGTCGAAGGAGGAACTACAAGAGGGTGTGGACTAATAGTCGTCTGTTGAGATGGACTATGTAGCATCTGGGCCAGTGCCTGTGATTTCAATAATCTACTGACCACCCTCTCTAAATCATGGTCAGAAAGCCTGGATGACCTAGATGATCGGCTCCGATGGCTCCGTTCCGAGAGGAGAGGTGTGGCCAGAGAGTATCGGTTCCAAGGAAGGGACCTGGACCTCTTCCTCGAAGGAACCATCGGAGCCGACGAAACCATAGATGCAGTCGGAGCCGAGGACTTTTCGGCACCGACAGAAGGTCTTGATGCATCGGCTCCGGCCGGAGCCGATACAGACATAAAAGTAAGGGTGTCGGAGCCGGTCGGCGCCGACACCGAAGCCTGAGCCACATGGTGGTCGGAGCAGACACCGATGTGACTGAACCAGTATCGGCACCGATAGCCTTCGGTGCCGAAGGTTTATGCAAACCAGGATCGGCTCCAGCCGGAGCCGATCTCGACTCAGAAAGAGTCGGAACCGAGGCCGCAGGCTTAGACACAGAAGCCTGGGCCTTGGAAGACTTAGAAGTCTTGCTCGGAGCCGACTTAGCCGGAGAGCCCTCCGGTTTAAGAAGACCCCTTAAAATCAATTTATTTCTCCTCTCCTGCAGGACTCTCTGGCTAAAGGAATGACAAATCGCACAGTAGTCCTGCAGGTGGAGAGGTCCCAGGCAGTATAAGGAAGAAGTGTGACCGTCTGTCAGAGACATCTTCTGACAGCACGAGTCACACTTCTTAAAGCCTGAGACCCTTTCTTTGGACATAGTTGCAGAAAATACACACAACACAGTCCCAAAGAACAAGTTATCCCAAAAAAAATATTGAGAACTAACCTCTCTCACACACACACACACACACCCTAACAAGGGGGGGGATGGGAGGGGAGAAGGCCTGACTAAAGAAATTAAGGAGTAAGGGAAATTTTAGTCAGAAAAGGGCTTAATATAAACTAAAAACGTTAAATATAAAGTTTAAAGTGAAAAAGGGGCTAAGATAGTTTTATATAAAACACTTACCAGGAGCTGGCAAAAGGAGGACCTCATAAGCGGCAAACGAGATCTGGGTACTTACCGCCTTGCATCATGGGATATGGGGCTGCCTCGAGCTGGTAAAATTGAATCTCGAGCTTAGCAAAGTGCCGAGTCGGAGCCGAGGATCGGCTCCGAACCCATCAAGCAAGAATGAAGGCGAGATTGACAACTTAACATTGAAAGTTATGTACCATAACAATGGATTGTAGGATCAGGTCCATTGTGCTTTACCTGGGACTGAAGCTGGGTGGAATTTGGGAAGCTTGACAAATAAAACTTTTTCAGACTACCCAACTCCTCCACTTTTCCCATAATTCTGTACATGGAAGGACCATTCTCAAAATCTCTGTTATCCTGTGGAAGGTGAAGTACATGAAAAAAAAAAAAAAACAAGGAAGGTGACAAAAAGTCTGTGATGCAATTTTCAGACCTCTACCAATAGGCAGTCAAATAAGAGGGCATGGTCCATGTGTAAGACGGACCTTGTCCAACACATCTATCATTATGTAAGTACATAACTTTCATATTATACAGGACCATTCCACCCTCCTCTACATACAGGAAATAGCTCCAGATATTAAGTGGATCACTGCAAAGGTTCTCTTGAAAAATACTGAATTTAGAATATGTTTGACTGGAGATCCCTGACTCTCAGTCCAGGGGTCAAGAATCAATTCACATTATTCCAACTGTCAAAGAGAATAAAGTAGTTATCAGGGAAATAAACAGTATCCCTAGATTAAGAGATGTAATTATTAAGGTAGCTGCTTGCATTCCAGGAACTGAAGTGAAAGTAGTAGAGTAAAACCAGTGTGCTGCTGAACCACAAAAATAGTAAGCCTAAAATGAGGCAAGGTTCAAGGCATGCAAAGGAGGACCTCAAGAAAAAAGGTTATCTGAAACTTAAGCAGGGAATGACCAAGAGGCATCAGGCTAAAAGCAATCCATTAGCATGATTGCAGCAGAAGGGACAATACAAGGTACAAGGCCAGCAACAGAAAAACTTTTCAGCAAAGAGAACTCTAGTAAGCTATCAGTGAGTTAATTGTAAGACACTGCATAATACTCTATTCAACAGTCTGACAAATGCAGATTTAGTTTAGGATGGCTACTTTAATCACAGAAGAAAAACATTTAAGAAGGGAGTGTAAAACAAAGGCTGAAGAGTACATCAAACAACTTCTGCATTCAAGATATAAATGCGAGATCTAAAGTTCAAAGGGCCAACTGTTGCAGGGATAACACTACTTCCTTGCCTACAAAGGAGGTGTAAAGGTTTGACATGGACATGCAGAAACCCCAATGCAAATGGAATACACTGGCATGAAAAAAACAGACAGAGAGAGAGAGAGAGAGAGAGCATGAGCAGAGCTATCCACAAAGGGAGAAAAGAAGAGAAATTCACGAATGGAAGCCTCTGTAGCACAGGGTAAGATGACAGCAGACAGCTATTTAACTTGAAGTTTCTGGAAGGCATACAGAGGACAGTGCCCATAAAGAATATCAGTCAAGAAAGAATGCAAAGTAACAGCAACAGCATAAGGGCTATGCCAGGGCCGGCCTTAGCCGAAATGGCGCTAGAAGTAGTAGTGCTCGTGCCCCCAGCTCTCTCCACCTACCCCCTATGTGATTGAACACCCCTGGGGTTAAACTGCAACTACCTTTGCATAAGTATTTTCTCTTGAAAATACAGAGCCAGATCATGGGTCAAAATAGGGTTCTAGAAGGGGTAATACCGCCACCCCCCAGAGCAGCCCAGCTGCAGCCCCCAGCTATTCCAGTGTTACATTATTTGGTTATCTCACCAGTTACCCCATGTATGTTCTTTACAGATATTAAAATAAAGTAGCACAAACACAGATAACCATTTGCTAAACAAACACACACAGTCTCACAAAAAAAAAGACTTTAGCATGAGCAGTAAACTGTCTGCCCTTGAAACTCATTCATTGATGGCAAAACTTAAAACATTTTGAAAGCATGAAAACCCACATTCATATAGAACTGCATCTGGTGGGTGGAGAATTTTTTTTACCCCTTGGCTTTCAAAACAGACTGATATTTTTTAGGGCCATGCATACCATGTATTTATTCAATGTGTAAGCTCTATAACTGGGAGCAGGAACCTCAAAACAAACAAAAATTAATGTGGCTGAAAAGAACAGTTCCAAGACCCAAAAGGCCCAAGAAAGAAAATGTGAGCAATAAAGGATTCCAGAGTTTATCAAACACTTATCATTACATCAGTAAATGGTGTATGTAGAATCATTAGTTCTTGCAAGCTACAGATTTCATTTTAGGACTTGCCTAAGTATTATATTCACAGGTTGCATTTGAAATCAGTAGTGTCATAGTAATAGTAAGCTAGTAAGGTATTTCTGAAGGTTGTGGGGGTGGACTAGACCTAATAATAAGAGAGGGGAGAGGGTTTGAGAAACTTCTCTCTAAGTATGCAAAATTTCAAAAATGCTTCAAAATGTATCAAGGTCTGGTAAAATATGGTAATAAATAACTCAAACAAAAACTGCCTCAATACATATTTCAACAAATACATGTAAACAAAAGCTAAAACAAAAGCTAAACTGGGAAAAAACTGGGAAAATAAACATTTTAAATCTAAAATATCAATTAGAAAGAGACAAATCAAATCATATTAATATAAATAGGGTCCTCTATATCAGGACCTTATAACTTGAGTCCCATGCAAATGTAAAGCACACCCTGGACTGCTAGCACAATTGGCTCAAATTTAACAGAATGTTTTAGTACTTATTCAGCCAATGGCACTTCTCAGTGTTATGGCTCTCTTGTCTTCTCTCAGTTCATCAGAGGTAAAATAGAGAACACATCCAGCTTCTACATAAATATTGCAACCTAATTTCCACATGCATACACATGGTTAACTCTTCTGCTTGTTTTTAATTTCGCCTGTTTTGCATCGTCCTGCGATAGGTGGATGTGGATGTGACATGTGTTCCTTTTAAAAAGAGAAACTCACTACTGTGGTGAGTTTTTCTTTTTTTTTTAAATAAATAAGCACAAATTGGCGCTTTACAGTCGCGTCCAGCCCAGCCTCCTAGGGTCGTCTAAGCCCTATATGCCTAAGGCCGGCCGTGGGCTATGCCATAGAGTGAGTACGGTGAAGGCAGGGCAAGTATAAGGCATGGTCTAAACCCTATTACCCAGGGAAAGAAAATTAAATGGTTAAAGGTATGTCCTATCCCTGAATGTACCATACGAAACACATGGCATAGAAACTCAACAATGAAAAAGGCCTAGATAGGAATACAAGATTCCACTGCTGGAGACAGCCTTCAAAGGGGAAGCAGGAAAAAATCCAAGGAAAGGAGCCCTTGCCTAGATAGCAGAGAAGTACACAAGAACTTTCTGCTGGACCCTAAGCCCTAACTACAAGCCTCAGATGGGAAAGGTAATTACGCATGGGAAGGTATTGAAGTAGACAGCTAAGCAGGACATAAACCTGGTTAAAGAAATTAAAACTGCAATCCAAGGATAGGATGCTATAAGCACCAAAGGGGATGTACTGCATAAAGTGATCAGAGCACAAGCTATACCATACATAAGGATAACAAACTGCTAATGATGAAGCACCATCTGACCCAAGTCAGGGATCAAATACAGAACAACAAGGTATGGGGAATGAGGTAGAGTCCAAGAGGGAAGCATCTTTAGTCTACATTCCCTGTTGAAGTACATTCCAAACTTAAGCAGGGCTACATCTGATGCCACCATCTAGACTCTGAAGTCTGACAAGAAACACTTCAAAGAAGAGAACTGTACAGGAGTTGTACCAGACTTAAGGAACCGGCAAGCCTAAAGGCCTGTTAAGAAAGGAAAGAATGAAGACTAAATTATAAGGTCCTGTTGCTGCAGGGCAGGAGACAGGTCTTGCAGAATATCTCCTATAAGGAACATACTCATTTTCTTCAAGACTGAAAGGGATGGGACAAGCATGGATAGTTGTAGGCACTGAATTACAGACTTTGAGAGGATGAGATGGACCGCCTAAGCATTGGGACCATGATGATTTAGTCTGTACCTTTCCCTGAAGGATCAAGGCTATAACAGGGTACAAAATTAGTCTTGGACCACCTTAGCACAAGGACCCTAGCAGGTAAATATGTATTTGTCCCTGAGAGGTTGAATAACAGTATGGGAAAGAAACTGTGCATTTAACTGTACTAAAATATAACCAAGCATTAATCTGGCTATAGTGAACACTTAACTATATGCTGTACGGTAACTTCAGAAAGATAATGGTCTGGTCTCAATAAAGTGATGTGGCACAAATAACCAGGTAGAAAATTAGAAGTAGAGAGTTTCACCTCCACTTAGCAGCATTGACAGTAGTGGGAACACCCAGCTAAATTTTGACAGTCACAACCAAATCTTGCATATGGGAAAAAATAGTGCATGCATATGTGAAAGTGGGCAGAAATGAAGGAATACATCTGCATAATTATATGACCATACCAGGAATTTTACCACCTTACAAGAATAAGAATCCTAACTATAACACTACAGATGGATCCTGCTCCATTCAGACATGAACAGCAATGACAGTTCTTGGAGAAACTAAATTGTGTGTCAGATGATGATAAGAGGCTGGTACCTCTAAGATCTACCTACCTGGAGAATAGACCCACCCTTCAAACAGGAAGAGGAGGAGAAAGACAAGAGGATTTGGAAAAGTGTGGAATACCTCTGACTAAATATCCTCAGCAAAGCCTACATAGGAATCCATGTCAGGAGGACAGCAAGGGAACGTCACAGCTGACATGCAAAGTAGCCCTCCCAGTAGCATATGTCAAGTAAGCGGCCATATTAGCAGTAATTTTCACTAACTGTCGGGGCAGAAGAGCGCTAAGATAAATATTAGTTCTGTACAGAAATAATTAAATCAGGTCAAAACTTAAGAAGCAGGGACTCAAACAATGAAATAAGGTCAGAAAAAAACAGCATCCAAAGCTATATCCTAGGACAGTAATGGTGAGACCAGTGGAAATGGATACAAATTCTCAAGTTTCCAAAGGGGGCAGTGGGAACTTTTCTTCAGAGTCTGATGAGATATCCTTACACCACAAAAGACAATTGCAGGGATGAGCAATATCACCACTTCTTGAGAGAAGATACTCCTCTGAGGTCAGGAGACATCTGTTCTGACTGAAAAGCCTCATTGGTACTGAGGGGCTTTACTCCAAAAAATGTCACCTCAGCATCAAAGAGCATTCAGTACTAATATAGTTCAGCACCAAAAGGGTTATGGCTCTTATAGACTTGGCTCCAAAGCAGTGCTTCCCAGAAAAAGACAACCATAGCACCAAGCTGCTCAACTATGAACTGGAACCAAGCACAGGGCCTCACAGTTTGGGCCACAAACACAGGGCCAAAGTAACATTTCAACCAGGAAATGAAGACAAAGACTGTAAGTGGACCTGACATCAAGTACCTAAATGGTGACTGCTCTAGAAAGAGGATGGCAAACTCTGCAGTAGCACCCACACAACAAGACCACCTTTGTGTCAAGCTGCAAAAAAAAAAACAAATTGCACAGAAAATAGGCATCGACACTGTGGTCACCCAGCACAGGGTGCCGAGATATTTGACCTTGGTTGAAGCCTGTGAAGGGGACAATACAATACATAACTCAACATCAATCATAAGAGAGAGAGGATGGCCTAAGAAGAATTCTGCATCTGTCCCTGGCACTGAAGCCAAAGCAGGAAGTAGGAAGACAACAACCGATCACGACACTCAACAAGATGAGACTGGTGAGAGGGTCCAAATAGAAATTTAGGAAAAACTGTGCTGCCTTTTACTCTTTTGCCTATTTAATTAAAAAAAAAAAAAAAAGATATTCTGCTTTTATTCTGTTGTTGCACTTTTGCTGGTGGTAGTATAGATTGGATTCATACCAGCTGAATCCAGTTCTGTTTGAGGATTCAGCACTAAAAATCAGGACATATTGTTTTGGAGACCCCCCTTCCCTCATGGCAGGGGTATACAGTAGGGATGTCTAATTAAAGTTTACTGGTTCAGTAACTCAGTTTGAGCTATTTCATTGGTGCAGGGTTCAGTTTGAGCGTTTTATTTTTGCTTTCTTTAAATTAGCTGCTTTGCTCTTGTTTGCGTGTAGCTCACCATCGAGCACAGCCGCGCAGAGGTGGTAACTCTTGCCGTTATAGACAGAAAAGAGCTAATAGACATATTTTCCCTTAGAAGTGGTTGCTATCTAGCAGAGCAGTTCTTAAAACAACTCTCAGCTGTGCAGTGAACCACACAGCAGTGATGCTACCTCTTACCTTTCAACATCAGATCTATAGATCCTCCTTTTTTTATAGATCTCCTACTGTACACCCCATAGGTTATTCCCCCTAAAATAGTCCCACACTAGATACCCCATCTTTTTCTCCTTATCTGTGGAGATACCTGGTTCCAACCTTGCATTATGGACTGTCTGTTTCCCTCTGTTTCTCCCGCTAGCTTGGTTGACATGTTTTTGTTTTGAGGCAGCGCAGCAACTGCCTCATGTACACTGACAACCCTTTACTCCTAAATCACTCCAAGAGATGGTCCTGTACTACGAATCTGGAATCACTACTCTTTTGCACCTAGAACAGCAACACTAAACAGACTGTCAGTTCAAACACCACTACTCCTACTCATGATATGCACCCAACACATAAACTGTCATATGAGGAGGTGTTCTCCAGAAACCTACCTAAACACCAGAGACCTCCAAAAATATAAACATGCTACACCTAACCCTATACCCCAAGCACCCAATACAAATAAAAACATTAGAATCAGTGTGTTGCCAAACATGCCCTTAAGGCAATACACATCTATTCCAAATGTTTTAGTTATAGGCGACTCTGTAGTGAGACATACAGATGTTTCACTCACCAGGTTAAACAAGGAGATGGTTAGCATGCACTCAAGTCTCTCAACAACAAGTACCGTTATGATGTTATCATAGTTCACGTTGGTGTGAATGACTTGAGACATACCTCTCTGGACTACATGATGACAGACACGACTGAGCTCTCTGTGTATGTGTCCCATGAAGGTATGACCCTAGCTTTGAGCAGCATTTTACCCTTGCCTAGAATGATACCACAGCATAAACAAAAATGACTGACTTTAACAATTAGCCAATTTTCTGGTATCATTATAAGGGGATCCAGTTTCTGTTAGCCTGGGATGACATGGTTGGATAGACCACGCTGCTTTTCCAGAGATGAGCTTCACCTGGCATCTCTAGGTTTTGATTGCTGGCTAAGGGACTTGCCTCCCCCATAATGTCTTTTTTACGCAAGGTCACAAAAGCAAAATTTCCAAAGTGAAAAAATCAAGCACAAAGAAACTCAGTGTCATACTGCTCAATGCTAGGAGTTTAAATCAGAAACTGTATTCTCTGGAATCAATCCTCTCCCTGGAAGATGCTGACATCTGTGCAGTCGAAACCTGGTTCAAGGCCGAAGTAAGTGCCCCGGCCTTGCAAGGTTACAATGCTTTCCACACTTTCAGACTACAAACTGAAGGTGTGAGAACCAAAGGAGGTGGACTATCTATCTTCATTAAAGATAATTATGCCTCTAGACTGGTTAGAAAAGATAACTCTATGGAGTTACTCCAAGTCCAAATTACTATGGGTAAGACCCCCTCCCCACTTTATGTTATCACCAGTTACAGGTCCCCTTCCATGAACCCAGAAGCCCATACAGCTTATTTAGACCTACTTGTGACAATTATAGTACAACCTAACTCCTTAGTTGTGGGTGATTTCAACTATTCCTCCATTAACTGGGAAACGTATATAAGCCCAAACTCACTCACACAAAAGTTCCAGGATTTTGTTAACTCAACTTTCCTGGAACAAATAGTGCACTATCACACAAGGGGCTCTAATATTCTAGACCTGGTCCTCACCATTATGAGTGACCAATGCAACGTCTCAAGTGTAGGGCCTGCACTGGTTAAATCCGACCATACATCAGTCATTTTAGAAGTAGCAATAGCACAACTCCCCAAAGGAGAAGTCATGGTAAAAAACTTCAACAAAGCTAACTATACCCTCCTAAATGATGGCATAATCAACTTCCAAGTTCCAGTTCCCATAGACGGCATTCATGGCTATACTAAGGTATATACTGAAGCCCTGTATAAACATGTAGACAAATGTAAAGACACAGCTGTGCCTGATAGGATTAAAGCAAGATCCTCAAGAAAAAACAAACCATCCTGGTGGACATCTAGCATTAATAGATTATACAATAAGTAAAAGATGCAGCTGTCTAAAAATACAAAAGCAAGAACCCAGAACTGGAAGACCACCCTCCTTGGCCTAAACAAGCAAATAAGACAACTCGTAAAATCCTCAAAGAACAACTATGAGAAAAAATTAGCAACCATAGCCAAGGACAACAATAAGGCTTTCTTCAGCTACGTCCGCAACCTAAAAGGTAGGACTCAGATGTGTGCTGAACTAATTGTGGATGGTATTGCACACACTGACCCTGTGGAAATTGCAAACCTGCTAGCAGACAGGTTAGGTGAAAATTTTGCCCCCCCCATCCCCTCAAGCATACCACAAACCATGTCTTCAACATCACCTCCTCCCTGCATCTCCTAACAGCAAGTCATCAATGCTCTCTCCAACACTAAGAACACAGCCACCATGGGAACACATGACATTCCGGGTTGTGTTCTTAATGTTCGTAAACAACAGCTAGCTACTCCACTAGGCACCCTACTCAAGCACAGCCTGAGTACTGGCTTTGTCCCCACTGAACTGAAAACAGCACCTGTTATCCCCCTCCACAAGGGCAGATTGGCAACAGATCCAGGTAACTATAGACCCATAAGTTTAACCAGCCACTCTGTAAGGCAATGGAACAAATCATCATGGATCTCATAAACAAGTATATAGGCGACCTCCAAACCCTAGATTCATCCCAGTTGGGTTTTGTCAAGGGTAGGTCGTGCCTGCTAAACATGGTGGACTTTTCGAGAATGTGAACAGAACCACAGACCAAGGTCTTCAACACAATCCCAGATTCAGGCATCATTGACAAACTAACCCAGTTGAATATCAACTCCTATGTTGTCAGGTGGGTTACAAACTGGCTCACAGATCGACAACATTCAATTAAAGTGGGAGACTTCACCTCTACCAGCAGACCAGTCACCAGTGAGGCCTTACAAGGGTCAGTGATGAGCCCTCTCTTGTCTGGCATATACTTCTCAAAAGTCCAGGCCAAAACGGATGGGCTTTTGCTAACCAAGTTTGTGGATGACTGTAAATTAGGTGCTACCACTGAATACCCTAGTGATGTCAGTTTTCTCAGAAGGGGCTTATACAGGCCAATGATTGGTGCCAAAGCCATTGTCTTAAACTAAATGCTAAAAAATGCATCATTCCCTTAGGTAAAAACAGTGTCCCTGCTGATTATGAAAAGAGCAACAATACCTTAAGTATCAATTCTGTTGTGAGAGACCTGGGAATATAAGTTGACTGTGACCTAAACTTTGCCCACCATGTGTATACTGTGGTGAGGAAGGCATTCTACATTGGTCACCTGATTAGCAAAGTCTTCGCCTCAAGAGCAAAAGAGATTATAACTCTCCTGTACTCATCCCTCATCAGGTCTATTATTGAATATAATGCTCCCTTTGGTATGTACCGTACCAGATACCTGCAGCAACTTGAGAGATCTCAGACATTTCTAACTAAGAAAAGTCAGGGTCTCCAGCATGTCTTATATGGACAGACTGAAGTCAGTATCAATGTACTCAGTAGCATATAGACTACTTAGAGGCGACTTATGTCTGGCTTACAGAGCTATCACTGACCTAGATACTATGAAAATGCTGACATCCATAAGTCAAATGGGACTAGAGTCGCCCGTTCCAGAGACTTCAATCTAGCCTGCGAAATAAACAGGACCTGCTGAAGAGACAGATACATCTCTCAGAGGTTGCCACTCATCTGGAATAGACTTCCAACCCATGTCAAGCAGAGCACCTCCATGACTCTGTTTAAGAGCAACCTGGATGACTGGATGGGAAACAGAATTTATGCTGGGGATTGCCCCTGTTTCTCTCCTGGACAATGTCAGTCCTTGCTAGAAAAATCATGGGCATAGACAATATCTCTCATCTAATATTATATTGTGATTTAAAGGCTAGGCTTGTAAAAACCCTCGGGTCAGTAGCTTAACAACATCCAATGAACCTATGAACCTAAATGCTCTGTTCATTTAAGAACAAGTATGAAAGTGACTGTTAGATGGATAAAACAAGCATATGCCAGTGTCAGCATCTGTACATTGTTTATTATTGTTTATTTATTTATTGTTTGTTTGTTAACCGGGTTAGTCCAGCTGTTCTTGTGGCCCATTTTCAGTGGAGACCCGATGAGAAAAGCTCCAGTACATAATATAAAGTACATAGGTTTGCATCATTATAATATATCTAAATATACAGAATATGCATCATTATATGATGTAGGTTCAAAAAGTTGTAAACTTACAAAGGCAGAATTACAGAGAGTTGCCACATTAATAATAGATAAAGTGAGCAGCATGTGTCAATATTAGTCTGTACAGGAGTAACAGTTTTACAAATTGTATATACACACTGGTTTGCAATTTAGAGCTTATCAGTTTTGAGAATATGAGTAAGGTAAGCCAGAGGCATGCATGCAAAAGATTTTTGGAAAGATGTTCTGAGCAAGATCTCTGAATTTTGTTAAAGTTGGCAAAGAAATGATGATTTTAGGTGTGGATTTAGTAGTGTAGGTGTTTTAGGTGGGAGCATGTGAAGGACATTCCCATTTGGAAGAGAGATGGGAGAGAAGCATGGATTTGAACTTGTTGTGGTTAGGTATATTACGTAGTGGTGTGGGGAGATTGTTCCATAGCTTGGCTATGGTGTGGGATAGTAGTAGTATGCCAGGTGGGTGGATGGGTTTGTGTACATGTAGGAGGTTTTGGCATTTGGATCTCAGGGTGCGGGTAGGTGTGTAGGGTGTTAGAGATTTAGCAAGAGAGGGGCATTCTGTTGGTTTAAAAGATGAGTTTGTGGGCTGTTGTAAGTTGTTGGTACTTTAGGTGGTTGTGGAGTTCTAGCCAGTTTAGGGTATGTAGGGAGTGACAGTGATGGAATGAGTTCTTAGAATTGGTTGCAAATTTGCAGGTTTTGTTGTAACAGGCCTTGAGTTTAGAACGGAGGCCGAGTTGTAGGTTGGAGAATAGGGGAGCACCATACAAGAGAGAGGGGAGAAGGAAGGTAGATGCAAAGGTATGACGGGAGGATGGAGTAAGGTAGTAGTTGCGTCTGTAGAGGTGACTGGTTTTCTGGTGGGTTTTTTTTGATTGTTGAGAGGATGTGGGAGTCAAATTTTAGGTTTTCATCGATGGTAATGCCAAGTAGCTTGGTACTAGGAACGATTTCTAGAGGGGTGTTATTGTGGCTTTTGATGGAAAATTGGACCTTGTGGAACTGGGAGGTTTTGGTGGGAGTGAATGTCATTAGTTTTGTTTTGTTGGCATTTAGGGCCAGGTGAAGAGATTGCATCCACGATTCAGTTTTAGAGAAGGCTGTCTGGGTACTGAGTTGAAGTTTGGAAGGGTAGGAGGCTGAGCAGATGAAAGTGGAGTCATTTGCGTATTGGATGATTAAGGCTTCAGGGATGGAGAGGTGGAAGTTGTTAATGAATAAGTTGAAGAGGAGAGGGCCAAGTACTGATCCTTGGGGAACTCCTGTGGGTGTAGGTAAGAAAGGGGAGGTTGATTTGTTCCACTGTACAGCCTGTTGGTGCGTGGAAAGGTAGCTGGAGAACCAGTCTAGGGTTGAGGGAGATAGATGCAAGTGTGAGAGCTGGGACAGGAGGAGGGAATGGGAGATTGTGTCGAATGCCTTTGAGAGGTCAAAAAAAAGAAAATATACATATTTGCCACTCTCATGTGCTAGGTTGACTGTTTCTAGGAAGGAAAGGAGGGCTGTCATGGTGCTGTGGCCAGGGCAGAAGCCGGGCTGGGTGGGAGAGAGGAGTTTGTGCTGGATTAGGTAGGGCACGAGCTGGGAGTGGATGGTTTTCTCTAGAATTTTAGAGAGAGGAGAGAGTACAGCTATGGGTCTGAAGTTGGTAGTGTCTGTGTTCTTACCACCTTTGTGGAGAGGAATTATGAATGCATGACGCCAGATGTTTGGTACATAGGATTCCTGAATGGATCTATTTATGAGGATGAATATGGGATAGGCTATTGACTCTGCTGATATTTGAAGAAAATTTGCTGGAAGGTTGTCAGGGGCATTGTGGCATGGTTTTAGCTTTTGCAGTAGTCTTTTTATAGTACTGGTGGAGACAGGTTTAAGGGAGAATAGGGTGGAGGAGGGGGGTGAGAGAGGGTGTTTGGGGGGCAGGGTGAGGGGTTAGTATTGGTGGATGGATTGGGGAAAGTGGAGGATAATTTTGCTATGTAATCAATGAAAAATGTGTTAACGTTAGTGGCTGTTTCAAGACTTGAGAGGTTAGGATTGGGGCAGGGGTTGGAATTATTACCAGGGTTGAGCATTGAGGAGATGGATGCCCAGAATTTCTTTGGATTGTTTGAGTGCTTGTATTGCAGATTGCTGTAGTAGTTTTTGCGATCTTTTGTTATTGATTTTTTGGCCAGGTTGCGAAGATGTTTATATTCTTGGAGGGTGCTGGGGTTATTTTGTTTTTGGTACAGTGTCCACTTTTTGTTTCTTTGATTCATTATCAGTTTAGTTTCTTGGGATAGCCAGGGGCAGGAATTTGTTTTGATATGTTTGGTTTGTAAAGGGGCTAGTTTATCAAGTAAGGTAAGGAAAGTTTGGTTAAAATATGTGACAGCATTATCTAGTGGAAGGCTTTTCAGTGGAGACCAATTAGTAACCTTAAGGCATTCAGAGAAGATTTTGGGGTTGAAGAAAGATAGATTATGGGATTGCTTGAAATGTTAAGTTTTTCTATGTGGGAGGGTAGGCGATCTGTGAAGGCTGGTAAGTGGTCGCCTAGGGGGTCTGGTAGTATACCAGCTTTGGAGATATGGTTGGGGTGTGTTGTTAGTATTCAATCTAAGATGGTACCGGAGGAACCATCTTTGTTTGGCCTAGTAGGGAGGTCTATTAGTTGGGTGAAATTGTAGAGGTTAATAGAGTGAGATGGGGTATCTATGAGGGAGGAGGCCCAGTTAATATTTACATCACCAAGAATGTAGGTTTCATTTTTGATGTTAGAGCTAAACCAGGAGAGGATGTCTTCTAGAGTTTTGGTATTGTCTCCAGGTGGGATGTAGATGGAGCAGATGCAGATGGATTTGTAGTTGTTAAGTTTTAAAAGGCTCACAGTCATTTCTGCATTGGCAAAAGTTGGGATGGGGTTGGTCAATGGAGTAAATGTGAGAGTGGAGGGGTAGATAATTGCTATGCCTCCTCCTTTTCTATGAGTCCTATCATTGTGTATGATGTGGTAGCCTGGGGGGAGGATTTCACTATCTCTGATGGAGGGTTTGAGCCAGGTCTCAGAGACAACGGTTATGTCTGGCTGGTTGTAAGAGAGCCAGGCATGAAGGTTGGGGATTATATTACGGAGGCTTTGTGCATTTAGGCTCATGAGGCGGATAGTCTTGTGTTTGTGTGGATTGGAACTTGGGATAGGGTGGATAGAGGTAGGGGTTGGGCCTGGGTTAGGATGGATGTCACCTGAGAGAGAGAGTGGGATATGGGACAGGAGCTGTCTGAGGAGAAGTACAGGGTAAAGAGAAGTATGATTTTGTTGGGGGAGGGATTTCTTAGAGAAAGTAGTTAGAGTAGGGTGAGAAGATGGTGGTGTAGGGAGTAAGGAGAGTTTGAAAAGATTGGATGGGATGGGAGTAGAGTTCAGGGGAGATCTGTGAATATGAGTGGGATGTATTTGCGGGGTCTGAGGTGGTGGTGTGTGTGATTAGAGGTAGTTATGTGTTACTGTGGAAGCTAAGTTGGGTAATGTAGGTTAGGGATACTAGAAGGGTAGATAGTAGTAGAGCTTGTTGTGGGAAGGTAGGCATTGTAGTATAGGTGTGTGCGGTGTGGTGTATGTATGAGAGAGGGTGTATGTGTGTGAGATTGGTGTGTGTATGGAAGTAGGAGGGGTGAGGTAGATGGTGTGTGTGAGTGGTGCAGGTGATGAGGGGGTGTGGTTTGAGGAAGTATAAGTGTAGGTGCACTGGGGGTGGGTGGAATTTGGGGGTAGGGTAGGGGAGTGGAGTGAGCCCGTAGGGCAAACGGAGTGGGATAGAGCAAAAGGGGAAAATCAGCAGAAAAAAAATATCAGCAACTGCCGTTTTGAAGGTAAGTTAAACAGGTAGTTATTTTGAGAAAAATAACGAGAGAAATAATTTACAGAGGTAAATGTTGATGCTTTAGTACGACTAGTTTGTGCTTTGAGGGGTGGGAGTTTATTTCCAGCATTTGGAGAGTGTTAACTAGGATATTGATATATACAGGCAGAATACAACAGAAATGAAGCCAAATTGGGAATAGGGTTCTACTGGCTTTTGGATGGTAGGTGCTGCCACCTAGTGTTGACTAGGAGGATAGCAGGCAGGAAAGAGGAGCAGGTCTCATTAATGGTGCACTATGGAAAAAAAATTCTAGGTCACTATGAAAACTTCGAGGACATAGAATACCTGGAGGGGGGGGGGAGTAGGAGTTGTCGGTCTGCGGTAGGCTGCTGAATCACTCACACAGGGAGGCAGACAAGTACATTTAAGAGATTAATAGGTAGTTGCAATACTTGATTTAGGGCTACATACATTCAACAAAACAACATTTCTCTAGAATTCTAGAAAAGTAAACCAAGTCATTACTACAACTGACTCCAGGGCCAGGCTGGTGAAAAGGTTCAGCTATGAGCTAGTTCTTTCAGCTTGGAACTGAATATACTGAGCTCAAGGGAAATACTATAAAGAAAATGCCAACCTCTACAGATTTACCAAAACTAAGGAGCTATTTCTTAGGAAAGAAAACATTTAGGAGGAAAATCCTATGTCTGTTCTTAAACATTGCCAGTGCAGTCTTAGAACCATGCTAAAGAAGTAGTACTAATGGCACTCCAGTATTTGAGAAACAGACTGAGGTATGACCACAAAGTACAGTTTTGTACCTACCATAAATGTAGATGTTAGAGTGTATACACTGCTGCAGTCATTACACTTGGGTTATCCTGCCGTCAGGCGGTTTCCCAGTCAGCCTGAGCTCCAAAGTCTTGGTCCGGCGTCGGTTGCTATCACTTCTTTCCTGACATCAGTGCAACAGGGGTATATAAGATGCAGCCAACGCCATTTTCTTCAGTTTTTCTTGCCCCAGATGTCAGGTGCCCCCCAAAAGGTAGGCAATTCAAACTGCTAATAAAACATACATAAGAAAAGCAATCAACAACTTTCAGTTACCAGCAAGTACTCCCCATAGGTAGTAAAGGGTAGAAGACATAGGTACATACCAGCAAGTAAGAGGGGAAGGAGGGAGGGTAAGCTGGACTGCAGCAGTGTATACACTCGAACATCTACATTTATGGTAGGTACAAAACTGTACTATGTTCATCATGTTACACTGCTGCAGTCATTACACTTGGGTAGAATCCCAAAGCTGAGGCAGGGTGGCTGGTTCTATAAGGCATTGGGGGGGGGGGGGCTATAAGGCCCTGCAGCACTGCAGTGGCAAAGCCAGCTCTGGATTTAGAGTATAGAGGCAGATGGTAATGCTTGGTGAAGGTATGTACAGAACTCCAAGTTGCTGCTTCCAAAATGTCCTTGGTAGGTACTCCTCTGAGGTAGGCAGTTGAAGTGGCTGTTGCCCTGGTGGAATGAGATCTAATGCTGTTAGGTACAGGTTTCCCATGGTGTATATTGCAGAAACGTATACAGTGTCCTATCCATTTTGAAATATTCTGTTTTGAAATGGCTTTTCCCTGTGCTCCTGCAGCATATGCTACCAATAATTGCTCAGTTTTTCTGAAAGCTTTGGTTTTGTCCAAGTAAAAGTGTAACTGCCTGTGTATGTCCAAAGAATGCAGAAGTCTCTCCCCTTTATTCTGTGGATTTGGATAAAAAGTTGGCAAGTGAATAGTTTGGTTTACAGCCACACTTGATACCACCTTTGGCATAAAAGTAGGGTTTGTTCTTAAAGACACCCTGTCTTGGTGGAAAATGATGAAAGGTTCCACTACCATTAGTGCCTGTAATTCTGAAACTCTTCGTGCTGATGTTATTGCCAGGAGCAGAGCAGTTTTCCAAGAGACATATTTTAAATCTGCTGAGTTAGCTGGCTCAAAAGGAGGTAAAGTTAATTTTTCCAACATGAAGTTGAGGTCCCAAGTTGGAGTAGGTGCTCTACGGGGCGGTCTTATGTTTTTAGCCCCTCTGAGGTACTGTTTTAGCAAGGGATTAGAGAAAATTGGTGGATCCATGTTGTAATGAGCAGAGATGGCAGAGGCGTGGATCTTGATGGATGAAAAGAAGAGGCCTTTGTCCAGCATCTCAGTTAAATATTGTAGTATCTGAGGAATGTTTGGGACAAGAGGGTCAATGCTGTGAGCCTGGTTCCAGGCACAGAATCTCTTCCATTTATCCGAATAGGCTTTCCTGGTACTAGGCCTTCTGGCCTCCAGAATGACATCCATAACAGCTTTGGAGAGAGGCATTGCTTGCTTGAATAAGGAATCTTCCATGCAGCCAGGTTTAAAGTCTTTAGCTGGCTGTGAAGTATCTGATTGCTGTGCTGAGTCAGAAGATGTGGGATTTGAAGCAAAATCCAGGGTGGTCCTTGTGCTAAGTTCTTTAAGATTGGGTACCAGTGCTGGAGTGGCCAGTCTGGGGCAATCAGGATCATCTTTGGCTCTTCTTGCCTGGCTTTTACGAGTACCTTTGGAAGGAGAGGTAGTGGTGGGAAAGCATATACTTGTAGGTTTTTCCAGCTGAATGAGAGGGCATCCACTTTCCATGCTTGTGGGTGGTAAGTCCTTGTGCAGAATTTCTGTAGCTGGCAGTTCATTGGGGATGCAAACAGATATATGTCCGGGCTCCACCATTTTTGTGTTATCATTCTGAATATTTGTGGATTCAATTCCAATGCGTGCGGATCTATGATGTTTCTGCTTAAGTCGTCTGCCAGTGTGTTTTTCTCTCCTGGCAGGAATTGTGCTTGCAGATGAACTTGAAAGGTTAGAGCTGTGTTCCACAAGGTTATGGCTTGTCTGCAGAGGGGATAAGAGTGAGTGCCCCCTTGCTTGTTTATGTACCACATAACTGTGGTGTTGCCTGTCTTTAGTAGTAGTTGTCCTGAATGCAGAAGGTCCTTGAAAGCTAGAAGGGCATTTTGTACAGCTAGCATCTCTTTTTGATTGATGTGAAGATACTTTTGTTCTGCGGGCCACTTGCCCTGAATACATTTTCCTGCCATGTGTGCTTCCCAGGCATAATCCGATGCATCTGTTGTCAGTGTTTGCCTGGCTGTGGGTTGAGTGAAAGGCTGTCCCTTGTTGAAGTGACAAGCTTGAGCCCACCAGCGAAACTGCTGTTGAAGGCAAGGAATTAGTGGTATTAATGTTTCCAAACTTTGGCAGTGTTGAGACCAGACACTCTTTAGGTACCATTGTAGTTTCCTCATATGCAGTCTGGCATATGGAATTAGGAGTATGCAAGATGCCATTTAACCCAAGGCCTGCAAAATTTTTCTTGCAGGGAGTTGGGTTCTTGTTGCCATCAATTGAAAATATTGAGTCAGTTGTCCTTGCTTGTCTGGCGCGAGATAAACCATCTGGGCCATTGTATTCAAGCTGGCACCCAAGAATATTATCTCTTGTGAGGGCACTAGTTTTGATTTCTTTTTGTTTACTGTGTACCCTAGGCAACTTAATAACTTTTTTACAAACGCCAGATGCTTTAGAAGAATGTTCTTGCTCTCTGCTTGAATCAGGCAGTCGTCCAGGTACGGATAAATTTGAATTCCTTTCTGTCTGCAAAATGCAATTACTGGTGCCAGGCACTTTGTGAAGACCCTGGGCGCAGTAGATAAGCCAAAGTGCAGTGCAGAGAATTGGTACTGCATTGAACCAGCTATGAACCTGAGGTATCTTCTGCAGTTTTGTCTGATAGGGACATGCAGGTATGCCTCCTTGAGGTCCAAGGTTACGAGCCAAGCTTTCTTGCCCAGCATGGGAAGAAGCTGCTGTAGTGTCAACATTTTGAATTTTGGAACATCCAGGTAAGTGTTTAGAGAAGAAAGATCCAGAATGGGCCTCCAGGCTTTGTCCTTTCTGGGAACCAGAAAGAGTCTTGAGTAAAATCCTTGTCCTTGCTCCTGTGGTGGTACCTTTTGAATAGCTCTCATGTCCATGAGTGCTGTAATTTGTTTTTGAGCCTCTGCCCATTGACTTGGTGGCAGGTTTGGCATTCCTTTTAACCTTGGCAGAGTGTGAAAGTGGAACCTGTAACCTTGAGATACAATGTTGAGAACCCATTTGTCTTTGGTGATCATATGCCAATTGTGATAGAAAAGTGCCAGTTTTCCTCCCAAGGGGGCTGCCAAGAGAGAGAACTGTTTGAAAGCTGTAGTGGGAAGTCATTGGGGCTGTTTTTTATATGGTTGGGGCCTGTCTTCCCCTTCTTCCTGGGCTGATGCACCCCACTGTTGAGGCCTGTAAGGACCTTGTGGTTGACCTCTACCTCTTGGATGTCTGTATCTGCCCCTTTGAGGTCTGTCTGTAATTGGAAAGGACCAATTCTTTGTTGGCCAATTTCTGCTAAATCAAGGAGGCTGAACCTGTAAGAAATCCTTCACCGTTTGCATAGATTTTGCCTTATCCTCCATTTTCTTTAATACCTCTTCTGCCTTAACTCCAAATAACACATCCTGCTGCAAAGGTGCATCCAATAGTTTTGCTTTAACATTATCTGGTAACGTATGTTCTTTTAACCAAGCATGTCTTCTAATGACAGAACCTGTAACTGCTGCTCTACAGGAGGCCTCTAAAGAATCAAAACCACATTGCAAAGTATGTTTTCCCACTTGTTCAGCTGCATGCAATAAATCCTGCATTTCCTTAAAATTAGGAGGATCTGAGTCTGGAAGCATTTTTTGTTTCAACTGAGACATCAAATATTGCTGATATTTTAGCATGTGAAACTGGCAATTTAAGGCCCTCATTGCTAAAGTTGCAGATGTATATACTTTCTTCCCCCATCTGTCTAATGCTCTGGAATCTCTGTCAGAGGGGACTGGATTCTTTGCTGATGAGGCCTTAACCCCTTTGGGGCCCTGAGAAATAGTTTCAGGGTCAGCAACAGGGCTTTTATAAAGAAATTTGTGAGAGTCAGGGACTCTGTAGTATCTGTCAGGCTTAACTGGGGCTGGAGGTAAAGAATCAGGATTTAAGCTGGATTCAGTATACACATCATCCACAATATCTAACACTGGTGGAATAGCAAGGGGTCTGTGCTGAGGTAATAAAAGGAAGTCTCTGAGCCTTTTCTTGGATTCTGAATAATCCTGGCCCTCCCAATGGAAATGCTCCCTCATGGTATGTAAGGTTTCCCCAAAGGAGTAGTCCTCAGGTGGAGAGGCTGATGGAATTGATTCCTCAGCATCAGAATCCTCATAAGGGGGTAAAGAGTATCCTAGGTCTGAGGATGAATCTGAAGAGATGGATATCTGGTCGGATGAGTCATAGTCTGCATCCTGTCTAGGCCTTTTATCAGGAGGGGGATGGAGCCCCCTGATCAGAGTGATAAGGTCTTCGGCCATTTTGAGCATTTGTTTCTTAGGCATGGAGGCCTGTCCTGGAGAATGTTGAATTTGTTTCTTTGTTTTTAAAGGAGGTTTAGACTTAGCAGAAGATTTAATGCTTAACTGAGTAGGTCTGAAAACACCCTCTGAAGCTAAGGGTTGTTCAGCTACTCCGGATCCCTCTGAAGGGTTAGTCTCGGTAGGCTGAAAATCTTGTGCATCCGAAGGCAAAGTCATCTCCACGTGGGAGTCAGAGGCGGCCTGTGGTTCTAAAGAAGCAGTCGTCAGGGGCTGTGAAGGCGCCTTGATGAAAACCGGAGAACCGGCGACTGGCCTAGAAGAGGCTTCGTCGTCAGTTTTGAACCTCGGATGCCTGTCCTTGTCTTTGCGCTTTTTATGTATTCCGGTCGTCGGTAGTTCCGATGGCATGGTGTAATTGAATTTTCTGCCAAAATAATGTTGGGCAAAATCAAACCGATGTTTAATAGTGCGCTTGTTAAATCTAGCACAAAACCGACAACCAGTGACGTCATGGTCCGGGCCTAGGCATGGGATACAATAAGAATGGAAATGCCAATGAGGTATTTTCTTCCCACAAGAAATACAGTTATTAACTTTTACTGACATCGGTCTGAGGCAAGAAAATGTTTCCCCAACGGGGTACTTAGCTTTGTAGAAGACTTCGGTTCTGGATTCGGAATAAAAATCTCAGCAGTCGGCCGACTGGCACTTGCGAGCTGCTTTTGCTTCGGGCACCGCACGGCAAGAAAGACTGAAGAAAATGGAGTCGGCTGCATCTTATATACCCCTGTCGCACTGACGTCAGGGAAGAAATGACAGCAACCGACGGCAGGACCAAGACTTTGGAACTCAGGCTGACTGGGGAACCGCCTGATGGCAGGATAACCCAATTGTAATGACTGCAGCAGTGTAACACGATGAACATCTGGCACTGAAGCCAGAACTGAGCTGGTGAGAGGGTCAAACAGAAAAAAAGTTCAACTGCAAAAAGTGCACAGTTGAAAACCAGCATCAAAAATGTAATGAGCCTAAGCAAACACTTAACAGAAAAAGCCATGATAAGAGAACATCTGTGGACTGCTCTAAAAATTACCAGTACAGTCTGAACCTACTGAAATAAAGACTACTGCTGGTGCTGGTTTCCAGAAGCGAAATTACACAGGAACACAAATGCAATTCCTAAAGGTTGAAAAATACAGTGTGATTCCCAACAGTCATTTGTGCTCTCAATACATCTATAAAAGTCCTAAAAGTGTATAATTTAAGTCCAAAATACAACAGTGTCTCAAAAAAATACAAAAAAAAAAATAGTAGGAACGTACCATGGTATAAAAACATCCATTTGTAAAACTTACTGAAAAAGTTTAAAGGGAAAGATTGCTGAGAGAAGAATGTCAAGTAATAAACTCAAAATTATTAACCTTAAAATCAAGGCTTAAGCGAACAGAACAGAAGTAAATGGGACAGTAAAAGTGCTAAAAAGAACACAATGAATATCTGTAAAACAGCAATAAAACACCTCCTAGCATAAGTGGCAGCTTGGAAGAGCCAGAAGATGTGAATGCACTTACACTTGGCAAAGGACATCAGGGGATGAAGCGTTCTGCAGAGAATTAAGGAAAAAGGTGAGAAACAGGTGTCCAGAGAACATTTTAGGTGCCAAGCTGCTCAATTCCTTCTTGTCTCAAGTCCTATAGGTAGAAGAATGCTGAACAGTCCTATCACATTTGACTGTTCTCAAGCATAACTGAAGAGCTGGTATTGTAAGCGGACCTGTATGATCACATGCAAGTGGAGGCTACTGGAATTAAATCCAGGTTTTGGAATTACTGCTGAAGTTCTTAACCATTATAACACACTGCCAGCCAACTTGTGGAAATTACTTGCCTCTGTGAACAGGTCAGATGAACAGCCTTGACTGGAAAGCTGGTGTCTGAAGGAACGATAGCCTTTTTTTCAAAATACAGCAGAGCAAACGGAAAGGACGCTATGCAAGAATACAATAAAAATGATTGAAAATGGTACTTAAGTGATCACAATAAAACACTTGTTACAAATCAAAACCATTATGGGAGACAAGTAAAGAAATCCAAAAAATTAAAGGGGTGCATTCATTGATCAAGGAAAAGAAGAAACTTAGTTGAAATGTATACAGTAATAATGCAGAACTTGTCTTTAGTGTAGATAGTGCTCTAAGAATGGATTGCAAGCTAGGATATTTTCTCATAGTGCTTTATTGCATAAATGGATAGTCGAGTTCTTAGTTGGTATGAACCAGTCTTTATTTAAAGGTTCACAGTTTGTGTTCACTACACAACTCTAGCAATTTCTGCACTTTGAAAACTAAAGACTGATCATTAAGAGTCTTTTACTAACAAGTGTTTAAGGTGGGGCCCTAATTTTGTCTTCTGTTAAATGTTAAAAAATAATATACTGGTCATAAACTTGAACTGAAGAACTACAAACCTCATGTCTGCTATGCTGCTTATGTGTATCTTTAGAATCTAAATTTATTAAATCTAAATTAATTTAGAATATTTTTAGAATCTTTAAAACAAGCTTCTAGTGATGTATTGCTAGCGTATCCTGACAACTCTCTACTTTCCTTTTAAACTTAAGCAAAGATACTATAAGATCTCACCTTCATACAGAAAACCTCAGTGTCAGACATTCAGACTTAGCTTTTTAGTCTCTAATGTCCTGCCCACTCAGCATTTATGATAAAATATACTATTCCATGTTAAAGGTGACTACCCCTTAATGTACAGGTGTGGTGGTGTGGGTATGCATAGGAGATCAACAAATGTGTTCTCATTAGACATATCTTCCAAAAATGGTGATAAATTAAAAAGGATTAGTAAAAAAAATATTTCAGTACTGGCTTTGCTTTAAACTTTCTTCCAATTGTGCCCAAAGCAACTGAGGATATCTAATTAGTACTTAGACTATAGGTTCATAGGTGTTTACTAGGCTAATGACCAGAAGGGTCTTTTTAAGCCTAGCCATGCATCCCAAATCTCTGACGAGTTGTGATACCCTTGATAAGTGTAAGTAAAGGCCTGGGAGATGAACCACTTACAGGTTACCTGTTTGCATCAGAGACATAGGTGCCAAACCAGGGATGAATTTCCGGTTTCCCACCCAATTGTCCAAGTTGCACTTGAATTGGATTATGGAGGAGCTCTGCTTCACATGGATGGGGAGCCTGTTCCATAGACGGGGTAGTCTCTGGGATACATACCTATCTCTCCAGCAGGTCCTATTTATATATCAGGCAAGGTTTAAGTCTTTAGAAGGGATAATTCTGGTCCTATTTATTTTGTGGATATGCAGGAGGTCCATCAGAGTTGGGTCTGACAATGCCCTGTATGCCAGGCATAGATCTCCCCTCAAAAGCCTGTAGGAGAGAGAATACAGGGATAGGGCCTTGAGACAGTCTGCATAGGACATATTACTTATGCCCTGTATTTTTTTAGTGAGGAACCTCTGTGACGTTCCAGTTGTTGGATAATCCTGGTTAGGTACATACCAAAGGGGGCACTGTTCTCAATGATAGCTCGGATGAATGACAAATACAGTGGAACAATGACTTTCTTGGACTTAGATGCCTTACCTTTGTTTATAAGTTGCACAACATAGGCTGACTGACATAGGCCTTGACTTCTGAGAAGTAAATGCCAAAAAGTAGCAGTCCAAGGACTAAACCCTGAGGGACTCCACTTGTGACTGGCTTTTTTGTAGAGGTGGACTCCCAAATTCTAACTTTCTGGGTTCTGTCTGTGAACCAGCTGGCTATCCACTGGGTGACATATGAGTTTGTACCTAACGTCTTGAATTTCTCAACAATGCCTGAGTGGGGTACTGTGTCAAATGCCTTGGCCAGGTCAAGGTAAGTAGTGTGAATGATTTTGCCCTCATCCATTGCTTTGGTGACCTTCTCAAAGAAGTCCACCAGGTTCAGTAGGCTTTGGTATGTTCCTAAAACATAGACAGATAAATGTCACTGTCATCTTCTGCAGCAAGATTTAGACACAGCCTATAACTAGCAGCCCTATAAATTTTACTTATTTGATTCTGCAGTTTTAAGCAGAGACATTAACGCGACGTGCAATCATTTCACTATGGCGTATGCCTCAACACCTAAACATCATGCACAGTGAATGCATTCTTTACATAGGATTTTACTTGTTCATAAGTGTGTACTAGATAATGACCACTAGGGCCTTTATAAGTTTGGCCATGCATCCCAAATCTTTGACAAGTTCTAGTACTCTTGGTAGTTGTAAGCAGGAGCTTTGGAGGTGAAACATTTACAAGCAGTGACCTGGGAGATGAGCCATTTACAAGCTACCTTTGTCCATTAGACACACAGGTGTGCCAAACCAAGGATGAATTTCCTATCCCCTATCCAATTGTCCAAGATGCAGTTGAATTGGGTTAGGGAGGAACTCTGTTTCCAGTGGATGGGGAGCCTGTTCTAGACAAGAGGTAGCCCCTGAGATACATACCTGTATCTCCAGCATGTCCTATTTATATCATAAGCAAGGTTTAAGTCTTTAAAATGGGTAATTCTGGCACTGTTGCTGTTTGTTTTGTGGATATGCAGGAGGTTCATCAGAGTGGGGTCTGATGATGTCTTGTATGCTAAGCACAGATCTCTCCTCAATAGAATGTAAGAAACAGAATACAAGGATATGTTTTGAGGCAGTCTACACAGGACATGATTTTTTGCCTTGTATTCTTTTAGTTAGGAACCTCTGTGGTTGTTCCAATTGCTAGATGTGCCAGGTTAAAGGAACATACCAAAGGTGGTACTGTACTCAATGACAGGTCTGATGAATGCCAAATAAAATGCAACAATGGCATCCTTTGACATAGACGCCATACTTTATTTATAAGTTGCACACCACAGAATGATTACCTCAAGTTGCACGACACAGAATGATTTTCTCACTACTGTACACACATGATGTTCAAAGGCTAGATTACAGTTTACATGTGTCCTCAACTAACTACTGGGTCGACTCTTATGGGTGTGTTGTCAATATGGTTGTTACCAGGGGTGACTGACTTTCCAAAGTAAACTATTATGCATTTCTTGCCATTTAGTTTTAGTCCACAGTTTTGACACCAGTTGTTTGTCTATGTCAGCCATTCATGGAAACATTAGTGTAGATGGGTGATTCTATGACTGCTCCTAATCTGGTAAGCCAGAAGCCCTTCGTGGTGGCCTTGACTTCAGAAAAGTAGATGATAAAAGTAGCAGCCCCAGGATCAATCCTTGAGGGACTTCGCATGTGATTAGCCTCTTGGTAGAAGTGGACTCCTGATTCTAACTTCCTGGGTCCTGTCTGTGAAACAGCTGGTTATCCAGTGGGTGAAGTAAGGGTTTATACTTAACATCTTAAGTTTGTCAACACTGCCTGAGTAAGGTATTGTGTCAAATGCCTTGGTAAGGTCAAGGTATGCAGTGTGAACCATTTTGCCTTTATCCATTGTTTTGGTAACCTTCTCAAAAAAATCTACCAGGTTGAGTAGGCATGACCTGCCCTTGATGAAACTAAACTGGGTTGGGTTCAGTGCCTGGAGGTTTTCTATGCCATTACTGATAATTCATTTTCATGATAATTCTTTCCATGGCTTTGCATAAGACACTAACGAAACTTATGGGACTGTAGTTTCCAGGGTGTGTAGATGGCCCATCTTTGTGTAGTGGGATAATTGCTGCTGTCTTCCATTTGTGAGGTACGAAGCCTGTTTGGAGGCCACAGTTAAATAGCAATTCCAGATGGCCTGATAGGTCATGTTTCATGCTACTTAGAAGGCAGCAGGTGATATTGTCTGAGCCCATCGATGCAGTACTCATGGCCTTAGATAGTGTAGGGGAAGTTATATTTGATAATATTTCTTGAGTGGAGACAAAGTTAGAGCTGAATATGTCTGCCAATTGATTTGCTATATCTTCTGGCTTACTATAAGTGGCTCCATTAACAATGAAGTCTGCACACAATTGTGTATTGCCTTTGAGGCTACAGGCAGAGGTAAAGAAAACCTTGTGGTTGTTCTTGGCCTGTGAGGCTAAATTTACATCCAATTTTGATTTGGTAGACTTTATTTGTCCAGTCCCATCATGCTGGGTGCTACACCTCCTAATTTTTGTCATGATTTTCTTCCCTCTGGTATACAACCTAGTGAAGTTGTGATTCTACCATGGTGGCTTGTTTTTTTAAGTTAGTTCTGTACTTATTTTTGGTGAGTACAGCTGCCTCTATGCAACTATTAACATGTTTGTATAGGGTTTCTGTGAAAAGTTGCATGTAGGCAGCAGTGTTTTCAGGGTTTAAGAGGACTTAAAATATTGTCAGGTTATCACTTAATAGTAAGACGTTAGCCTGAGAGCAAGTCCTGAACATTCCGGTGTTGGCTGGAGTTCCAGGTTTTATTTTTACTTTAAAGGAGACCATTTTGTGATCTGACCTCGCCAGAAAGGGCATTACACCAGGGGGATGTGAAGCACTCTTCCAAATTAGTTAAGACCAGACCCAGTATGTTTGCATCCCTGGTCTGCATACTGACAATCTGGTCAAGGGAGGTTGTGTTTATAAAATCCAGAAATCTGTGCTTACACGTTTGGTGTCATATATGATTTGCTCATGAATAAAATATTGAGTTGGATGGTGAGTGTTTCCAGTAAGCTTATATATATATATATATATTTTATGGGTTTCCTGGGCCATACAGGGGACACACATAGCTTGCAAGGAAGTGGTATGGGATTTTGCCTGTGGTGATCTGAATGTGGAAAAACTCAAGTGCTTCATCATGTTTGACCAGCCTTAAGGTATATTTATTTTTAAATCAAGACTTCTCCACCTTTAGTCCCTGCCTGTGTAATAGCAAATCTAAATATGTAGAAGGAATCATAGCCTTGCACTGCCAGCGTACTCTCCAGGGCTTTAAACCATGTCTCAGTGACTGAATACACGTCAGTATTGTCTAGGGTGAGGAGAGCTTGTAGGGAGTGCAGTTTCTTCTTTACACTCCTAGCACTGCGCAGTAACACTTTTAGATCTTCTTGGTTTTGATTTGCTATGTTGGAAATATTGTAAGTTTGGCATTGCCTAAAAAAAGCTATTATGGATGAAAATAATGTTTTAGCTAATATTCAGAACCCTAGAGGGGAGAGGTGAAGAGCATCCCTGGCAAAGGAGTGTGGTCTACTAACCATCTCCTTCCATGTTGACAAATACTGCAGCTCCTTAGAATGACACCAGAAACTCAGCCATTTTTTAAAAGTCAGTAAACATTCTGAAACCCAGAAGCGCAACTATAGTGGGGAGCATACTGTTTGCTCTTTAACGCATTGTGGACAAAACTGAGCACTGTAGCAATCCCTGTGTGGTCTAAACTGTAGCAAACAGTTTAAAACTTTTTTTTAACAAAATTCCCTAGGCAACTGGGCTCAAGAAAGTCTATAGAATATTTAAAAGAGGCAAAATCAGCAGCCTGAGAAACGAGCAAGTAATAATCATTCTAAATACCATGATCATCTGTGATGTAACATTTTTTGTTGCTCAACTGAGTATCTGTACAGTCTTTCCTACTTCTAGCTCTCTAGGTCACTGGTTACTTACTTTAATGAGATACTTTACACTGGAAGGATCATTCATAGTGAGTTTCAGACACATGCAAAGCTTGTGGTTTGACTTCCTTTGCATACTAGCTGTCACAACTACAGCAGGTTATCCTGCCGTTTTTTTTTATTTGCTAATCCTCCCTATGTCCAAACAACAACAAAAGACCTGTAGTACTATTTTAAGTATGTAAGAAGTAGGTATTTCGGCAAAAATAGCCCTAAAGAGCAATCACAGATGTTCTAATTCTCCTGTTAACATTTTTTAACTGTTGCTGTCTGAGAATAAAACGAACACTGAGGAAATTCAGTTACATGAGAATATCAGCAGACAATAAAGGGCTCTCATAGCTTTAAGAGATCATTCTTAGTGGGGGTGAGGTGGGATACATTTCAGCAGCTTTGTCAGGGGTTTCTGAATAGGTGAAGTGCACAACCAATTGTTTTACTTAATATTCTTAACAGTGTAATGCATATTCAAACTCAGTTTTGAATTCTGAGGAATCGGGATTAGGGAGTGTAGAAGTCAGAAGTGTGAACCTCTCTGAGGTCCTCCTGCCATAACACAGTTCTATTTATATACTAGATATAGTTATACAGCTCTAGGCAAAGCACACTTTCCATTCTGCTCCTCTTCTAGCCAGGATAAACAACCAACTAAGCACAAGAGGCCTCTTTTGTGGTCTGGAACACTAAAGATTCCATCATTTATGACCACATGGTTTCTGTTGGAAATTATAAAATGTGCTCATACCTATGTCATACAAAAACAGAAAGCATTCCAGTTTCCATTTATATACCTGTGAGTTGTAAACTTAAAAAAAGAAACAAAGAAAGAAATGCTGCAAATAAAAACAAAAGAATATCTGAAATTCTCTGCCAAGAGATATACCTAAAATTGTTATCCAAATTTTTAATGCAACACAGTGACTGTACAGCAAGTTACAACAGTAACATCTAAAATATTAAAAACAGACAGCTACCCACTTGACTAGGCTGCACAACTTCACTGTATCACATTGTACATATAATTCTACCCTTTACTTTGCCAAAGGAAAAAAGAAGAAAAAAATCCTGTAATTCAGGTTCTAAAATAGAAACCCTAACAAAGGTGAAAACACTATAATATGATTACAACACTGACTTAAATAAGCTGCACAATTTGAGAAAAAAATATGTATATGGCAAAATATTTAATTTAACAAGCAGCTCAAATTTTAAAGAGATAAAAAACAATGTGCCCAGCTTTCACTTGCCACATTTAAACTACACAGAGTTTCAGCACAACTGGTTCCTTAATTCTCTGCCTTGTCAATCATTAGGTAGAAATGAACATTCAAAAGAGTAATGCAAAATTCTTCATTCTATTAAGCTTTTAAAAAGCATTAGCAAATTCTTAACATCCTTGACCAGTCTTTACAAACTTGCATGCAAAACTAAAGCCAGGAAATTCCATTTAGTACTGACAGCCAAACAAACAATGCTGCCTCAATTAGTTAAACATATATAAATAAATATATATTAAAAAAAATATTTTATACATAAGACACACACACATAAATATATATATATATATATATATATATATATATATATATATATATGTGTGTGTGTGTGTGTATATATATATATATATATATATATATATATATATATATATATATATATATATATATATATATATGAAATTACTAGGACCACTTCACTGAAAACTCATTTCTTTGAAACTCATTTCATTGAACTCATAAATGGCCTTTTCCCACCTGTAGTGCGACCCTGGAGTAAGTATATAAAGTAAGGGGGGGCACAGCCCCCCACATATTATAAACATTTTAAACTATACACAGTGATACTTACAAGTGCAATAAATAACTGTTTCCAAAAGAGAACATATAACCAAGATATGTGGGGGGGCTTCACTCCTCACACCCCCACACCTTCCCTTACTTTATATACTAACTCCAGGGTTACACTACAGTGGGGAAAAGGCCATTTATGACTTTCAACAAAATGAGTTTCAGTCAAGTGAGTTTTCAGTGAAGTGAGCTTTCAGTGAAGTGGTCCTAGTAATTTCATTTTATATATATATATATATATATATACATACACACACACACACACATAAATATTTACATATGCACACACACGCACAGATACATACCTGAGCAGCCATGAGCTCCGGATTGTGCAGAATGCTCATTTGAAACAGATTTTGCCCACTGTTCTGCTCTTCCACACTGAACAGTGGAGGCTCTACTTTGCGATTTTTGACTGGCTCGTATACCGCAATTACGGCCAATTTTCATCCTGATATACAAGAAACTCAAGCAGCTGTGCCTGAGGCAAAGGGAGACAATAAGGAGGCAAAAAATGCAGCCAATTATGTGCCACTATTAAGATTTCTTGACACTGCAATACCTTCAGTAAGGGTATCGGAGGGCGTAGAAAGATCATCACACTTGGATTTACAGCTGAAAAGGAGGTCTTCATTTGACTGCATGTCATCCTGGATGGTGTTTCTTCAGCCAAGGAGGATTTGTTTGAACGTGCGTTCTCTCTGACCGTGGATAAGAGCGATACGATACAGACACTGAACAAAGAGGCACAGGGTGAACGGGAATTGCTACTGACACTGCAGTGCATCATTTACAGTGACTGTACACCAGACCACTAATACCCTAAGGGAAAGGGCTTACAAAAGGACTGAGATTTGCTTTACTTGCACTGAGATTGTCATGGTGATGCTATTACTGGACTGCTAACTGCTCTTGCCACCTGGGAGCTATATCCCTGCCTTGGATTACTTATTTATTTATTTTGTTTCTGATTGCATTTGGGGGTTGTGTACTACTGCACTTGCACAGCTGCAACAGCTGCAGCTGCTTTGTTTCCTTACTGTGCAGTGGTAAGTGGCCAAATGTGCAGAGTGAAGGAGTGATTAAACATGATTTTTGCAGAATGTCCAGATTTCTGCCTCATTTTTTTGGTCTGTTCCTCTTGAAATGCGTACTTTCTGGCAAATCTATGAGGATTCAAGTCACTAATGACACACATTTCTGTTTCAGACTTCGTATCCTTCAGAAAATGCATGCCAATATAAATCCTGCTATTCAAGCAACTTTCTAAGTTTATAAGAGCAATATTTAAAATCTGTCCTTATTTTGGGCCTTTGTCCCCCCATTATTTTAGGTTTTGTCCAGATCTGTTGCTCCATGTTCCATTACTGATAGTGGACTGCAGTATGGGGGGATTTCTGCACTACTGTACCATTTTTTAAACGTGTATTAAATTCCCACACTTTAAACAACGGCATAGATACGGCTTTAAGTCTAATTTATTTAATTCCTGTCTCTGTTTATGCTGTCCTCCTAGACAGTGTTTATCGTGTTCTCTCTAATTGCCACAATCCTTTTGAATTTATTTTTCTGTTTCTACTGTTTGTTTAGTATTGCCATAATTTGCTTCCAATACACCAAAGCCGTGTAGAACAAACTTAGGGAGTCACCACAGCCTGTTCTTAAAATGAGCACTTTAAAAGCTGGAGAAAAGGGGATTGGATGTTTTTAACATGTGATCTGTTGGGGAACATTTTTAAACTTGGTATGTGTTGCATTACATTTATCTGATGAAGTTCTTGGTATATGAATAAAGAACGAAAGCGCTCATTTTAAAAACAGGTTGTGGTGACTCCCTAAGTTTGCTGAGTAGAACGTATTGCTATTATTTGGTGCTTCTACATTATTAATGTAGAATAATATTTTCCTGCAAAAAATAATACATATTTATTTTTCCCCCTCTAACTTATGTCCTTTTCATTTCTTCATTTCTACTGCTGACTGTTCACTACTGCTACTATAATTTGGTGCTTGTGGGTTTCTAATGTAGACAGTATCTTCCTATATAAATAATATATATAACAGAAAATATTCTCCTGTAAAGAGATCTCTGACTGTTCAATACTATATTTTCTGTCTGAAGTTTACTAACATGAATAAAAAGAAAGTGATGGAACCAACAGACCCAAAAACAAATATCGTAAAAGGAAAAGGCGTATTTGCTGCAGAGTGAAACATACTTTATTCCAATAAAAAAGGTGAGCGCTTTTGACGTTACCCACTTCTTCAGACCTTAATAAAAACTAAATATACACTCACAGTTTAAATATAAAAAACAACCGATAAAACATACAATAAAAATCAATGGGACAAACCCCTTTTTCTTAAAAGGGGCTTTAAAGAGACAGCGTTATTCAAGCCGGGTGGAAAATAAGCCTTAAAGTCAATTATCCATCTTACCTCTATATATTCAGTCTCATTACAAAGATCTCCTTCTCTAAGGCTCTCATTATTTTTTTGCAAGACTAAAAACTTAAAACTGTGTTGGGTGCCACAATCTAATACATGCTTTGCCAATGCATTTGTAGGTTTGTTATTACATATATCATTCAAATGCTCCATAACCCTCTCCTTCAGCGTATGGTTAGTTTTACCTATATAGAATGCACTGCATAGGTTACACTTGGCTAAATGCACTATATTCTTGGGGCAGCAATCCACATAGAAAAAGAATTCTATGGGTGTTAAATGCAATGGATGCTTTACCATACAAGTGGACCATATGTTGGAAAGTACAGTTGTGTACACTTACCATAAATGTAGATGTTCGAGTGTATTCACTGTTGCAATCATTACATTTGGGTAATCTGCTGGCTGGTTGCCCTCAGTCGGCCTGATTAACAAAGTCTTGGGTCCTGCGTCGGTTGCTGTCCCTTCATCCATTACGTCAGGTCATCAGGGGTATAAAACATGCAGCCGACGCCATTATATCAGTTTTTCTTGCCCCAGATGTCAGGTGCCGCCCGAATGGGGAGCAATATATATATATATATATATATATATATATATATATATATATATATATATATATATATCTACATACATATAATTTAAAACACAAAAAATATACCTCCAAACAAAAGCAAATACACCAAAAAGGCTTTTAAGCATAGTAAAAGAAAGGAGAGGTATAGTAAGAGAAAAACAGGGGGCTGGAAGGTGGGTAACCAGGACTGCAACAGTGAATACACTCGAACATCTACATTTATGGTAAGTGTACACAACTGTACTATGTGTTTCGTGTTTCACTACTGCAGTCATTACATGTGGGTAGAATCCCAAAGCTATGGATGGGAGGATGGATTTATACAGCATCAGGAGCAGCTATAAGGCCCTGCAAGGCAGCAGTGGCGAAGCCAGCTCTGGATTTAGAGAAGAGAGGTAAATGGTAATGTTTGGTGAATGTATGAACTGAGCTCCAGGTAGCAGCTTCTAGAATGTCTCTGGTAGGAACCCCTCTGAGAAAGGCTGCAGAAGTAGATGCAGCCCTGGTGGAATGAGATCTGATCCCCTTGGGGATAGGTTTACCATGGTGCATATAGCAGAAACGAATGCAATGGCTTATCCATTTGGAAATAGTCTGCTTTGAAATAACCTTTCTCTCTGCCCCTGCAGCAAATGCCACCAACAGCTGTTTGGATTTTCTTACAGATTTTGTCCAGTTTAAGCAGAATCTAAGTTGTCTGTGTACATCCAATGAATGCAGAATCCACTCACCCTTGTTCTGTGGATTGGGAAAGAAAGTTGGCAGATGAATGTTCTGATTAAGAGCCACACTGGATACCACCTTAGGCATGAAAGATGGATTGGTCCTGACAACCACCCTGTCTGGATGAAAAATAATGAAAGGCTCCACTGCCATAAGAGCCTGTAATTCTGAAATCCTTCTAGCTGAAGTGACTGCTAAAAGGAAAGTTGTTTTCTAGAAGAGAAATTTTAGGTCTGCAGTAGCAGCTGGCTCAAAAGGAGGGAGAGTGAGTTTTTCCAAAACAAAATTGAGATCCCATGCAGGAGTTGGTGCTCTCCTGGGAGGTCTTAAATTTTTGGCCCCTCTGAGATACTGTTTTAGCAGAGAATGAGAGAAGAGGGGAGGTTCTGTGTTGTAATGAGCTGAAATTGCAGAGGCATGGATTTTTATGGAAGAGAAAGATAGGCCCTTGTGAAGCATCTCAGTTAAGTATCGCAGAATCTGAGGAATATTGGGCATTACTGTGCTTATTCCTTGTGATTGGTTCCAGGCACAGAATCTTTTCCATTTGTCAGCATAGGATTTTCTAGTACTAGGCCTTCTAGCCGCCAAAATGACATCCGTCACAGGTTTGTTGAGGGATGGCAAGGGTGAAATTAGTTGACTAGCTACGCTGCAAGATTCAAAGTTTGGAGCTGAGTGTGCAGAATTTGGTAGTTCTGCTGAGACAGTAGGTAAGGTGTCTAAGGCAGGTGCGACGGAGGTGTGACACATTGCGCAGGAGTGGGTACCAGTGCTGGCAAGGCCAGTCTGGAGCAATCAGAATCATTTCTGATTTGTCCTGTCTGACTTTTAGTAGAACTTTGGAGAGCAGAGGCAGAAAAGGAAAAGCATAGACTGATAGGTTTTTCCACCTGAATGATAGAGCATCCACTTTCCAAGCTTTTTTGTGATGAATTCTTGTGCAGAATTTGTCCAACTGATAGTTCTGGGGTGTGGCAAAAAAATCTATGTCTGGGATCTCCCATTTGCATCTCAACATGTTGAAAACTTGTGGTTCCAGTTTCCATTCGTGTGGGTCCATTAGATTTCTGCTTAGTTCATCTGCCAGAGAATTTAGATTTCCTGGCAGGAATTGAGCTTGCAGTTGTATTTGGTAGGTCAAGGCCGTGTTCCACAATGCCATGGCTAGTCTGCAAAGTGGGTAGGAATGTGTACCCCCCTGCTTGTTTATGTACCACATAACTGTGGTGTTGTCTGTCTTTATCATTAGCTGTCCTGGATGAAGATAGTCCTTGAAGGCTGTCAGTGCATTCCGTACAGTTAGCATCTCTTTCTGATTGATATGTAGGTGCATTTGATTTGGGCTCCATTTGCTCTGAATGCACTTTCCTGCCAGATGTGCCCCCCAAGCATAGTCTGATGCATCTGTAGTTAGGGTTTGGGCGGCAGGGGGTGGAGTGAATGGCAGTCCCTTGTTTTGGTGGCAGGCCTCTGTCCACCATAGGAACTCTAGTTGCAAGCAAGGTATGACAGGAATCATTGTTTCCAGGCTGTGAAAATGTTGACTCCATAAACGTTTTAAGTACCACTGAAGTTTCCTCATATGCAGTCTTGCATATGGAATTAGAAGAATGCAAGAGGCCATGAACCCCAAGGCTTGCAGAATTTGTCTTGCAGATAGCTGGGTTTTTGTGGCCACCTGTTTGAAGTAAGTTACCAATTGAATTTGCTTTTCTGGTAAGGTAAGTCATCTGGGCAGTTGTATTCAAGCTTGCACCTAGGAATGTAATCTTTTGAGAGGGTACCAGTTGTGATTTCTTTTCGTTTATGGTGTACCCTAGACAAGTTAGGACCCTTTTTACAAATGCCAGATGCTTTAGAAGTATGTCCTTGTTTTCTGCTTGAATTAGACAATTGTCCAGGTATGGATATATTTGAATATTTCTTTGCCTGCAAGATGCAATTACTGAAGCCAGGCACTTTGTGAAGACCATGGGCGCAGTAGATAATCCAAAGGGCAGTGCAGAGAACTGGTAATGCAAGTAGCCTGCTTTGAAGCTGAGGTATCTTCTGCGAGATTCCCTGATTGGGATATGCAGGTAAGCCTCTTTCAAGTCTAGGGTTACCAACCACGCATCTTTGCCTAGCATAGGTAGTAACTGTTGAAGAGTCAGCATCTTGAATTTTGGAATGTCCAGAAAACGTATTTAGAGTGGATAAGTCCAGAATTGGACACCATGATTTGTCTTTTCTGGGTACCAGGAAAAGTCTTGAATAGAAAATTTGTCCCTTTTCCTCTTCTGGTACTGGTTGAATAGCCCCCATGTTCATGAGGGACAGAACTTGTTTCTGGGCCTCTGCCCACTGATTTGGGGGCAGATCTGGCCATCCTTTTGGGATTGGCAACATGTGCAAGTGAAATCTGTATCCCTGGGATACTGTATTTAAAACCCATTTGTCCTGGCTAATAAGTTGCCAGTTTTGTGCATGAAGTGCCAGTTTTCACCCCAAAGGGGTGGCTTAAAGGTAAGTGCTTGGTGATTGTAGAGGAAGTCATTGAGACTGTTTACCATAGGGAGGTGCCTTGTTGTTTCCAGATTTGGAGGAGGAGGTACCCCATTGTTTTGTTCTAAAAGTTCCTTGTGACTGAAACCTGAAGCCTTTGGAATGTCTTGATTTGACTTGAGCTGCTCTTGAGGGGACTGGAAAGGACCAGTTCTTAGTAGGCCAGTGCCTACTAAATCTTGGAGGTTGCACTTGTAAGAAATCTTTCACAGTTTGCATAGATTTAGCTTTATCTTCCATCTTTTTTAACACTTCTTCTGCCTTATTACCAAAGAGACGGTCCTGTTGTAAAGGAGCATCCAGCAGTTTTGCTTTAACATGGTCAGGCAGAGTTTGCTCTTTGAGCCAAGCATGCCTTCTTAGCACAGATCCAGTTACAGCAGCCCTGCAAGAGGCCTTCAAGGAATCAAAACCACATTGCAAAGTATGTTTCCCAACTTGTTCAGCTGAATGTAATAAATCCTGCAAATATTTCTTTTCCACACAGTCAGAGATTAACATCATTTTCTATTTAAGTAGTACCATGATATGCTGTTGATATTTATGCATATGAAATTGACAGTTTAAAGCCCTTATTGCCAAGGTTGCAGACATGTAAACCTTCTTACCCCATCTATCCAGTGCCCTGGAATCTCTATCAGAAGAGGTAGGATTTTTAGCAGTAGAGGCCTTAATGCCTTTGGGACCCTAAAAAATGGTTTCAGTATCAGCAATAGGATTTTTGAAAAGGAATTTGTGGGAGTCAGGAACCCTGTAGTATCTGTCTGGCTTACAAGGAGCCAGAGGCAGAGAATCAGGAGTCATACTAGATACTGAAAAACATCATCAACAATGTCTAGAACAGGAGGTATAGCCAAAGGTCTATGCTGAGGAAGAAGAACAAAATCCCTAAGTCTCTTTTTAGATTCAGAAAAATCCTGACTTTCCCAGTGGAAATGTTCCCTTAAGGTATGCAAAGTTTCCCCAAAAGAAAAATCCTCAGGGGGAGAAGCAGAAGGAATGGAATCTTCTGCATCAGAGTCCTCATAAGTAGGAACAGACAAATTCTGGTCATTAGAAGAGTCAGAAGAAATAGAATCCTGCTCAGAAGATTCATAAACAATATCTTGCCTAGGCCTCTTAGAAGGAGGGGGTTGGCTACCCCGATCAGAGTAATTAAATCTTCAGCCATTTTGATCATTTGTTTTTTAGGCATAGGGGCCTGCACATGTGGCCCAGGCGTAATTTTTTTAGACATAGATTTAGATTTTGGCCTTAGTTTTGAAGATGGCGTCGGTCTAATATACAAATATGTAGGTCTGAAAACACCCTCAGAAGCCGGTGCCTGCACAGCAGCTCCAGACCCATCTAAGGTAGAGACATCCGTGGGTTCCATAACTGAAGTATCTCGCGGCATACCAGACTTCGAATGAGTCTCAGTAGAGGCCTGTGAATCAGAAGTAGCGGGTATCAGGGACTGCAAAAAAGCCTCACTGAGTACCGGCAAACTGGCGACTGTCTTAGGAGAAGTGTTGTCGTCAGTTTTGGATCTCAACGGTCTGTCTCTATCTTTTTCTTTGCATTTTTTAGGTATTCCGGTAGTCGGATTGCTAACCGACGACATTTCTGGATAATTAAATCTTGAGCCAAAGTATTTAGAAGCAAAAATATACCTACGTTTAATCGTGCATTGATTAAATTCAGCACAAAACCGACAGCAAGACACGTTGTGATCAGGGCCTAGGCAAGGAATACAGTACAAATGAAAATCCTTATGAGGCATTTGCTTCCCACAAGTAATGCAATTATTAACTTTTACTGACATTGGTAAGGAGCAAGAAAAAGTTTCCCCTATGGGGTACTTAGCTTTTAGTTGAAGATTTCGGTTCTGAAACTCAAAAATGAAAATTTCAGGAGTCGGCCGACCGGCACTTGTGAACTGCTTCTGCATCGGGCACCGCGCGGCAAGAAAAACTGATGTAATGGCGTCGGCTGCATGTTTTATACCCCTGATGACCTGACATCATGGATGAAGGGACAGCAACTGACGCAGGACCCAAGACCTTGTTAATCAGGCCGACTGAGGGCAACCTGCCAGCAGATTACCCAAATGTATTGACTGCAACAGTGAAACACGAAGAACATCACATCCTTTAGTGAGGAGGATATTGCAACTACTAACTATGATTTTAATGAGAGATTGCTGTTTAAAACAAGTTTAAAAGAGTTGGAAGATAACTTTTACAAGCACAAACATTTGTTATGGCAGCGCTATCACTTTGAAGCTGCCATTTTCCCCAAGGCAATACCTAGAGGGCTCAGAGTGCTGAAAATTCCCTCTTATGGTGATAGTTACCCTGAACTTTTGAAAAAATGGCAGGTTCTAAACCTACAATTAAGTACTGATTACATGCTTTTGCTCAATGATTTTTTTACGTCAGAAGAAGAGGCTTTAGTGAGAGACATTAACAGTTTGACGATCCAGTTGACTGATTGTTTTAAACGTGATATTTACACTCAACAGATGGACGATTTACTATTAAATGTCCCCTTTATGAAAGGAGACTAGAAAAAGAAAAGGTAAAAAATCTCCGTAGAGATTTTGCCAATTTCCAAGTAGGCAATGTCTTTTCTTGGCCCAGGACTGCTCATCCAATGGGCCTGCTTGATAGCTCGTTGGAGGCGGAGCAGCACTCAATGCAAGGGAACAGGTTAATGGCGATAACACTCGTGCAAGAACACAGCGTTCATTTAGAAATACCGCAAATGTGAACAATACTACTGTATCGAGTCACAGTATGAACAGCGTTCTTAAATAAGGCATCTGAAGTAGCATCGCAAGCTCCACCACTTCGAAGTGAAGTTACTGGATCTCTCAATTTGCGATGGTCTCTAACAGTAACTGCAAAGACTGTTAACAAAAATATCAACTGCAACTTTGATACAGAGCAAAGGGAAGTACCGCTGAGCCAGCAGGCAGTAGGCATTTCTTCAACTAAGCAGTTGAATATAAAAGGGCAAAGCTCACTCTGTGAGCCAAGTGAATTGGTGGAATGTGAAGAACTTGTACCTATGCCCTTAGACAATTAAAATGGACTTGATTTTGATGTGAGTAATGTAAATGTTCCTAATATAAATAATCATGTTGATCAAGGCACAGATTTGAATGTTAATGAATGTAATGAATTTGTAAGTAACAGTGATAGCCTGATAATATCTAATAACATGGATACTGTAGCTAAAGAACCTGTTGTTACACCAAAGGTTGTAACTACAGTTAGTAATGCTTCCTCTGTAAACAAACAGATTACAGATGGATCCCGCCGCTCAGCATTTTTTTTTGGAAAAGGCACTGCCCATAAGGCAAGATATAATGGCAGGGAGGTCTCAGCGTCACAACAGACATGGGAGGATACAATCCAAACCCCCAGTGCACAACAGGGGTCCGACCACACGCAACCACAAATAAATAACCTGGTTTTCAACCTATCTTCTGTGGTTTTAACCACATAACAAATATCTGTATTAAACAAAGGTTTATCGTTTGTACCAGCAAACAAAATTAATTTGGTTTGATACTGTTCTTGAACTAAGTATGTTTGCCAGGAACACTATGCTTAAAACTGTATTTGTGAATGGAGATGTGAACAATATGAATACCTGTGAGTTTAAGAAGCCTAGTTGTTTTGCACCCAACAATTCACCAGCCATGGAAATATTTATAAAATTGCGTGAGGAAGAGCTGAGAAAGTCAATGAATGAGAGATCCAAGAACTGTTTCTATAACCTCACAGCTAAGGGCTAAGGAGAATGCAGCGCTAGGTGCACTGACTAGGGCTGAACATCTGGTCATTAGACCTGCAGACAAGGGTGGTGGGATAGTTATTTTTAATACAACAGAGTATATTGAAAAAATGCGTGAGATGTTATATGACAGTAGGATTTACGTTGTCCTACAAAAGTTTCAGGTGAATGGTATGATAAACAGACTAAATTTTTTATATATATGATCTACTGATGACCAATCAAATTGATTATTCACTGTTTACATGCTTCTCTGTTGAATACCCCACCATACCAGTTGTATATGGTCTACCTAAAGTCCATAAAGATCAGCTGAAACCTCCTCTCCGACCTAGTGTGTCAGGTAGGGGATGGTTAACCAAGTCCATGTCTATAAATGTGGAAAAACAGCTTAAGAATGTGTTAAATACCATAGACACCATATTGAGAGACAGCAAACAGTTCTTGGAGCAATTGTATGTTTGGGCCAGTCATATGAATGACACTGACATTAGTAATGTGCTCTTTGTAACACTTGATGTGAACTCCCTATTCACAGCGATCCCCAATGATGAGGGAATTGAGAACGTTGGGCATTTTTTGAGTAAAGAGAGTACGTTTCCCAGCACTAAAGTTAATATGATTTGTGCCTTACTGGACTTAATTCTAGAAAATAATGCATTTTTGTTTGAGAATGAGTTTTTTCTCCAAAAGGTGGGGTCGCTATGGGCACAGCATGTGCGAATCATACGCTAACATTGTGCTGGTCTATTGCGAGAAAGAGATGGTTTTCTGTTGTGATATGTTTAAGCAATATGTCACCTTCTATAAATGTTTCGTTGATGACATCTTTTTTACATGGCATGGTGATGAAATACAGTTAGAGAGCTTTGTTAGATTCTTAGGGAGTACCATCTCTTACCTCTCTTTCTCTATGCATTACTCCAAAACTAAGACTGACTTTTTAGACATCAATGTCAATAAAAATATGTTTGGTAACATTTCAACTAGGCTATACAGAAAAAGTTGTAGGAAGAACAACATCCTCCATCGTTCTAGTATGCACCCTAGACATATAACTAGGAATATAGTTAAAAATTAGGTATTACGCTATAAGAGGTTGCATACTGATGAGAAGGACCTGCAAGAGACATTAGTGAATTTACGAGTAGATCTTGTTGACAGGGGGTATAAGGCGTATGAAGCAGACAAAGCTATAGAAGAAATAAGTACTTTGGAGTATAATAGAATTAGACCATATTTTTCTGAAGGGCTCTCTACTATTGCACATGATAAAGGGAGAAAGGGCACAGAGATGGTAAATATGTTCTGTCTGACTTTCTCTAGTGACGTCAATAAGATCTGTGACATAGTAAAGAAGAATTGGCCCATTTTATTAACACATCCAGAGAATAGTAGGGTTGTAGGCTCTACTCCCAGATTTTCTCTAGTGACGTCAATAAGATCTGTGATATAGTAAAGAAGAATTGGCCCATTTTATTAACACATCCAGAGAATAGTAGGGTTGTAGGCTCTACTCCCAGATTCACTTTTAAGAATAGCAAAAATTTGAAACAGCGTTTATGCTATAAAAGTAATAGAACGAATGAAAGGTTCACCTCGCAGTGCAAAGGTAATTATGCCTGCAGGGCTTGAAAGATCTGTTCCAACATATGGTCCACTTGTATGGTAAAGCATGCATTGCATTTAACACCCATAGAATTCTTTTTCTATGCGGATTGCTGCACCAAGAATATAGTGTATTTAGCCAAGTGTAACCTATGCAGTGCACTCTATATAGGTAAAACTAACTGTATGCTGAAGGAGAGGGTTATGGAGCATTTTAATGAAATACGTAAAAACAAACCTGCAAATGCATTGGCAAAGCATGTATTAGATTGTGGTGGCCAACAGAGTTTTATGTTTTTAGTCTTACAAAAAAATTAATGAGAGCCTTAGAGAAGGAGATCTTCGTAATGAGAATGAATATATAGAGCTAAGATGGATAGTTGACTTTAAGGCTTATGTTCCACCTGGCTTGAATAGCGCTGTCTCTTTAAAGCCCCTTTTAAGAAAAAGGGGTTTGCCCCATTAATTTTTTATTGTATGTTTTTATTGGTTGTTTTATACATTTAAACTGTGAGTGTATATTTAGTTTTTATTAAGGTCTGAAGAAGAGGGTAACCTCGAAAGCGCTCAACTTTTTATTGGAATAAAGTGTGTTTCACTCTGCTGCAAATACGCCTTTTCCTTTTACAACATTTGAAGTTTACTAATGATATAATATTTTCCTGTAAGCTTAGGTTCCTGTGAATTCTTTCTGTCATTTTAGCCAGAGTCAAAGAACCACACCAGGTTTGCCAATGTGACATTTTATCGAGTTAAGAACTATGCATAAGATTTAAACACTATAGTGTCTGTGTTTGGTTATTTATTTTTTATTCACCTAACTTTGCTTATTTTATTTATGTATTGACCAGTGCCTGATTTCGACTCCGTTAGCCCTGTCACTTTTAATCCCTCCTAAAACTGGTGACTTTTGGAGAAAAGATGGTGAATTACACTTAAAAAATGACAATAATTGGAATTATAAACTTTTTATTTCATAAAATGTATATTAATTCACATTCTCTATTTATTAGCTGGGAGAAGATGTGGAGGGGTTGGAAAAGCTGGTGCTGAAGAGTTTTTTTTTTTTTTTTAAGTAGTTGCACTTGAATACTGTTATATGGCCATTTTCTACAAAGTATATTGCATTTTATCACTGATTTCTGCCAACTTTATTTACTGACGTGTGTCTTACTACATTTTAAAATGCAGAAAGCCCAGTTCGACCAGGCCCCATGGAAATGGTGCGTTTTTGCACAGTACAAAAATAGTGTGTTCCACATTTTGACTGTCACACATTGCTAGGGCCTGTGTTCCACATTTGCTTCTAAAGTTGTTGAGACCTATGATACACACACACACACACACACACACACACACACACACACACACACACACACACACAAAGTGGTTTTCTGTACTCACTTGCACTTCATGATTTAACTTTGTGCTCAACAGCATATGGTGTCTAAATCAATGCAATGTATTTTCCCTCCCATTATTTCATTTTTTGGTTGTTTGTTAAGTAATCCATTTATAAATTTGTGATTCTGTATATACCACTGGGTTACCCCGTTAATTCCCCCCCCCGGTCACTCCGTCACTTCATCACTGCAGGGATAGTGTGTGCATGCAATTATAGGTTTTAATGGATGAACTGCAATGCAGACTTGGGGGGGGGGTGCATCCATCCATTAAGACTTCAGATGAAGCATCCACACTCAATCCCTGTGGTGACATCAATAAGTGGGTAATAAGGTCATTTTTTTACGGCCATGTCTTTAACTATAAAAATGTTCAAAGCTTTTTATTAAAGAAAAAAACAACAAAAAAGAATGCTGGGAGAAGTGTATCTCATTACCATAGTCATCAGATAATATGATGCACATTTTGACTATTCAGGGATACTTTAATAAATGTATACATTATTTTCAGAGTTTGGTCCCTCTACAAAGCTATACAATGTTTTTAAATAAGCAATAATACCGCTAAGCAAATTATTTACAAATTTATGTTGCACACATTTGTTTAGACAGCTCTAGGTGTATACAGGCATCAAGATCCCATGTTTCTGAGAAATGATGAAAATATGTTCGCTGCTGATTACAAAATGTATACCTGACTACACCCCTGCTTGCATACCTAATGCTACTTCACAAAGCAAAGGTATGGAGGGTGTTAAAGGATTATCGGCTGCTTACCAGGTAACAGACAAGTTTTTGCATGCAATTTTGCCTGAAACAGCTAGACTGTTTAATACAAAGAACCAGCAATGAAAGGTGTCAATTTAACCAGTGGTATACTGCAAAATATTTAATTCACCTGTACTTCACATTTCCTTCCAATTTCACAGCTAACTACACCCACCTCAAAATACTTGCACCCACACAAAAAAGGTACAGCTGCATATATCCATTTCCCTTGTCTTCTGGATGGATTGTCTGCAATGCTCCAGAATGTTGCAGTCTTTCTGAGAACAGCTGCTAACAGGTTTGGCAGCCTTGCATCAGAGCCTTCAGTCTGTGACAGGGTGCAATATATGATTCACATTTTCAAACTGGGGCTACCATGCTCAAAATACTCCAGGCAGTCTTGGTAATGGGAAGACGGTTGAGAAGACTGAAAAACCTTTTGCAGCGTCAACTGACTAGTGTCCCTCTGAAGCAAGATCTCTAGAACCTCCACAAAATCAAGGTCATAATGTCAGGGATGTTGAGTAATCTCTGTCCTCATAATCCAGACTAGCTTTAGAGGACTCCAGCAGGCATTCTACATGCTTCATCCTGCGTGGTATGCCTTCCTATGCCCATTGGATGAAGGTGTCTTAGATGAAAAGGAAGACTTCCTCTTGGGAAGCCAATCAGTTTGGAGAACAGTACTGGTCTTTTTGTCCTGTGTGAGATACTGCACAGCAATAGGCACAGCAAAGGAAAAGTTTGAAACCAAGGATGTGGATGACATCAACACAGGGCATGTTGCTGCGGGCCATCACAACAAGAAAGTGTGCTGGTTCAGAATTGTTAATAGTATCAAAATCAACAAAGGTCCCCTAAAAGGCTCTGGTCAGTGACCCAACCATCGAATCAACAGGCCCCAATACTAGTACCAATAACAGGGACTGATGACAGTGCCAAAGCCTCAAGGCCAAGAATCTAACTTAGAAGCCAACATTAGGCTGGAAAGCAACAAAATCAGATGAGATGAGGTAAAGAAAAACACAGAAGCTATCCTTGCAAGTACTGAGTTCACTGATGTCAAACTTGAAACCAGTGCTTTGTTAGTATATGGGATGAGGCATCAACACCAGGAACAAACTTCTTGATGCTACAATTTTCAGAGCCTACACCAAAAACATGGGTGCCAGCAAGAACACTTTTGGTGTTCTGGCTATAGAACTTTAGGTGAAGGTTGACTCTGCTAACTTCCAGAAGCATGAAATGGAAGAGAAAATAAAACACTCCTGTTAGCTGTGGTGAAAAGGCCATACTCTGGCAAAAGTGGTCTGAACAGCGAGCACTCAAATATTTTTAAATCTCTCTGCCTTGTACTGGATAAGTGCTAACTTCAAATTATAAAGGCCAATGGAAGGAGAAGTTTGGAATATAAATGGAGAGGTACATGTCACAATTATAACTGAAGACAGGCTTGTCAACAGTTTTGAGAGCGAGAGTTGCAAGTTCCATATCACAAAATATCAAAGAGAAAAGTGGTGCCCAGACTCGGTGCTGGGACCTCTTTCTTCTTAGCATTTAATTTTCATATGTCCCCACAATGACTTAAGATAGCTCCAAACTGGGAGTTTTTGTTATGTCATCCTCTGACACCCAAACACTCCAGAATAAACTCTCCCTAGTAAATTACTGCTGTACTAAACATGGGCGCAAACTAAATGCTAAAAAGTGTAGTATCTTCACTTTGGTAGACACCCCCTTCTCTCTTCAAACTGTATAGACAACACAACACTACAAAATAGAAATATAGTCAGACACCTAGGAACATGATTGGTAACTTCCTCTCTTTCAACAATCATGTGGCAATGCCTATCCTGAAATTCCTTGATTTAGCACAGATAATTGTCTATGGAACATCATTCAAGGTCTAAGGAGGTATTACACTTGGCACTGATCAGGCCAACTATTGAGTAAAATTATTTGTTTGGAATGCATCTCACTAAACATTTCAAACAATTAGAAAGATCTCAAAGATTCCTACCCAAAAAAGTTCACAGTTCAAGTGTCTCTGAGCTGCCAAGAAAGGCTGGAAGCCCTATCCTTTTACTCAGTGTTTTACAGACTTTTGAGGGGAGATCTCTGTTTCCTTTACAATGCCACTACAAATCTGGTAGTCCTGGACTTCCTGCATCTTTTTTAGTCCAACATCTCCACCAATACTACAACCAGGAACCTAAACCTTCAACAACAGACAGAAAAAAAAGCAAAAAGACAGGTTTTCCAACTCAGTTTCTTCTAAACCTCTGGGAAAAAACTTCTACATGTTAAGTTGTGAGACTCACTATCTTCTTTTAAATATTACCTAGATGACTGGATGGGTATACACATATTTACCCTAAGACTGACTGTTATGGAGAAGTGTTGTATGGTGTGAGCAAAGGTACTGTCATGACACTAATGATCATAAGATTTAGTGTCTTTGGAATATTGATGAATTTAAGAAGCTATAGAAATCTTTTTGAAAGGTGCCACTGCTGACAATGGAGAAGAGATGTGAAGTATTTTAGACTTTTGTTCCCCTTTCTGAGTGACTTAAGTACCAAATACTTATAAAGCTTTCAGGCTGAAGAAACACTAGGTTTCAAACTGCAGGATGTGGAAGATTTGTCAGAATCCTCTAAATCAGTAGTATAAGATGGAAATCACTGTTTCTATAAATGTCTCTGTTTGTATAAATTTCTGTAGCTATGTCTCCAACAGACTTCAGTCTATAAGATGGCTGTTTGTGTATCCCCCTTTCATCTCAGTCCATAATGGAGTTCCCCAAGGCTCCATCCTTGGACCCATACTATTTAACATTTTCATTAACAACCTGTCTCTTTCCTGTTCTCACTACTCGTTAATACAATATATTGATGACTCTACAATAGTTTCTACCTCTGACAATCTCCCCCACCTACTCACACTAACCCAACCAACTCTTACTCAACCCAAATAAAATAAACTCCTCCTCTTCCTTCCTAAATCTCTCCAATACCTCAAATATACCTTCACTGTCTCCCCCCTTACTAACACAACTATCAAGGTTGAACCCCTCACTAAACTATTATGTGTCATTATTGATGATCAACTAAAATTTGAACTTCACATACAAATCTGCATTAAAAAAATTCACCAAAAACTGGGCCTACTCTACAGAAACAAAAAAAATCCTCACAAATGAATCTAAACTCTCTTTAGCACAAGCCTATCTACTACCCACCCCATTATATATTAACTAGAACTCACATACAATAAAAATGGTAAATTTGCCACTAATCAAGCCTATTGCTCAGTCCACTGCCTAGCTCTAAAAAAACCTATAGTGGCTAGAATTGCACCATCAACTCCGTGTGCCTCAACTACACCCGACTCACTCCATCTTAAACCAGCCTCACTCCTGTCCTGCTCTCTCAACTCTCATTACCCCCTACATTCCTAACAGTACACTCCACTGCTCAGACCAAATCCTCCTGCAAATCTACAAACCCAATAAAACCATTGGCAAATTTCTCTATAATCACCCAGTCACCAGTGCATGGAACAAACTGCCCCTATATTTAAGATCAATTTCTAACTCAAACTGTTTGAAATAACATTAAAATACTATCTTTAATAAACTCATGGACTTGCAATTGCACTGACCCAACTTAATGTACCTCTCCCCTCTGCTTTAATTAACCTCTCCTTCCTAATAATCTGTTACACCCCTTCTCTTATCCTGTACTTGTTCCTTAAAATAAGCTATACTAAGACTCTCTGGTCCAGAAGTGTTGTTGCATTTTATTCATGAACCTACATCATGCCTCATAACTGTAAGAAATTGTACCGTGACTATGTATATGATGAAACCGCATTGTGATTATTGTTATACTGCATGTTATCACTGTTACTGTGACTGTGTATAGGATGAAACTGTATGTTATTACCATTACACTCAATGCATTGTGACATTTTAGATTTGTATTTACCTTTTGGAGCTTTTCTCCTCAGGTATCCGGTCAACAAATGTCAAATAAACAAGTAAAAAATAAATAAATAAAATATAACTACAACCTATCTTTCCTGTCAGAGCACTGAAGAAGATAATTCAGAACACACTTCACACTTGGTGGTGGGATAAATGCTTCCCCTAAACAAATAACACTTTTCTCCTGTCTATCACGTGGGAGGAATTTTTGTCTCTACAGAGACAAGGGCAGCCTACGAAAAAAAATAGTCCATTCTAATTCAGGGGTAGCCACCCAAAACACAGCAACCCTGGAAAAAAAATAGAGCTGACAATACAATGGGTTCCCTTTAATAAAAAGGGAAAAAAATAAAAAAGGCGGTTCTATCCAGCTACCAGTATGCAACAACCACTAGTAAAATAGATACAAAAATAACAAGAAACAAAGACTACAAATGCATTTTTGTATAAAAGTGTTAGGATAAAAAGTTAAAAATACTCTAAACTTCTTATACTAAGATTCACAGGTGATCGCTAGGCTAATGGCACAAGAGCCTTTACATGCCTAGCCAATAATACCTCTTAGAATATATACAATTTATATGCTACTTTACCACATCAAAAAGAGACAGTCATCTGTCTTTCCTGGAGTCAATCCCAGCAGTTTCATAGGTGTGTAGTGCAAGTCTGCTGTTACATTGTTTTAAGGTCCTGAATTTTGACAGGCTTTAGGAATATATATTCTTCCAGATATTACCAGTTGGGACAATTATTGTCAAATACTGCCTCCCAAAATGCTACTGTCAGAGACTATATAAAGGCAGAATAGTTATTTTAAGCACCTTTATTAAATCATCACATTTAATCTGTGACATGAGTTCACGTACATTAATAGAAGACAAAATGTAAGGACAGTTTTCATTATTGCTCTCATGCAGCATATGTGTACAAATATATATATATATATATATATATATATATATATATATATATATTGTTTTGAATAACTGTCAACTCCAACATTACATAAACGTATTTCCTGCCTTCCCTTAAACATCACTCTCTTCCTAAATATTACTCTGAGTACTATTTCCAAAAATTCCTTTTATTTCTACAAAGTTTGCTCCTTCACTTTTCTAAAGATTCCACCTCCTGATCTCCTTTACAATACTCAAAACGTCTGCCACATTTGGTATGGAGTTTGATACCCATTTTTTTTTAGTAATTGCTGGTTTAGCAGCCAAAAGCATTCGTAAAGCCTTACTACCTAGGCAAGTAATTTCCTATATCTCAGCTCAAAAGAACCATTTACTAATTTACTATTGCTTGTTCCCCAAATAATTCTGTCAGAGTACTCTGTAGGGATTTTTTTTAATCTGCAGTCTAATAACATTTTGAAATCATGTTCCCAACTACTTTGATGTTTCCCACCACATCTCAGGCATTTGCAGTCTACCTGTGGAAAAATCTTACAAAGTCTACACTAGGTATAAGCATATCTGTGGACTTCCTAGATGGCTGCACACTGATCGGCAGCTTAACTTAAGCTCTCCCAAAGTGAAAAAAGAAACTGAGAAAACGGAGTATGGAATACAACTGAAACTGTTTTTGGGGAGTACAATTCAGTTACTGGCTAGTAAATACACTACTTGGATACCAACAAAGAAGAAATTTGGAAAACCTAAAAGAAAATTAACCAGAAAAGGTGAAGAGAAAACACTGTCTGAGAAGGATACTGCAGCTGTTCAGCAAAAAGCAATCCAGGTTTTGGCTTTGGTTCAAGAGATGGCTTCCAGTAATTTGTGGAAAAAGTAAATCAAATGTACTCAGAGCTGATTAAAATAAATGAAACATGGAAGGACTATATACACTCAAATAACAAAAGGCTAGAAAGAAATAGAAGTTTTAACTAGTTGTTCAGACAAACTGATAAAACTGCAAAAATCAGAAACTGAAATGATGAAAAAGCTGGCTAAGTATGAGGCTTCGCAAAAAGAGCTGTTTCAAAAATAGTCTTAGAAGACAAAGGGCACAGAGAAAACTTGAGATTTCCTGGTGCACCATTGAAACTGGAAAGAATAGACTATATTAATTTTATGAAAGCACAAAAACAAGCAATTGGACTGATGTCCCACAGCAATATATGTTAAATGAAAATGCACACTGAGTCCTCCAAACCTGGTCATGAGAAAGCAGCCAGGACCCACATTAGTAAATATGCAGTCATACAAGCAGAAAGAGTTGATCCTGACAAAACTACAGCAGAAGGACAAAGTATTAAAAACTGGGGACAACAGAGTCTGTGTAGAAAATGATTATTCACTGTACACCAGGCAGAAGAGAAGCAAATGTATCACAGTAATCACGGAATATCGAGAGAGACAGGTGTGGGATTCAAGCTGCTTTATACAGCTGTCTTCAGAATATGTTTTCCCTGAGCATCAGTCATTTTTTTACAGTAGAACAAGCAAAGGAGGAAATAAAATTTATGCAACAAAAAGTGAGCTGCTAAGCAAATGGGAACTCAGCTTCTCAGACAGTAAGATTCATAGAGAGACTTTGTCATTGAAATATTAGATTCCAAAGGAAAATGCTTGACAGACAGAAAAACTCACAAGAGTTGACTAGAAGAATCAGGAGTAGCTTGGACTTGAACCAGAGTCTGGCATTGGGAGATGGAGATGAACAGGAAGAAAAAGAGCAACACTGAAATTAGTGAACAAATGGAGACTATAAAGCATCAATCACATTTGTGAAATACTGCTTTGCAAGAAAAAGTGGCTAAAAAAGGCTGGATTTTGTTGACATTGTTAAACTTGTGGGCAGTCCTTTAATCATATATCCCATTTTATGTCATTAATGTTTAGAAGTACACTAAAAGGGGGGAGTAACTGTAACTAACCCCACTTTATGCCATTAATGTTTAGACGTACACTAAGGGGGGAGTAACTGTAACTAAAGCAATTTTGATCTTACTAGTATTTGTATAAAACATTTCATGATATAAACTGTATGTTACATACAATAAAGCAGTTTTGTGTAGTGTGCAGTCAGGGGTATGTTAAATGTGCTGGGAGGCTTTTCAGTGACTTTTGTGATCAAGTAAAAATGTACTTTTTAGTTGTAAGAAATACAAGCTTTGCAGCATAACAGAAGAAGAAAGGCTGGAAAAAAGCTAGTTTAATGTTAATGTGCTGTGATCTTGGGGTGCTGGGGAGGGGGATTGGTGTGTAAAAGTAATTAGATTATATGTAGAATTAAGATAGTTTCTCTTATTTTACAAAGGTAAATGTCTGCATTAATGCCTTTGGCTTAAGCTATAAACAAGTGTTTTTGTAAGCAAGAAGGCTTTAAAAATAAAACTAAATTACAGAAGCCATGAAAAATGCTGTTTATTATTGCTGCAAATATATTAACTTTTTTTTTTTCACTAGTAAATGTCCAGTGGGAGTCAAAAGGTCTGGATCTGAAGGCAGTTGTACATTTTGTTCTGAGTGAAATTTACAAAGATTCATTGCTGAATACTCTTCCATGGAGAGAAGCTGTCTTGCAGGTGCAAGCAATTAATCTTAAAAGTTCTGAGCAATCTTTGCTGATGGAAATACAAAATTTAAAGGTACAATGGCAAGCAGTTCAGTGAAAAATAAAGTTTGAAATTACGGAAAGTGAAGAGGAGCCGGCACCCTCCCTAGCAGCCTTAATACTTTAACACATTTAATGTTGTAGTGTACAATTTAGTTTTAAAGATAGAGCAGTTTTTCTTAGGGCTAACAGTTAACATTTTCTGAAAGCATCTAAACTGGTTTCACATTTGGGAGGGGAAGAGAGAAAAGAGAAGAACAGAGAGCAATCTATGTGGAAAAATGGGCTGTAGTATGTGCCTTAATACTAGTAACCTTAATTTTAGGTTAGGTAAATGCCTGTGGATTCAGCTGTTGATTTGGGGCAACTGTTCCTGTCTGGAAGGTACATAGTTTTGCGTGTTTATTCTACATTAGTAGGAGATAGAGCACATTGAAAATGCATTTCTTTTTCCTATTGAGGGTTTTCATTAAAACAAAAAAGTTTTGAAAAATGTGACATAGGTTCAAGTAGAGATGAGAAGAAACATGTACAAAAGATCAGCTTGACAAAAAATGTGTGTGTTCATGTAACACCAAAGTTGGAAATAAACTTTAAAAAAAAAAACTGTCATGCATAATAGGTGGGAACAATAGCTTTTTATCATAATGGCTATGCTACCCATATTATCTTGGAACATACATGGCCTTCCAGGTATAGAGAAAAAGGAAAAAGTACTGAATTATGTTAAGAAATGTGGAGGTACAAATAGCAATGCTGCAGGATACACATTTGGAAAGAAAGAGTATATTAAATTGTCAAAGAAAGGATTTTAGGATGGATATTTAGCAGAGTGTCACAACAAATGAAAAGGGAAGTAATTATACTAATTGTTAGAGGTGTACTAATAGTGACAGAAGAGGAAGAAACCACAAAAATTGCAGATTTGTGACAGTAAGGGGCTACTGGCAAGGGAGGAGAATTACTTTACTAAATATTCATATTCCACCAAAAACTGCTACTATGGAGCTTAAGAAAAAATTGGAAGAGAGAATCCGCTTTCAGCAGGGAATATTACTTACAGGTGGAGACTGGAACCCGATTTGCAAAAGTAAGGACGACATACAAGGGAAAATATAACAAAAGACGATAGTTTTCTTAAGAAATGTATGAAAATATTTGGTATGGAAGATGTGAAGTCACTACTAGCAACTTAGAGAAAAGTTACTTATTATTCTCCTAACGTAAAATAAAGGAGAGACTAGATATACATTATATTTCAAGGAACATTTACATTTAATTGAAAGCTTTGACACATACCCAATAACTATTTCAGATCCTGCACCTATAAAAACTAAGATAAAAATGCAGGGTAATGAAGTAAAAATGAGATATTGGCAACTTCCCACCTACCTGATAAAAAGAGAGGTATTTAAGGAATGGGTAGTAGAAACTATTCGAGAGTTATTAGAGAAGACAGAAATGTCTTCAGACGTTATAGCTAGTACGTGGGACAAAATGAAAACAGAGTTTAAAACACGGTAGAAATAAATTAGAAAGATGTATGTTTAAGACGTAATATGAAATATTTAGTGAGGCTTACAAAAGTTGAAGTATTTCAGAATGAGAGGAAGTTCGTAGAACAAGAGGCACAAATGCAGACTGCTAAAGAGGAAATAAGGGAGTAACTGGATAATATGCACTCGTTTGGAAAGGTAGCTGTTAAGCAATTATTTTTGATAATAACTCCATTGCACCAAAACTGTTAACACAATGGCGTAGACAGCATAAAGCAGAAAGGGTTTTACCAAGCTTAGGGTACTTATACAAGAAAAATAACTAGAGAACATGTAGAGGATTTAGAGATATTTTCAAAGTGTTACGAAAACTTGTATAAAGCAGAGAGATGCGGAAATCAAGAAAGAGCACAAATGGAAATATTTCTGGAAGACTTAATTATGCAAAGATCCAGCAACTAACAGTAAGATAGGAGGGAACTGCATAAAACAGTTTTGTATAATGAATCATCAGGAAATTGTCCAGGAACAGATGGTATGCCTGTGGAAGTTCAGATGGAAGAAAATGATAAAGATCTGGAAAGTTTGTTTAACAGTATTTTAAAAGGAGAGGAAGCAACATCACCATCTTGGACAAAAACTGTGCTCGCTGTATTACCTAAGGACAGTATAGACCCATCAGATCCAGTTTTGTACCGAGCCATTTCAATTTTAAACATGATTATATAGTGTTTATGTCTACACTAGCTAAAAGGAATGGTAAAGGTGTTGACAAAATTGACAGATAATGGATCACTACTGAAGACCATCCTGCAATCAATATTCCACCCCTCTTCTTTGTCCTTGATATTGTGATGAATGTCCACCTAAAATCCTTTGTCCGTCTCACATGCTCATTTATATCCAAACACATCTCTTATAACAGTGTTGTTTGTAAAATTCAATACTCTCTATTTTTTACAGGTACTGGTAAGGCCATTTATATTCCATCCATTTATATTCCATGTTAATACTGACAAAGAGGCCATTCTGATAAAACAAAAAATGCTATTCTCAGATACTACACTGTACAGTTCTTTTGAACAAATGTTTCTGCTGTGCAACTTACATGCATACACTAATGACTGACAGGCTGATTTTGTATGTAGTTGCTTCTTTTCATCTCTGAAAGCATGTCACATTTCCCTACACTTTTTGCTTTAAGTAAAAATACTATTTCGAAAAATATCCTTTTGACACATGGCAAATATACAAAACTATATAAACTATTTCTAGAAATTAAGTCTACCCCTCTTAATAGTAGTGACTGCCCCAAATTAAAGACTGTATCTACAGACATGCCTTATTTTAAAGTTAATGTTAACCATGCTAATATACTCGTTTTAGCCTGTATTCCCACACACACACAGACTATCTGTTCTAATCTTATCTCTATTCCCTCCCATACACGAAAAAGAACATTCAAGCTTTCAGCAAACAATAATAACTTTTAGCCTTAAGAAAAAGTGCACCAGCTACCCATAAATAAATTAAATTGTGAGCCGTTACATTTAATGCATTAAAGTACTACAGCTGCTGGTGATGCAACTACTTGTATAGCTATTCACTTCTCTCAGTTTCAAACTTCATTTATTGTCACTGAACTGCTTACTAATATCCCTGCACCTTCACACTGCTTCTTTTCAGCAGATAACAGTAAGTAAAGCTAGCAACTTTGCAAATGCAAACAAAAACTACATTCTTTCCTTGATTATTATTTTCATTTACTTTTCTTAAAAACACTGTCTACAGGTTAAATATGGACCACTAATTTAGGTAACCACCTTGACAAAACAGAGGAAATTATCACCTTTTAACTCTATACATAATATGATCAATATACTTTTACATCCCCCAGAAGCCAAGGGTCATAATATTATAGTCACTTTAACTTGCTTCTCTCCAGCTTTTCTTATCTTGTTACAGTGTAAAGCATGGCTATATTACAACTAAGAAAAAGTATTATGTTACTTTAACATCATTAGCATATACAGCGGTCACTAATAAAACACCCCCACTTCACATTTAAAGTACTTATGATTACATACTATACAGAATTACTTTACAATATAGCATGTTGTTTACATCAGGAACATTTTATTCAAATATTTATATAAAAATAAAACCTGTATTCTTACAGTTACTTCAGTTCATTGGATGTTCTTCTAAAACATTAATAAGAAAGTATGATTTATGCTTTTCAGTTCTACAACCAGTTTAAAACATTCAACAAACTTCCACCCTGGGATTCATTAATGCCTACACTAAGTGTACAATAAGTATACACAGTTCTGAGTGAACAGACAACAGAAGCATAACTCACATCATCTTCCTTCTAGTTTGAATTTTTCTACTGACCTGCTTGCAGGCTTAACTATTGAGGGGTATTCATAAATGTTACTACAAAGTGTAGACTACATGTACACTAAGTATAATCTTTGAGTGACTAGAAAGCATAAAAAATATGGTAGGGATATTACTGAATTTAGATTGTGTACACTTAGTGAAAGCATTACTGAATCTGGCCCCCGATCTTTTTCAACTACTTCCTGCAGAATCACAATTCACATGTCTAAACGTTATCTAATGGAGTTGATGCTTTACACTTTTCACACTCACTCATTAATTTTACATGGTTACTGTTCGCCTTCCTGATCACCTTACTCCCCCAATATCAGTCACTGGTTGAAATCCAAGGTACTCCTGAATCTTCTAGCTGGCTCCTTTTTTTTTCTCTCTATGGACTTCCCTACTGTCAGAAGGTTAAGAAGCTGAGTCCCTGGCATATTGCTGGCTCAATCTTTGTTGAGTAAAAGTTTTTGTTTTCTCCACAGCATGTTCTTTATCCGAAAAGTTTTTGATCCTCCGGGGAAAAATTCTGAAGATTTCTAGATATAGCAACTTGAATCATACACCTGTTCCTCAACATCCGCTCAAGTAGGATAAACTTGTTTCTCTTCTGCTTGGAGTACAATGAATAATCATTTTCCACAAACACTCTGATATACCAAATTTTAATATTTCTCCCTTCTGCAATAGTTTTATCAGGAGCAGCCCTTTCTGCATAGGTCTTTTCTCTCTTCTGATGGCCATAATTGCAGCACATACATGATATGTCCTCTCAGTTAATAAATCTTGTTGTGGAACATCAGTCCAATTGCCCACTTGCAGTTTCCTTAAAATGAACGTAGTCTATTCCTTCTAGTTTCTCTGGTACAGCAAAAAAAAAAAAATCAGGTTTTATCTGCATTCTGTCTTCTAACACTATTTTTAAATACCATTTTGTGAAGCCACATGTTTGGACAGTCTTTCCTTCACTTCAGTGTGTGATTTCTGCAGTTTTATCAACTCATCTGAATTCTATTTTTTCAGGCTTTTGTCACTTTACTTAATTTGCCCATCTTTTTTCCACTTATTTTAAATATGAGTACATTTGATTTTTTTCAGAGGTTTGCCATTTGAATTTAAGTATGTCTTCAGTGTTTCACTTATTTTAAATACCTCTGAACTCATTTGCTTTATATTTTCTTCTAAAGAACAAGACACCATCTCCTGTATTGAGGCTGAAACCTAAACTATTTTTCACTGAACAGCTGCAAGGTTTTTCCCAGCCATAGCCTTTTCTTCTTTTCTGTTTGATTTTCATTCCCTTTCTTCTTTGCATCCAGTTAGTATAACTTCTAGTCATTAACTGAGTTTTATCCAAATTGATAACTTTTACTGGCTTTTTGAACAATTTCTCAGCCTGTTGTTCAGCCTGTGACCATCTTGAAAGTCTAAGGCAGAACAGTCTTAAATGTATTACATGAGGGAAATCAACCTGGCCTGCAATTTCTCTCAAATAATATCCCCCATAAAATCATTCTTGTTTTACTTCCTTGTTAGTTGTTAAACATGGGATTTCTGTCATTTGGGCTTTTGTGAGCATTTGATTGCAAAAACTGGACGATTTTTTAGGAATTGTGATACTCTGCTTATAAGAACTTAGCTTTCAATAGGCATTCATCTACTAACTCTAAAATCTAGGCTCCCAGGACCTGTTGCTTTCCTTCTTTAAAATATACTGGTCATGTTCTGAGGCATTTTTGTTTTATAATTAATTTCATTATATTCCTCATGTTAAAGCTACAAATAATTTAGCAAAAATGAAGATCATAGTCTGTTGTTTAATTTTTCAATGTTACTCTCCACTTTCAATATAGTAAATTGCAGGGGTGGTTGTCTTACTGAAAGATACTATTATGCACTTCTTAGCACCAAATTTAAGACTGTGACTCTGGCACCAGTTATTAGTCTGCATCAGTTCTTCTCAGTGGATATATATGTCATAGGTGGATTCAGTGGCTGCGCCTAATTTGTAATCTCTTGCAAACTTGGTCATCCAGGCCTTTGATGTCAGCCTTAACCTCACAGAAGTATTTGCAAAACAGCAGCAGCCCCAGCACTGAGCTCTGAGGCACCCCTCTCATAAACGGCCTTTTTGTGGAAGCAGAATCCTTTATCAGGAGGTACCACCTAAAATCTTTGTGACAGCAGGAACCTCATTTGTTTCTGCCAGTATCAGGTTAACAAAAAACAAATGGCATCAGAAATACTCAGTCTAGAAATCTAAACCTCTTCGTCAACATCAACAGAATGGTTTGGAGGGATAGATATATCTCACAGAGGATACCGCTGCTGTGGAACATACTCCCAATCAACATAAAACAAAGTTCATTCCTGTCCATATTCAAGCGCAACTCAGACAAATGGATGAGAAAGAGAAATTTACCCCAGGACTGCCACTATACTACTAATAGACAGAGGTAGTTCCTAAATGCTTTTATCCCATGCATGGGTCCCCTCATATTATCTATGGTATGATCCCAGTTATTCTTATTGGGGTAAACCATAATTATCATCCATGAGATGGGTAAGGTCAATCTACAACCAGATGGGATAGGTTATTTCAAGCAAAAAAAGGGAATCTAATCTTAAAATGTCCCACAAAGGCATCTGGCAAAGTACTTACCTATGAACGTATGACTGGCTTCTATGAATCAACACCTCAGGAACAACATTTTGGCAATAGCCAAACTGAGTGACCACATGTTAAGTATCAACAGACAGCAACTAAGCTTGTGCACAAGAGAGCTGGCTACCTTGGGATGTGTGAGGAGCCACAGAGAAATTGTGGGTTAAAATTGTCCACTTCAAGATTCTTACTTCCCCAGACACTGTGGTCAGGACCTTGTTCCACCCAGTTTATGCAGATGACTACTTCCATACTGTCTGAATGAACAGCTAGAACTCTAAGACAGAGGATATCCTGTTACCCCTAGAGGATTAGGAAGATCACTATCTTCTCTAGAACACCTGGAAAGACCAAATCCCTTAGTCTGCCCACTGAAATGCTCCCCCTTCTACAAGGCACAGGCATTAGTAGTGACTGTGATCAAAGGGGTAGGAACAACTAAAGGGCTGCCACGAAGAAAGCTGCTCACCTCCATTCACTAAAACAGACTGTTGTGACAAGCAGTCTGTCTGGCAGTTAGCACAAAGGATCAAGGCCACAAGCCGTTAACAAGCTGCTTCCTGTAGTCCAGGATTTGATTCTGTCAGCCTACATTTGCCTGCTGTATGACCTTGAGCAAGTCATTTAACCAGACAGTGTTCAGGAGCAAGTGGGAAATTGGGCTGCACTCCTCAGTGGTCTTCCAGACAGACCTCATGCTTAGTAACTATCTATATAGCTTTCTGGTTCTGGAAACCAAACCTTGACTAACTGCTCATGAAATTCCCTGTACTGGGACTACTGTGACTGGAGTGCCCACTATAAAAACTTTGTGTATAACCTGGTGTTGGGTATCATGGATATTGTGCCTGTCATAAGTCTCTGTACTTGGATGCAAAGATAGGCTGACACATGACACTATGAAAACAGGGATAAAACTGTCTTCCAATATGTACATTCTGTCTAAAGGTAGATAAATTTGGCAGGTTCTGGCACTGATTATGCTTCCTATGAATAACATTTCTTAAATGAGATTAATGTATGGACAGAAATTCAACATTGTTTAAAAATGTACGTGAAGTAATGTAAGTGAAGTAAGTTGGATGCACTGTCCAAACGCTGACATCCTCAACCCATCCTGAGAAGCAGAAACAAGCCAGCAAAAAGATGGAACAGAAATGAAGTTCCATAATGAAATCATATTATTTAAAAATGAATTATTTAAAAAAATACTATAATGCTTTTATGCCATAACATTATGTGTGGATATGGGTAATGGAGGTTTTCCTATGTCTGGCTTTGTATGTGATCAAATCACACCAGCGCGAGCAAATCATACATGACCCATACTTAAAACATTAGATATTGCCTAATATCCAACGGCATTGCAGTTACCCATGGAATGTATTATATAACTACCTTTGTAATCATGTAGTTTTAAAAATAATCCGGTAGCTCTTTGGAGAGTACTTGTGTTTAGTGTTACACTGTCTAGTGATGAAAGGAATATGGGTGGTTCACAAAATACAATAAAAATCTTTAAAAAATTCCCTCGGACAACACCTCCCTACCTGCTGGTTATGCCCATGCCAAAAATAACACTTCTTCTCTTATCACTACTCCCACTCTCTGGGGCTACAGGTATGCACTCTTAGCAGGTCTGCAGCCATACCTATGACTGTTACTACACTGCCTAGACAGACCACTCTCTGGGGCTACAGGTATGCACTCTTAGCAGGTCTGCAGCCATACCTATGACTGTTACTACACTGCCTACACACATTTAAATGCATGTAAATAATTGTATACGATGTTATTGTTTTTCCTGCCTCCCAACCAGTAATGTCTATGGCATCTATATGACCAAAAGTACATGTAAATATCATCGATGGACTACCATAAAACTGCAATGCAATTGCTAAAAAAAACTGTAAATAGTGCTACATTTTTGATATTGGTATTTTTTTGATATTTGTATTTCAGTAATGTGACTTTTATGTGGAGCTTTTCTCCCTCGGGCCTCCACTGAAAATGGGCTCACCTAGGCCCAATGGACTTTACTGGTAAACAAATGCAATAAACAAATGCAATAAATAAATAATAAATAAATAATAGCATTTACTACTAAGACGCCCAACCTTCAACGAAGGCACGCCCATTCACGCATGTCTTTCGTAGGCCACTCAACCGCGGGGAGAACATGCATACTCCACACAGAAGGCTGGAGCGCCTTCTGTGTGGAGTCTGCATGTCCTCCCCGCGGTCGAGTGGCCTTCAAAAGACATGTGTGAATGGGTGTGCCTTCGTTGAAGGTTGGGTGTCGAGCTGGCACCTCAGCACTGTAAAAATCTACTGCCAATCATTAGCGGACCAGAGTTCCGCTGTGGCGACCCCTAACCAGGAAAAGCCAAAAGAAGAACAGCAACTAAGTTACAAGTGCACATAAACTAAGAAACAGCTACAGTGATATGAATGATGCAGAATTAACCTCATGCTTAATGCACACTTTCCAACTTCACAACTGGTGCATTTGGGGAATGCTGCTACATACAAAATAGCAATAAACTATGAAAAGATGTGGATAAGTATAGCAATAAACCATGGCAAAACATTGGCAACCCATACCTTACCCACTGTGTGTATGTTTCTGCACCCACCATGAGTAAATATATGAATCATCCACAATCCTGCCATGGTGTTTTGTTGCTACAGTATTTTATTTAAAAAACAAACAAACAAAAAAAAAACTTTTAATAACATCACTGTATAATTTGCAATACTTGGTGTTTCCACCACTCTCTTCTGATGCAAGGCACAGTGACACTTCTGAAAATACTGTGCATATGTATTCCTATGAACATCAAGTCATTTCCTGTGGTCCAACAATGCAAGATTTGATTCCCTTAGCCTCCACTATCTAACTATGCGACTCTGAGCAAGTCACTTTACCAGATACTCCTGGGGTGAGTATGAAAAAGGTCCATACAGATCACTGCTCTACCCTGTAGAACAAATATAAAATAAATAAATAAAGTTTGTTCCACTATTAGTGTAGTTGTTACAAATAGCATTTAAGGCAAGAATTCTATCGGTAGAAGAGAAATAAACCAGAATAGGGCGGCCACAGTGGTGCAGCGGTTAGCGTTGCCACCTCGCAGCAAGAGGTTCTCCGGTTCGTTTCTCGGCTGGGGTGCCTTCTGTGCGGAGTCTGCATGTCCTCCCTGTGGTCGCGTGGGTTTCCTCCGGTTTCCTCCCACATCCCAAAGACATGCTGTAGCTGGATTGGACATTCTAAATTGGCCCTAGGTGTGAGTGTGTGCATGTGTGTGCCTTCTGTGGAAGGTTGGGTGCCGGGCTGGCAACTCGACACTGTAAAACTCCACTGCCAATCATGAGCGGACAGTTGATCCGCTGTGACAACCCCTAACCAGGAAAAAGCCGAAAGAAGAAGAAGAAACAAACTACTGAAATGCCTATTTAACTATATTTTAATATGCTCATGGGTCTTTGGGTTGTTTAAAAATAACAGATCATATTCGATTTCTTTCACTGTGACTCAAAGTGGAAACATTTTTTATGGCCCCACCGAGTCACTATATTTGCTGCTACTCAATTTAACATACCGGGATTATTTTCTTCATTATGGGAGTACAACATATTGCAATGGATTGTAGAATTCTGCAGTTTATAATGCTATTTTATCTTATTTTTCACACATTATCTTTATCTCTATATTCCATCATGATTTCTATGCCTTTTCATACCCTTTAAAGGGAGATGGTACTGCCCAACCACAAACTTAAGGGTAACAATCATGATACTCAGTAGTCTACTGGCTCCTTTTAGGTGAGCCGTGTCTCACTTTTTGAGTCATGAAAGATCCAATCCTTTTTGAGCTCCTAATTCTTTACAAAATTAGTTACTCTGTAAATACTCGCACCAGAAACTTAAATCTACAACAATAAATAAATCAGACGCACTAGAGAAAAGCTACTAACTCAAGAGATTCCCAGCCTAAGGAAGACATTTCCACTACAGGTCAAACAAAGTTGACTACATTTACAGCTAGTCTTGATGACTGGATGGATAGACACAAATTTATGCCAGTGTTACCATGTTATGCCCTGCTCAATTTGGGAATTGAGCACTATTAAATGCTTGAAAAGGGTGACAATTTTTTTTAAGTGTATCCACTTAAAGGTGTATGTGGTTAGGTATTTTATGGTCCCTGTGATCACTCTCCTAGTAGTATTCCTGGCTTCTACACATCTCATTAGAAACATATATGATAATGTAAGGCTATATGCAGCTTACATACAGCATGACTGGAATACCCTACACATACCTCTCAACTGTACAGATTTTCACAGAATGTCCAGATTTTTGCCTCATATTTTTGGTCAGTTTTTCATAAAATTGTAGTTTTCTGGCAAATTAGTGACAAATCATTAAAGGCTGACATTAGAAAATAATGACAGACATTTGAGTTTCGGATTTCATATCATTCAGAAAATTCATTATAATGCAAATCCTGTTATTCTATCAACTTTCTACATTTGAAAGAACAATATTTAAAAACTGTCCCTATTTCTGGGTCTTTGTCCACTTTTTATGTTTGTCTTATTTCAGATTTCTTGCTCTAAGAGGTTGATAGGGATGCACCTGTATCCATCAAGTCCGTGGATTATTGTTTTAACTTTCTGATTTCTGGTTTAAACATCAGTACATTTGCATCTCTAATGGAATGTGGGCCACCTTAACTTTGTATCATGTATTTTTAATTTAACTATGATATGGTAATATGTTATGTTTATGTGACAGTAACTAGGCTGTCTTAATGCTTACAAAATATATTTACAGATTTTGCTACTTCAATGGGACTAATCAGTATCTTGAATCATACCGTGTGTTCTCAAATTTTTCTAATGTGATTTAGGTCTGTATACATTTTGCTGTCTTGGAAGTTTATCACAACTTACAACATTTTATTATTCAGATTCTTTAATCTCATTTTATGAAATATAAAAAAAAACAAATTTGGGTGTCAAATTGGGCTTGCCCAAAAAAGTAAGAAAATAAACAAACAAGCAAACAAATAAATAATCTCAGTAAAAGTGCATAAATCTTAAAGAAACAAGACACAAATGACTTTAATGACATGGAATTTACGGAAACACGTTTTGATGGCAGATAAGGACTGCTGGTCCCATCTAATCTAGCCGTTTCCATTCTAAACAAATAAGCTGCACATCGAACTAAACCAGTAACTTATCTTTGTTTATTCCCTTCTTACATAAGAACTTCCTTGTTTGCACCTTGCATTCTTGAAGTTTTCAACTGATTTTTCTGCTGTCTAAATCTTGTATCTTCAAAATGTGTTTGCTCTCCTCATAAAGATCTTTCTTTAAAGATGGTAACTATTTTGACTTTAGCAATATGCTTACAACACTCAACAGCTCCTTCAGAGCTGTAAAGACTCTGTTTTGCAACTCATATTTTGGGATATGGTACAGGGCACATTTTTACAGGACTCCTCTAAAGATAATATGCAAACAAATAAGTAATATGCCCATAGCTGCACTCAATTCTCCAGATGGCGTGCCAGCAACTGAGTACATAGAAAAATAAACTTCAAGTTATCTACTGATGATAAATTTCTTCCTATATGCTGCACTGCTTCAACAGCCTTTACTGCTGTTCTCTTGTAAAACTGGATTATCTTTAGATTATTCGTTAAGATTACCCAGAATTCCCTTTCATTGTTTGCATCTGCTATTGCTCCCTGCCAGTCAGGTACAGTTGTTCTTGACTTTTACAACCTGTATGAATTATTTTGATTTTTTTGTGCTAAGATTTAAGTAAAGAGCACAAGAAACTATTAACTGCAAAATAAAAAAATATATAAAATAAAGATTCACTTTCAGAATATGAGTATATTTGAAGTAGGATGCAGTTTCCAACAAGATGTCATATCACCATCTTCTTCATTTTTTTGGCTGATATTACATGAGTATATTCTAGATTCCATCACTTTCACAGTTCTTGTTTATCCAGGAACTTCTATTTTACTTCTGTATTAACCAACTAAATGAAATGAAATCTCACCAAACATTTTCATCCAGACAGCAGAGGGCAAGATATATGCATCACACATGCAAATATGTGCATCAGTCTAGCCATATCTATAGTTATGCACACATATATCTCTATAGTTTTATATATATATATATATATATATATATATATATATATATATATATATATATATAAATCAAAAGGTGCTTAAACAAAGTATTAGTTTAAGGGTGTGCACACTTATACAACCCGCTTATTGTACATTTTTTATTTTTTATATTTTTCCCCTAACAGATTTGTTTGCTTTTCAATTGAATTGTACAGATTAAAGGTCACATTAACGGTAAGAAAAGTTCTGACAGGATTTATTGTGGTCTCATTTTTTTATATCACAAAAACCTTGCATTTTAAAAGGGGTGTGTATACTTTTTATATCCACTGTGTATGTATGTATGTGTATATATATATATATATATATATATATATATATATATATATATATATATATATATATATGCGTGCGCACACACATGGATATATACAATATGTACAATGTATATTATTGCACACAAACATGACCAAGTAAAATCAACCAAATTTCTTGGAGGTGGGAGGAAATTAAGTATGCAGAAAAAACCCATGCAGACATATAAGAATATATAAAAAGGTCAAAAAGAGTCCAATCAATGATCAAGCTAGAACCTCAAAATCCAGGACCTGTGAGGCAAATATCTTAACTACTGAGAGCCCTGTGTTGGTCTGAATTCAAAACTCAGTCCATGATTTTTGCACACTGTGTATACAGGAAGATCAAACTGTTACTTCTTGCAGTATAAGGTGGCACACACTATGAAACACTAAAGTACTAGGACTTAATCAATGTATTACATGGTGTAAACAAAAACAATCAATCAAAAAGCCAATGTTTAGAGAATCATGGTGACGAGTAATGTGTAGTCATTTAAGTTGCAGATATCAGAATAACCATCTTACTACACAAGGAGTATAGCCAATTACAAACCCAATACAATGTTAATAAAACAAACTGCACTATCATTACTCATCAGTATTCTGCAATCAACTGAGAATACTTTCTACCACCATCTAGCCACACAGTTACTAGGTAATATAAATCTGCAGAAATTAGATTAGCATAATTCTATGTATTTCATGACGAAACTCTACTGAGAAACAGAAAATCCTTCAGTAAATAATATAAGGCCCCTTCATGTCTGAAGTGTCAGGAAACTGCACATTACACAACAGGTAAGGACTCGGAGAATCTCTGCAGAGCTACAGTTTATCCCAAGCACATAAAACCTGCGGGAACAATTTACAGCAGTATACCATTAAAAAAACACAGCTCCCTGCAAACCTACACCTCTCAAATACATACTGTAAAGTTTCTGTGACTGCTGGCTCCAACGAATACTATGAGAGAGTTTCACTTTTCAAAAGAACAGGTGCCACACCCAAAATGTTTTGTTGTCAGTTTAACCTCTACAAAGCCACATTTTGTTACATAATTCCAAACATCAAAAAGTATAGGAATTAGCAGGTAAGCAACAAAACCATATGAACCATACCAGGCAAAGAAATAACTATGATTTCAAAAGAATAACCTAGTCAGTACTAAACATTTCCATCTAGATGCTTTGGAGTTTGTTTCATTCATGCTTTCACTACAATTTTACTTAAGTGACTAAATAAAGTGATTCTGTGAAAACATACCAGTGTTTCAAATTCAGTGGATCCAACCATCTTTGGTACAGAACGCTGGAAATCTACTTCATCCTCTGCTTTTATGTCTGACACATCTGCAAAATAAACAATAAATATAATGTTCAAAATATACTTCAATAAAACATTAACTGGCTAAAAATATTGCAGTGTTAGCCAACACATTTGTAAAAGCATTACTACAGTTATATGGTTAGCTGTACTTGATTAATGGAGGTACTTAATCATTAAAAATTACCGTAACCTTCTAGAATTTAAACATACAGGAACAGAAGTTAAGAGTATATACTGGTTTTGATGTATGAATTTGTACAGCTACACATAGGCTAGACTTGCCTAGAAAGAACTCAAAGTTTCAAGTATAAGACTGGCATATCCACTATCATTGAAAATTACTGGCAGCTATTCTGTACAAGCTACATTTGCCATTTATTTGTGTCTAGCACCTCTGTCTACTAAATGTCTACCAACCCTGAAACTCAACAAAAATATACTGTCAACCAAAATCAAGTGGCTCTGCCCCACTCACAATCTGGTTGCTCTTACTTAATACTTTAGGTACTTTTCCGTTATCGGGGCAACACGCATTACACTGGTGTGCCATTTCTTTGCCTCGTTTCATAGACATGAATGGCACTGTAATGTTAGCAAGCGTTAACTGCAGCATAATTTCCAAAAAATGTTTGCGTAGAACATTTCTATGACTCGTGTTTTTGATCCGTTGCCTTGGCTTTGAAATTTAACATGTAATTCCTGTTGAACGTAAGCGTCCCTGCCATGTTTAGGATGCAGGGGGGGGCGGGTATGACAAAACACGAGATTCTGCCTAAACAGACCATTTATGCAGCGATAACCCACACCCCGGGCACGCCTCTAGGAGTTTGTGAGGGATAAACCAGTTGCGGGCATGTGATACTGCTTATTCACAGACCTCTGAAGTGTACGTCATTTCAGGGAGAAACGGACATCCTGTGGGGCCTTAAACAGTTCATATTACTCGAAGTTCCACTTTGAAAAGAGAAAAGTTTAAGTATTCTGTGTTCTTAAATGATGCGTATTACCATTAATATTGATATACTATATACATTTCGGCAAGCAATCAGCATACCTGTCAATTGTCCATATTTTCAGAGCATCTCCATGTTTTTCAAAAACATTTGGGTCCGTTCCTCGTAAAGTTTGAGGTTTTCCGTAACAATCAGTTAGGATTACAGTGAAGGGTGTACCTACATCAGCGGCATCAGTGCACCACTGCCTACTAACATTCCAAGTGCTCATTACACGTGTTGCCCCGATAACAGAAAAGTACCATACTTTACTTATACAACAGGAGAATTTTCTACTGCTCTTGAGCATAACAAAGCAGCCACTTAATTTACATACTCTGCCCTGCAAAAAAAAAAAAATTAAAAGCTTCACCAGCCAGTTCAGTTCCACAACAAAGGAAGGGGGAAAAAACACTCATCCGTATGTTCACTAATTTATTACTATGTAATAATTTCAGAGATCCTTTTTCTTACTGAAAGAGGCAAATCTGTTAATTAATCTTGTCATATGTTTTCACTTTGGAAAATTAAGGGGGTATATGCTTTCTAAAGCAGAAACAAAGACAATGGATTTTTTTGTTTAATATTGTTTGGCACTCTCAACCCAGACCATCAAGCCTCTTGTCACCTATCGATTTCCCTACTGGCTGGCTGATGCCAAATTGCTAGATGGAGTGACACTTCAGCAGAGATAAAACTATCATCCTTTAGTAATCTGAATGTTTGTATTTTATGCCAAGCCATGGTCAAAATCCTGCAATACTGAGAGCCTTAAAGCTGCATGATGACTGTGTCAGCGAGTGCTGATACTGCTAAGAAATTTCACTGAAAACTACTTTCAGTGCTAATGGACTTCACATTTTTCCTTACTGTTGTGTGACCATATGAACTGATATACAAGTTTGGGGGTGATCCTTCACATGGGGGTGCAGGTGACTTACAACCTTCAAAACAAACCTACTTTGAAGTTTGTTGAAAATGGTTTTCAGCAATTCAGTTTTGCAGTATTGTCACTCACTGAAACGTTCTTCAGTGCATCAGCGTGAATCTATGATGTGTCAATGAAGATCTACTTCTACAGATGAACTGCCATTGTATTTCTCTATGGTATGTGGCACTGCTGCAGAAGTCACAGAAATCATCCATGGGTCATAACCATTCCATGAAACTTCCTCCCTTCTGCTGGAAAAAGTGAGCTGGTAAAATGCTGCTTATTCCCACCCCTCCCTTGGAACTAACCAAACCTGAGTCTCTTGTACCACATTAAGGACTGCATCTGTCGAAGCCATGGAGTTGTAGGGCAATTGAGTACTTTTCCTAGTTCATTATGAGGTTTTAAGTGACACTTTGCAAGGCAGAAAAAATCTACCAGCAATTCACTAGTAACAGAATCCAAAGCAATGCTAATTACAATGGAAAAGAATAACATGGTAAACAGGACAAATCCAAATTAAATAGCTACTAACATGAAGAAAAATTTTGATTAGAATACACTGAATCTCTGATAGATTGAAAACCTTGAGGTGCTATATTGTTTTTATTCAACTCCTTCCATAATTGGGAAAAAATATCCCTGACATTTTTCTTCCAGTAGAGTTCCTATTGCTGTACTCTCTATCTTCAAAGGATCATATAACAATAGGATCATAATAACTACAAGGTAACTGAGTCTCAGAAGACCATTTTCACCTTGCCAATACCCACCCTTGATGTTGTACCCACTTCTCTAGAAGGGCAAAGCCATTCAAGTAAATCCAGTGGTGAATATGTGGGCAAACATCCAAATATATAGGTTTGATTTTAAGAATGCAAGGGTGTAACTTAGCTTAAATTGCAGAGAAGTTTGATCCAGAGGTGGGCGAAACTATGAGTAATGAATCTATCCTCCAGTATGTTTTATTTATATACTGGTGGAGATTTAACCCCTTAATTCTGACATTTGTGGAGCTATTGGTCTTGTAAAGATGCAAGAGTTCATAAGATACCGCATGCAAGAGCAGAGTCCCAAGTGTCTCCTGGTAGCCCAAGGTCTTTACACCAGTAATCTTTGTGGCTAAAAGCCACTGTGGCCTTTCCAGTTACTTGCTGCATCTATACAGATACATCCCAAAAGTGGCACTGTACTTAAAAAAACTGGCCTAACCAGGGCTACATACAGAGCTTCTTTTGACCTGGAGGATATGCCTTTTGATATTTAGTTCTACCGAACTGGGGGATTTTCTGACTACTACTCCTACATGGTGGTAAACGTAGAGGGACTTACCTATCTACTCAAGTACTAAGATCCCCGACTACATTGCCGTTTTGGAGTGGGGCACTGAAAGTACTATGTTTTGTGGTTGAGAGTTTTTTCATATAATTTTAACCCTCTCTCCATATACCATTGGTTTGAGAGAGTTAGTGCCCACTGTAGTGTTTGAGTATCAGAGGATTTGACAATAATGTCTAGCTTGCAGTTATAAGCAAACTTTGTTAACCGAAGCTCCTGGTTTCTTAAGAGAGTTATTAGTACTTTCCTCACAAGCATGTGTCATTGGCATAACAATCATTTTTACTTGTATGTGCTACTTTTCTAACAAACTTCCTAACACTGCAAACACACAGGCATAGTTATACAGGATGCAGGAATATGTCACAGGAAGATGTTCTGGAACTTTCTGTAGAATGCCCACAGGAAAAGGAGAACAAAGAATGTGCCCTTAGTTTAGAAGAAAATAATCTAAGGGAAGTGTTGCTTGATTTAATAGAGATGGATACTCACTTTAAGATCAATGAAAGAAATAGATTACAGAAAGTCAGTAAGACCCAAAATGTTAGAAGTCTGATAAAACAAATGAACACATTAATCAACACTTTTAACAGAAATTCATGTAATATTTCAGAAGCAAACAGGAAATATTGCTGTGCAGCTAAATCCATAACAGATAAAAGTCTTGCTGCAAAAACACTGGGCAACAAGGGAAAGGAAGGGAAGAAATCAAATGTTGTAATGGAAGTACTGAATAGAGAAAACTATGAAGCAACTAAGGCAGGAAGTGTCACTGTTCAAAGAGTATAGAAGATGCAACAGATCAAAATACTTACAAAGATAGATGTGATAAAAGCAACACAGTATCAGAAAAGAACAGAATTTATTGTACACTATTGCAAATAATAAACTGAAGATATCAGCACATGCAGAAAAACTTAGAAGATATGCAGATAAATATAGAAAAAAGGAAAAAAAATAAGCAATTAATTGGTGACAAAAATATGTTTTATAGTGAAGTGGGAAACAAACCAGAATAATAGAAATACTACCAAAAAACAAGAAATAAACAGATTTTGGAGCAATATATATACCCTATGGAACATAAGGAAGATGTTGAATAGATAGAAGTAGTAAAATAAATTGTAATAAGGTCAAGTATTCAGGATATGAAATGGGGAGAAGGGGAGAAGCAACAGTCAGAGAAATTTAAACAAAATTAAGAAAAGCCCCTAACTGGAAAACCCCAGGCCCAGCTGCAGTATCTAAATTCTGGCTAAAAGTATTAACATCTTACATGAAGATTCAACCCTAAATAAGAGTTATATACATGTGCATTCTGTACAGACACCAACCTGGTTAACAACGAAAAACGATACTGCTCCTTGAGAGTGAACTTGCAAGCTATCCTAAAAACTACAGACCAGTAACTTTCCTTCCAGCAATAAATAAACTATATACTGGAATTTATGCTGACAGAATTAAAAGTCATTTAGAAGAAAACTCAATCATGGCAACAGAACAGAAGGGTCACAAAAAAAGTCATATGGAACAAAAAATAATTTGTTGTTAAATAAAGTCATAATAGAGGATTGTAAAAAAGGGAAGAATCTAAGTATGGCATGGATAGATTACAAAAAAGCAGTTGACAGCATCCCACATTCATCGGATAAAAGAGTGCTTACAAATGTGTAAGATACACCCAGCATTGATCAATTACATTACAGTGACCATGAAACAGGGCCAAACCAATTTGCAGCTAAGGCATGACAAATGACAAGTAATTATCTCAGAGAAAAATTCAAAGGGGGATAGTCCAGGGTGACTCTCTTGTCTTGGCCTTAACCCATTAAACTGTGTACTTAACAGATGAGGTCATGGTTACAATTTGGCTCCCAGAAAACAACAATATGTAAAGACTTCTCAGCTTCTTTTTGTGGATAATTTAAAAGTGCATAGTTCATCAAACAAGGAGCTGAAAGCACAACTGCAAATGGTTAAAACTTTCTCAGATGATATAAGAATGTCAATTGGTCTTAATAAATGTGCATAAAGCACCTTTAAAGCATAAAGCTGCAGCATCCAGAAAATATCAGTCTGGGAGAGGAATGTGATATAAAGGAGCTTGAGCAGGAGGGAGTGCATAAATATTTGGGAATTGGTGAAGGATTGATAATAACACATAAAAAATGCGAACTAAACTCAGTAAGGAATATTTTTAGAAGGCTAAAATTAATACTAAAAACAGCCCTGACATCTAGGAACAAAGTCCAAGCTATAAACCAATTTCCTCCTCCTGTTCTAACTTACAGTTTTGGGGAGAGTGAATGTCCTCTAAAATGTAGCGGATCAGCTAGTCAGAAAAACAAGAAAAATTATTCACTCTTATCAAAAGATCACTGTATACCAAGATTATATATTTCTCGTTCTGAAGGAGGTATAGACCTCCTCGAAACTGATTATATGTACAAGTCTGCAATCGTAGGACTGCATACATATCTGCTGACCTCACCACATGCAAACACAGTGAAAGTGGTAAAACGAGGAGAACATATCTAAGCTGACTTCCCTCCTCAGTTTAGCAGAAGCATATCAGTGTCAAGCAGGAATGGAAATCAAACCAGAAGTAGACAAAAATTAGGCATCAACTGAATGGGCCAAAAAAACAAAACAAAACAAAAACAAACAAACAAAAAAAAAAGAATATAAGGAGAAGGATCAGAAGAGATGTCCCAAAAAAGAAATGTAAAAAAGGCATAAATATAGTTGCAAGTATAAAAAATTCCTGGAACAACCTCATGTTGATCAGGATCCGACACAGGAATGATTAAGGGGGATGAATTTAAACCAAAACATGATAGGTTTATATCAGCAGCCCAGGATAGTGAACTATGTACATATTGGTTTACCAAGTCCACTTGTGGGAGAAACAGACAAATGCAGTTTCTGTAAAACAGAACTGGAAACAGTCTCTCATCTTGTTGCTGGGTATGATACATTAATGGCAGAGAGCCTGTATACCGAAAGGCAAAATAATGCAGCGTGACTGTTGCACTGGGGATTATGGAAACATTACAATAGTAAAGTAGGTGAGAAGCATTGGAAACATGAGCCACAAAGCACTACAGAGAATAATGAAGCATATATCATATGGGATCACCCATTACCAACAGTTCAGAAAAATAGATGTGAGAAAACCTGAAACAGTAGCCCAGGAAAAGAAGACAAAAATAGGATTGATCACTGAAATTGTTACACCTGATGATTACACAATGGTATACATAGAGAGAGACAAAGTCATAAAATACCAGAATTTGCAGGCAAAAATTATGGCAATGTAGAAGTAGGACACCCAGACAGTTCCAATAGTAGTAGGAGCAATTGGTCTCATTAAAAAATCTACAGTCTTACTTAGACATGCTACCGCTATACATAGCTCCATATAAACTGCAGAAGGAATCAATTCTGGGTACATTGTGGGTGCTGCAAAGAGAACCTTTGGCTAACAACAAAGATTGAAACAATACTAATTAATCATACTTTCACTTAGGAATAGGGTCCATTGCCATAATTGAATTAGAAACCCAAAAGACTAGGAGAAATTAAACTGGATATAATTGTTACAGCTGTGCACTGCACAGGAGATGTCTCTGTGATGTGTGATGGGCTTTGTACAGGTGTACTCTTTATACAGTGAGGTCATGTTACTGTTCCTAGCTTATCACAATTCATAAAACCAACAATTTTATGAAATGTAGCTTCTTTACATGCTACAATGTGAAAGAAAAAAAAATCTGTATTTTTTGTTTTTAAATTCATGTTTCAGCAGTTTTGACTTAATTTCTCCATCCAATAACCAGAATATATTAGCAATGCGTACACAGCTATTTTTTCACTATCTAGTAGTCAAAGTGGTATAATGGCATTGTTAAACAAAAATGTTAAAATATGCTCCTGTGTCTAGTTTAAATACATTGTACTTATTAATTCCCATCAAGTTTTACACCAATCTGACAATCTCATCTTGGTGCTTTAGAGGGATTTTCAGATTTCACTTTATCAAAGTCTTTTTACTTCCACAGTATCACCAAACAACTCATGTTTATACTTTTGCTCAACAATGAATAGTCACTTGATTTTCCTTTCACACATCTTCGAACACCTATTACATGAGAGTTGAAAGTCTGGACTGCACTACTGCTACAGCAGTATCACGTGTCTTTCTTTTTCATATCCATTACTTCTGCAATACTATTTTCACTTTATTTTTCAGTCTGACTTTTTATATAAGTCATGTTTTATCTTACACATATCTTTTTCTCTGTTATGTTTTTTACTTGTGAACCAGTAAGTTCACTTTCTCTGCACACATCTACAACTACTAATAAGGCCAGGTCTGTCTTCCTTAATGAAAGGAACAACCAAATGGTTGTTGCACAGAGACATTATTGGACATTATTTTATGACATTTCTATATGGACTAAAACTGTAGATGATGATAATATTGTTAATATCTGACATGAAAAACTTGATGAATATGAAATTGCAGTCTAAAGCTCATTCCTACACCACTACTATGACTGCACTAAACTTAAAAAAAAAAACTTTACATCTGTGAGAAAGTTACATTTATTATATTACGATTAAATTAATAGTAAAAGTATATGTACACCACCAGAGGTAAAACACAACTGCAACTCAATGAGGACAAATGCTCAGCCAGTCAATGAAGTAAAAAATCCACTATTTATTCCAGCACAAATACAGGTAAGCGCTTTCGCATTGGAGCTTCCAATGCAAAAGCGCTTACCTGTATTTGTGCTGGAATAAATAGTGGATTTTTTACTTCGTTGACTGGCTGAGCGTTTGTCTTCATTGAGTTGCAGCTGTGTTTTACCTCTGGTGGTGTACATATACCTTTTTTGTGTGTATTTATTTACTTTACACCACTGTGGTTTCACCCAGTGAATGCTAGCAATTTTTATTTTTATTTTTAAATTAATAGTAAAGTGAATATAACAACAATAAAAATATGGAAATGCGTTTTTCATAATACTCAGAATCCGGTGATAATTTTTAATGCCTATACAAGATAAATATTTATTAACAGTGAAATCATCTTCATTATTAACTTTCGGCTTTTCCCGGTTAAGGGTTGCCACTGCGGAACTCCGGTCCGCTCATAATTGGCAATGGATTTTTATGGTGCCGAGTTGCCAGCCTGACGCCCAACCTTCAAAGAAGGCACGCCCATTCATGCTCGCACCTACCTGCATGTCTTTAGTGTCATTCGACCGTGGGGAGGACATGCAGACTCCACACAGAAGGCACTCCAGCTGAGAATCGAACGGGAGAACCTCTTGTTGTGAGGTGACAACTCTAACTGCTGCACTACCAAAGCCAAGACAATAGTGTGGAATGACAGTACATCTGGTTAAATCCAAATAGTTTACACCTGTGCTAATTCCTATCTCCATAGCCATAGAGATGAAATCAAAAAGTTTGACAAGTTAGTGAGTGAAGAAAGGCCTTTCAAAAAAATATGTTGAAAAATACCATTATCATTACTACATCTCTCAAAGCATTTGTATAACAGTGTTACAAGTCTAATTAGTCAATAATTTTCTACTGCCATCTTATATCCATATGCAAACAATGGAGTAACTGATGATTCCTTCCGAGAACTTGGTACATATCCACTATATATTATATAGAATTAAATATCCTAGTTAATATACTCACTAAACAATCTTTTATATTAACCAACAAAATTCCAGGAATACAATCTGATCCACTCGATGTATCAGATTTAATTTTATTTAAGGCTCTTAATAACAACTCTTCAGTAATATTAGGACATTTATCTTACAATCAATTTTTTATTCCATGATTGAGAATAATAATTACTTGTTAGTAATGCCAAAACCAGTAAAACAGTCATTACATTTATTAGTTATTAATTCATGATCACCAATTATTGACTCCGCTACACCTGTTTCATTCTTTAATGAATTAATGTACTTATACATTTTTTGGTGTTTGTGTGACCATTTGCCAAAAAATTTTCATATTTCATTTTTTATTCTTAACGATAGTTCCTTACTTCTCAACTTTAACTTCTTTTTATTAAATTTATGGTAAACACAAGAAGCTGTCTTTTTCTTATTACTCAATGTGTTCAGATTATAATTCCACCATACGAGGAAAATATATTTGGAATTTACTACTGTATAGCAAGTTCTCTCAGCTACAATATTATACAATAAAGATTCTATATTATCATAACCCCTACTAACAGATTCAGCCAATTTTACCCAATCCAAAGATAGCAAATTATTCTTTAAGTGATAGTAATAAATTAGACCGTAATTATAAATGTTTGGTCAATACTGTCACTTTACCCTTGGCAACTATTTCAATTGAGAAAGATAAATGACCAGATAACTCAAAAGGATGAGAAATCAGAATATTTTCAAATAAAATTGGATTATCTGTACCTAACAAATTTAGGATACTACTACCTTGAGTTGGTTCCAAAATAAATTGTGTGATATTTTTACACTTACTCCCTTCTTCACTTACTTGCCAATCTATGGAAGGATAACTAAAGTCACCTATCAGAACCAGGTTTTTATAATCTAAATTCATATTTAATGTAGACAGATAATCATAGAGCGTATCTAAATTCATTGTAGGGATACAATAAAGTATTAGTGTTATAGGACCATGCAAGAATATTCCATAAGTGCGTACTACTACACACTCCAACTCAATAACAGTCTTCAAAAGTTTACAAGAAACTGAATTTCTAAACTAAAACGTTATGTCTCCACTTCTCTTGTTTGTTTGTAAGTATTCAAATAAGTTACATTCTGGTATTTGTAACTCAGATAAATTCCATGTCTCAGTAACTGTAATAAACTTATATCCCTCAGAAAGTGCAATAAACTTTAACTCAAGTCCTTTGTTCCCCAATCTTTGTGCATTACAACAGAAACATTTTAAAGGTCTACTACATTTCCTGTTTCTGTTGCACAAATGGATTGGCTCATGTGAGGACCTACAAAAGTCAACACAGTTCCTAAATAAGCCTGTCAGAACCTTTGATCCACAATAATTAGGATGAACACCATCCCTTGAAAACTGTTTTAAATCATATGCATACTTTTCCCATTTGTTTACAAATTTAATACTGTAGAGAAAACACAGTTGTTTAACCAATTATTAAATAATTTTGCCTTCAACCACTGGTAATCCAAGCTAGGAAGGATTTCACATGATGCAAACATTATATTTAAAGTTTAAAATACCCAATTATATCAAGAATTGCACTTTTCATCTTATTTAATGGTGCACACCTTAAATCATTAGCACGTCCCTGCAAAATAAATTTATTATAGGTGATTTAACCCTACTTAACTTTGGTAACAAATCTAAATGATCAATTAACATCACCCTGATAAAGGGGAAACTGTAATATACTCTTTATTCAATAATGTTACTTAACTACCAATGCATTTTATATCCGAGTCCTCAATTAGAATTAATTCAGAATAACATCCTTTTCCACTATTATCAGTTACAGAAATAAAAATAGACTATTTACTGTGTTTATTAATATCATTATCTTCACTAAATAACCCTCCCAAAGCTCTTCTTTTAAACTTTCTTACCCACTGGATCTCTTGCCATTCTTCATTCTGCCGATTAATACAATTGTTAATATCAGAGCAAGGGCTGCAGGAAATACTATCAGTTAAAGAAGAAAAAGTAAGATTTTCCTCCAAACTTACTGTATTCAAAACAGCTTCCTCTTTGCTAGAATGAAGCAAATATCAGTGTTAACTTACATTAGCATAACTATATTCAGCATCAGACTTGCTTAATAACCATCTAATGGTATAAGCCACATACTTTAAAACAACACATCATCACTCAAAACGTTTCTATGATCTAAGTTTATTTTCTTGTACCTATCAGTTACACCAATGTCAACTTTGTAACAAATGACTCAGAAAATAAAATTCCCCAATGACTGAGACTGTACTATCATAATTTTCTGCCACTCAGTTATTTTTTTATATTCTGAAACATTAAAACAATCAGATTTGTTAGTACAAGAACTCTCTACTCCCATTATTACAACATGTTCTAAATTACCTGCACGTACCCCTGAAAGAGAGACCATAACCAATGAGTTATCCACCAAAACTTCATAATCAACCAAATCGTCTTTCCTACATTGTTCACACTGTTCTCTATTAAAACATAAAACTGTCTAATTTTAAAATGCCTGATGAACTAAATATAATCTCTTCTTTACTGTGTCTGTCTTTCGGCTTTTCCCTGTTAGGGGTCGCCACAGCGGAACTCCGGTCCGCTAATGATTGGCAGTTGATTTTTACGTACCAGCTTGCCAGGCCTGACGCACAACCTTCAACGAAGGTACGCCCATTCACGCATGTCTCCACGCAGAAGATGCTCTAGCTGAGAATCGAACCAGACAGTGTCTTACTGTGAGGCGACAACGCTAGCGCAGCATCACCACCGCATAATTTCTTCTTTACTAAATTTGTTAATATAGAAGACTTACTAATATATATTCTCCTTTTTCTTCAGTCTATTAACATTTCCAGCTTTGTTTTTCCTCTTAATAGGATTTTTAACTAACTTAAAAAGTAAACTTTTCCCAGCTTGCTTTCAACCTTGGCCTTTATTTAGCTTCCGCTGATCAACCTTACCTCCTTTAATTCAATCCCTACTTTCATTTTTTTTACTTTTTGTAAATAAATGCTCTAACTGCCATTTTTTAACAAATTCAAAAAGACCTTAACCTTACTCCACTACTGTATGTACATTCAGTAGACTCAAATAATTTAATATTTAAAATTAAACTTATATATTCCAAACATTTACAATTAACACAAGTTTGCTCTAAATCAAAATTTATTAGCAATACCCAAGTTACACATTTACCCAAATATTTACGGTTAATTAAACTTTCCAGAACATATGAATTTAAAGAATCCATAATAATCAGTTGCAAACTCTTATACTTTAGTTTAACAACCAACAAAGTTGTTACTAACCTACAACCTCTTAAATGTCACAATACTCAAGCACCAACAAACAGCAGAATAAAGTATCTGCTCAACAGCAGAACAACTATAATTTAACTCACAGCCCCAGATATGAAGATTTGCCTCCCCTGTTAAACAGCATATACTTTCAGTGCTACAGAACTAAAAAGAATAAGAAAAAACTAAGTTTATTTACCCGTGTCCTTCTGTGACTCATTTATATAGATCCACAGTACATGCATTTTCCTAGATACTAGGAAAATGGTACTCTTCAATAGCTCTACTAATTAATAATGAAACTGAGTGAGCACTAGTGTGTGTCGAAATTTTTAAAACTTAAAGGGTATATTGTCAGATGATGCTGACCTGGTTTTAATTTACAGAGGCAAATTTATATGCACAACCTGATGAGACATTTTGAAGGTTGAAGACAGCACAGCAATGCTGCTGAGAAGTTTAAGGCATTCCTTTTAAATGTTACAATGTCTTCTACACTATAGCACAAAAACATTTAGTATGAATATCAACATCACTCAGGAGTGGAAAATGTGAGTCTGATGGAGAGTTTTGCAGGACTGAGTAGCTTTTTTATATTATGTCAACATTCCACTGGATTGTTAAAGTGCATCTTATTGCTGAAAACAGACCATTTTTCCTACTCAAGCTGGCATAGTGGTGTAGTGGTTAACTCTCCTGTCCACAGTTTGGTTACTGACGAGGCTGTCTTCTGTGTGGATTCTGCAAATCTACCCTGTGTAACATGACTCTATTCCCTCTCTCATCCTGAAAAGATGCTGTAGGTCACTTGGCAATCCTTTAAACTGCTAGTGTGGCTATCTCTGTTGATACATCAGTTTCTAGCTCAGAACTACGTATTACTTTCTCTACATTGTGCCCACTGACTATTAGGATATTTTTCAGTTCCCTCACAATCATGAACTGGATTTAAGAGGTTATTGGAGAATTAATTAATTAATTTGCTTTTTCTTTAGACTACTAACCTCACACAATTTGATGAGATCAAATTTTAATTTGAAACATACATGTACAGAAGGTATGGGCTGGCTTCCCATATCCAGTTACTAAGTTATAGGTGGTAAAGGTGCGAAGACATGCTAATGCATGACCTATCACTTTTGGGTTTGATTCCCCATTCAACTGAATGAGAATCTGTAAGTAAGTTACTGTAATCTGTAAACTGTAAGGACAGTTACTTCACAAATATAACCTGAACAGTTATACTTACATAGGGTTATAACTACTCAAAATGACACTAATTAAGAAAAAAATAACCACAAGTGTAATATTTTTCTACCAGCTATAATATAACCTTCAAAGATTTTCCTTTTTAATAAAACACCCCATAAATAAGAAATGCTTATAAATGGTTACAAAAATTGATGAATAAAAGTGAAAGAGCAAATTTCAATGAACTTCAAATCATTTTATAACATACTATACATAATCACCAAAGACTTTATCTAACAAAATATCAACTTAAGATGCTAAGTGATATAAATCCCCAAATCATACAATTTTCTTTCATCTCAACCCCTATAAAACTCACTCACTTTTGTTTCTCTGTGGCTTTTGTCACCTGGGCCTGCCAACTATCATGTTTTCCCCAGTCAAATTTAAAACCATTCATTTCTCCACATACCTATGAAGGCAATATCGACCTTGGGGAGATAGATGCCTTCACTTAGCCATGAGGGATATATGTACCCTCTAGGATGACATTCACAATGGCCCCAGCCCCAACCCCTTTGGTGGGAAGATGAGAAAACAGTAAAACCACAGGACTTACCAAAGCCTTTTCCCACATGGTTTCCCACTCCATTACCCCTATTATGAAGACTTCCACCGAGAGGAGGGTTGGTGATCTTAACTCCTGTCGTGATGCTGTAACTTTTGCAGCAAATTCCCTTCTGTGATAGGACTGGTGCATTTTGAGGCCAGTACTACACTGCCTCCTTCAACCATGGGCAAGTCCAACTTCTCTTTCTAGCTCTGTTAGTCACCTGAGCTGTTAATTAAGTCTAGATTATTTTGATAACAGGAAAAGCCTTTATCCCTCTAAACCACCATACTTCAGTCACTATTTTAATCAACATTCATGAAATATCATCATAGTGAAAAGCAATAGGAGTAAATCATAATATGTGAAAAATACAGGTAAAAGAAAACATCACTTTCAAAAATCTGCTAGCATATGGGGCAAGCAATATATAACATTCAAACCAACTTCATTAGGGACACCTAAAGTAAATGAAAAATGTTGATGGAAAGATTTGAACTTCTAGAAAAGCACATTCATTTGACAGGAAGATTCTTCCCTAGTCATAATATTTTGTCAGACAGAACTGAAACTGTCCAAAAATAATTTAGGTAAACAGGAAAACTCATCACTGCTTGTACTGTATCATCTGCCAGCTCAGTTCTGAAAATGAAAACCACCAAAAATCCTCTTTAATGGTAAAAAGATACAAACCATTCATTAAAAATTGCAAGAAAAATCCAACCAAGCTAGAGTCTCCACTATGCAATGCCTTAAACATCAAGTAGAAAAGGCCCACTGGGATATATATACAAATGATCCCTTAAGGACATATCAGTGTTTCAGCGACATGACATCTGAAATCCTATTAGTTTTTACTTTTAAGTCTTTATGGGTACATTCAGGTCAATGTTTTGGCTTTTTTGGTCTCAGCAGTAAAACTTAAGTGGATTGTCCAGCTACACTTTATAAACACAGAGCTTTAAATCAAGCTTGATTTTCATGGACACACCTCCACTCATACCTTTCAACTTCTCTGCTCAAGAATTCTGGGAAAAGCCAAAAATAATGGTGGGACAAAGGCTGAAAATCCGGGACAATTTTCAAATGTTACTCTAATTCACTTAAAAAGTTAATAGAACAGATTTTGCATCAACAGGCATTTTTTTTTAATAAGAAGTACAAAACTCTAATGTCTTATCTGCAATTATTTACCAACTAACCTAACAAAACCATCTTCAAAAAACAGCTTATTTCCCATTTAAACAACTCCTGGACATGCAACTGCCTAGCATCCGGATGACATATTCTAACACCTTTCCCCTACCCACTAACCAGCCTCTTCTTTAAAACTCCCACAAATCCACTATATATTATTACACATTACTTACCAGCTCACTGCTGCCTACTCCCCACTGTCCCATCTATACCCAATAACTCTCCCCTACACTAAGTTGAGAAGCTTTCCCTTAAAATATCAATGAACCTCATATGAACTTGTCTATATTCTCCTCCTTTGACAAACTGGCTAGTATTTTTAGTTGTCCTTTCTTCTCTTATCTTCATTACATTTCAAGATTATCTGGCTAGTATTTTTTTTTTGTTTTTCCTTTCTTGTCTTGTCTTCAGTGCATCTTCAAGATTATCTCTAGTAAGCATACTGTAGGAACAACAATCATATGTTACTACCTGCTATACTTTTAATTATACGTCTAAACCATTATGCTTATGTAAATATACTGAGAATATACTGAGCTTTATAACTGTATGTGTAAACCACAATGCTCATGTAAATACCTTATGTATAGTATGTTAGCAATTGTTCTGGGGCTTTTCTCCCCAGGCTTCCGCTTAAAACAGACAGCTATGTCCAGTCGGACCTCTCCGGTAAACAAATGTAAAATAAATAAATAATTAAGACTATAATCCTTAGTGATTTACCAGAAAATCAAAAAAAATATGAGGAAAATGGCAAAAAATAAGTCAAACTCAGGGGAAGTATTGCTAAATTCTGGAAAGTTGAGAGGTATGCCTCCCCTTCCAAAATCAATTATGTACAAATCCTTTCAACACTTTCCAAAATTAAAAATACAAGTTGGATGGGTCCTGACAATTTCTCTTAATGCCATTTGTGTCCCAACTAGCAAACCCCTCTATCAGTTCTTTGGCTTCAGTCTCTCCATTGGTTACATCCCTGAGATATGGAGAAAAAAGAAGTGATGTACTCACCATAACGTTCTATGTGTGCTGCCCATCTCGCCTTCATTCTTAGCTGGTTGGGTTCAGAACACATCCTCTGTTCCGACTCGGCCTTCTACAAAAGCTCAAGGTTTTCTACTAGCTCATGGCTAAACCCTACCCTACCATGCCCTAGGAAAGCTCCCCAGATCTTGTTTGCTGATATAAAGAAGTTATCATTTAAAGAGTATTAAATACTTGATAGAGCAATCAAAAAGGTCAGAGGACATTAATCGCCAATTAAATCCACTCGGTCTTCCAAGAGCCAAAGTTGGGGGAAGGTGGGTGGTATGTAAGAATGAAGGTGAGATGGACAACCCACATGGAATGTTATAGCGAGTACTTCTTTATGTGATGTTGTCCTATCTCACTTTCATTCTTAGCTGGTTGGGACAGAATCCCTAGCACCATCTTTATTGGGTGACTCAAGGGAGAATATTCTTCAGAACACTGGACCCAAAGGAGGCCCTTATCCTGGAGGCCAATCCGCTTTCTAATGAGTGATAAAGATATGAGGCCTTGCCCATGTTGCTGCAGCACAAATGGTATTAATTGGTAATCTCGCGTAAAAGGCAGAAAGGGTTGCAGTGGCTCTTGCAGAATGACATTTTACTTTATGGGAAAGTTCTTTGTTTTGAGATTGGTAAGTAAAGGTAATACAATCTGATAGCCATTTTGAAAGTGTGACGTTAAGACACAGGGGCACCTTTCTTTACTATGGAAAGGATACAAATAATTGGTCAGATTTTCTGAAGTCTTTTGTCCTGTGTAAGTAGAAACATAATCGTCTATGTACAGCCAGTTGGTGTAGCATATATTCTGCCTTACTGCCATAGTTGGGGGAAAAAACTGGTAGTTCTATGGATTGGTTCAAGTTAGATTCTGAGCATCCTTTGGATAGAAAGGATGGGTTTCTTCATAGGCATACTCTGTCTTTGTGGAAAAGCAGGTGGGGGAGCTTTATTGACAATGCTTGCAGCTCTGAAACTCTTCTAGCAGAAGTAATGGCTATCAAAATAATAGATTTCCAAGTCAAATACTTGAGATCGCAGGATGATGCAGATTCAGATGGGGGAAGAATCAAACGGGATAAGACAAAGCTCAGGTCCCATGGTGCTGGAGGGGCTTTAAAGGGTGGCCTTAATAAAAGAGTACCTTTAAGAAATGCCTTACAAAGTCTGTGGGACATCACATGGGGGCTTGATTCACCTAGATGGAAATTAGATATCGCTGCTAACCAAACTCAAATAGTAGCTGCAGCTGCACCTTCATTAAACAGCTTTGCTAAGAATTCAAGGATGGAAGCTACTGGGGCAGAGAAGGGGGTCAAAGCAATTATTCAAGGCCCATGAAGAAAACATTTTCCATTTGCTTATACATAACTTTCTTGTTGAAGCCTTATGAGACAAGATCAGGATATGTTTTACTGACAGAGAAAGGTTAGGGAGCCTGGCTATATTTGGAATTGGAGCAGTCAAGCTGTCAATTTGAGGGTTTGAAGGGAGGGGTGGAGCATCTCTGATGCATGAGTCAGGAGGTCTAGAACTGGGACCAGAATCCACGGCTCCTCCTGGAGATGAGGCCAAAGGAAGGGGAACCAGATTTGACGAGGCCAGTATGGGGTGACGAGTATCAAGTTTCTACCCAAAGAACTGGCTTTCTGAAGAACGTTGGATATCAATGGGAAGGGAGGAAAAGCATAGAGGAGACCCGAGGGCCAATCGTGTACAAGTGCATCCCTTCTCGACTCCCCCAGAGTGGGGATAAAAGCAAAGTAGCTGCTGCATTTGGTATTCATGGATGTGGTAAAAAGGTTGCAGCAAGGCCAGCCCCATTTCTGGAAAATCCTTTCTGCTACGTCTTGTTTTAGGGACCACTCATGAGGCAACAGAATTGCTCTGCTGAGTATGTCTGCTATCACGATGGATTTCCCAGGGGATGTGCACTGCTATCAGAAAGAGTTGGGAGGAGGTTGCCCACTGCCATACTCTCAGGGCCTCTCGACAAAGGAGGTAAGACCTGGTTCTCCTTTATTTGTTTATGTACCACACAATTGACATGTTGTCTGTCTGTATTGCAACAGTTCCTAGCAGAAGAGAGTCTGGAAATGCTTGCAATGCTAAAAGCATCGCTCTCATCTCTAGGACACTGATTTGCAAATGGGCCTCGTGATCCTGCCAAGTGCCTTGGACTGTCCTTCCCAGATAATGCCCCCCCCCCCATCTGGGAAGCATCCGTGGACACTGAGGCTAAAGGCTGTGGAAGAACAAAAGGTCAACCTAACGTCACATGACTGGAGTGAAGCCACCAATGAAGGTCTTTCTTGCAAGATTCTGTTATCAAAATTTGGTGGAACATGGGTAGTTCCTGCATGGACCACTGAGTGAACAGTAGCCACTGCAGAATTCTCATATGCAGATGTGCCACAGGAATCATGGTTATTGCTGCTGCCATGGTCCCCAAGACTTCAGGATTGTTCTTGCTTGTACTTTTTTCTTAGAAAGTAGGTTTAGGACTTGAACCCTTTCGGAGGGATATTTTGCCATAATTTTTGTTGTATCTAGATCTGCTCCTATACAAAGATAGATTGAGATGCAACAAGGCAGACTCTTCGTAGTTTATTGTGATTCGTAGGTGAGAGCAGAGATGCAAGGTGGTGTCTCTCGCTTTGGTTAGTAGATGCTCGGATAGGAGACAGTCGTCTAGGTACAGAACCACTCAGAATCCCAGGCATCTCAAGTGAGCTGCTACTACTGCCATACACTTGGTGAACATTCTGGGGGCTTTAGTGAGGCCAAAAGGCAGAGCACGGAACTGGTAATGACTGGATCCCAGCTGGAAGCGCAGGTATCTCCTGGATCGCCTGTCCATTTTTATATGGTAGTATGCATCCTGGAGGTCTACTGAGCACATCCAATCATCTTGTCCCAGAAAAGGGAATATCGACTGAAGTGTTACCATCCGGAACTTTGACCTTCTTACTGATTTGTTCAATTTGCTGAGATCCAAGATGGTTCTCCAGTCCCCCGTTTTCTATGGAACTAAAAAGAACCTTGATTAAGTCCCAGATCCTATTTGGTCTGCGGGGACTGTCTGGATGACTCTTTTGTCTAGCAACTTTTGTATTTCTAGAGCTGCCTGTTCCCTCTAACTGGGTGGAATGTCCAGGATGTTTTTTGTGTTTGGGATGGGGAAAGAAAAGGGTATGAAGTAACCTCTGGATATGTTGCTTTGTACCCACTTGTCTTTTGTTATTTTTAGCCAGGCTTCTGGGTACAAAGATAAGTGGCCCCAGACTGCCTTCAGAGATGGACAGGCCAGCCTCCTTTCAGGAGCACTGAAAAGGCTTACCAAGGAATGCTTCCCTGTCACTCTGGTTTTGCAGACCCCCTCTGCTGCATGGTCAGCATCTTCCATTAGTACTACCCCCTCTGCCCCTGGGGGAAGAATCACCACGTGTGTCTGGAAAGCTCTCTGGGATTTTTGAAACCACATTTTCCCTCCTTTCCCTTTGGGTAAGATTTGGTAGGGAGGGGAAAAATGGACTCCTGCAGCACAGAGAGTCTTTCCTTCTTATTCACACCTGGTTAGTGTGTCTTTGACCTTCAGTCCAAACATGGACCAGCCATCATAGGGAGCGTTCACAAAGTAAGATTTAAAGGGCTCCACAAAGTCTCACAAGCGTATCCATGAATGTCTCCTTAGGGAAATTCCTAAACCCGCTGCCCTGCTCACTCCATCCGCTGCATAAGAAATGAGCCTTATGGAGGAGTTGACTACTGAATTTAAGGTGGATAGCTGAGAGGCAACCTTATCCGATACCCCTTCAGCTACTGAACCTTGGAGAATATCTCCTAGGTCTTTCAGGAAATCTTCCTAAAGTCTAGTAAAATGAGTCAGATAATTCAGTGATCTAAGGCCAAAAGTCACTGAAGAGAAAATGTGCTTCCTATATCTGTCCATCGGTCGAGATTCTTTGTTCGGCTGATGGACAGAAGAGCTCGTCTCCGCGAGCTCCTTTTTGGTGGCTGCCGCAACCACCATAACATCTACTGGGACTCCTTTGGTTAGGAAGTTTTTATCTGATGGTGCTGTGATGAATTTGTATGGTCTCCAAGGAACAGGTTACACTGAGTCTGGAGATTCCCATGCCTTTCAACTAAGTCCATCAGCTCATAGAAAGGCAGATACACCCAAGTGGCAGAAGGGTGAGACCCAAAGGCCTTTGGGTATACAGACTCCTCCTCAGAAGGGTTAATGGGCTTCCAGCTGCCTCTCTGTTTTAGTATTTCCAGGATGTCTGCAAAGGAGCCATTCTCATAGGGTGACCGTGGGGACCCTTCTGAATCATCAAGGTCTGTACCCAATGTGATGGACTCCTCTTGGGAGTCTAAATGCTTCCTCTTGCATAGCCTCTTCCAAGGGACCTCTTCAGAAGGGTATTCTGGACAGGTTTCCAAAGACAGGGGTTCACCCAATGGGGCATCCTAAGGCTTACAGTCTCTGCGTTTCTGTGGATCCCTTTGGGAGAAGAATGTCCGGGCCTGAGAATGGACCTCTTCTTCATCACCTCGAAAGCACCCCGCCCTTGATCCAAGGAAACTCCCAGCTCCGAAGAACCAGAGGGGAATTCCCCGGAACCAAGGTGGTTGGCTCCAAGGCTGAGGTAGGAGCCAACCTCACCTGAGCCGAGGCCCAAGAGCCAAGTTCGGATCGGAAAATTAACTGTCCGATCAGACTCTCCTCCCCGGACCCGACCAGAGAGCATCGGCTCCTAGACTCCTTGAGTTTGGATGGAACAGAGGACGTTGGAGCAGTAGTCATAACCAAAGATCCCGTGGTAGATCTTGGCTCTGATGGTTCTACGACGATCAGTTCTGGACATTCTGGCTCCGAGATCCGGGATCGGATCAGAGGAGAAATTGATGGTGAAGGGGTAGGCTTGGTTGGTTCCAAAGCCCTCAGGGTTGGATCTGACAACAGTCTGGCGAGCGCCGGTGTCCTTAGCCTCTGCACCAAGCAATCCACATTATTATCAGATAGGCTCCTGGAAGATCAAGAGGAAGGAGCAGGACATCTGGAGGACTGCAATAGTGGAGACCTTAAGGTGGGAGATACCGGTTCCAATTCTGGGGACCGGCTCCTCAGATGGAATTCCACTGGCACCGATACTGAAGGAGCAGAGGTAAAAGTATTTTCGAACCCAACAACCTTTGGGTACGAAGATGAAATTTTTGTACTTTTTCTGGTAGCTCCGATTGAGCAACTGAAGAAGAAGACCCTTTTCCCGATTTATCAGATTTTGAAGGGGATTGGCCCAATTTTGATGTACCCTGACCATCTTCGATAGCTTCCAAAAGGGGGGTCTTTAACAATCTTCTCAAAATGAGTTTATGTTTTCTCTCTAATAATAACCTGTGGCTAAAGGAGTGGCAGATAGCACAGGACTCTTGGAGGTGAACTGCTCCAAGACAGTATACACAAATGGTATGTCCATCAGTAACAGACATTTTTTGGCTACACTTTACATATTTTTTTGAAATCAGAGAGTTTAGATTCTTTAGAATCCTTTGAAGCCATTATTCCAACAAGCTACAACAAGAGAAACAGCAATCGACTATAGAAAAGTTTAACACACACACACACACACACACACATATATATATATATATATATATATATATAATACTATTTTAAACCTTTTTTTTTACTACAAAACAAGAAGCACACCAAAAATACCACGGGAAAAAAGGACCCTCTAATTTAAATGGGTAGAGGCAGCTGCCTAATTTAAATGAACCAGCCTATAGTGTAGAGGAAGTAATAAAGGGAGAAAGAAAAAAGCCCTCTAACTAAAACAGGCTTTACAAATTTAGTTTAAGCCGAGATACAGTAAGAAAGGCGTTGCGGGGAAAAACAATGGCCAACAGCAAAAACAGCAGGGAAAAAATCGAAAGTACACACAATTCAGCTACTAAGTATTAACTAAACTAAAACAATTTGAAAAACCTAGCAATTATGAAAATATATATACAGAAAAAAATCTACTTAGCCAGAGCCAAACGAGATCTGGGGAGCTTTCCAAGGGCATGATGGGACAGGGTTTAGCCATGAACTAGAAGAAGACCTCGAGCTTTTGTACAAGGCCATGTCAAAACCGAGGATCAGTTCCAAAACAACCAGCTAAGAATGAAGGCAAGATAGGACAACATCACATCAAAAGTTTTGAATTTACTGTAACAGATGTGGAAGCCCAGGCCCATCTGACTCTACTTATAAGACTTGAAGGGAGCAGAACTCGGCCATCCAGAACTTAAACCTTTCCCAGAATTCAAAATTCCTCCCCCTTTCCTGTAATCTTGAATCTTGTGTGCAGAACTACTCCACATCTCTGCAGGTCCACCTAAGAGAGCAAACAGGAAGAAACTTCATGATGATAACAAAACCTCTCTAAATGAACTTCTTGACCAAACAAAAGAGGTCAGAGGAAAGAAGCTGGATTGTACAGGAAGACGAACCTGGTACTACATATCTATCATCAAGGTAAACAAACATATACACAATAGGACTGGTCCATCTTCCTCTACTCATAGGACAGTTAATCACTACAAGTGACTTCTAACAATGGCTTCATCTAAGGGTAGAATCTCCAAAGGTGAGTTGAGCAAGGGATCAATGAACCTCACAAGGCTTACAAAGGCACACAGATGTCAAACCCCCTAATCGTTATTTTTATTATAACAAAAAAAAACAAAAACTAAACCCTGGAAATTATAAATGATACTAAAATTTAATGGTTGGTAGAAAGGTAATATAGTCAAGGTGTAAGAGCAGTGACTGCCTTCACCAGGAAAGCTGTAAAATAAGGCATCAAAAAAGAAGGCTTTATTTAATAGAAAAAGGAAAAAAAAAAAAAAAAAGACAGGTAATGAACGGCCAAAGAAGATGTCTGTCTTAAAATGGATTAAGATGTTCAAAGGCTGAATTATATAATTCCTTAATGCCCAAGAAAGGAAGAGAAAGGCAAAGGGTAGTGTACTGTTGGCCTGTCCAGTGGAATCTTTCCAATCGCATAACAATAACAGAGTAGAGAAAATGTGATATAGGTTCAAATGGAGATGAGAAATAAAAAAGAGTTATGTGCTTACCATAACTTGGCATCTGTGTTATCCTATGTCGTTATTTCTCACAAAAGGGTCTTGGATACAATACTGGATCCAAGCAGGCAACTTTTAGCATAGACATATACAAGGCTCAAGTTCCTTCCTCTCCCACAATCCTCTGTGGATCTCTAACCCTTAGATCAGGTTTGCTAACAATGCTAGGAAGGTTAATCAAATGGGGAAAAAGAGGAGTCCTAGACCCATTACACTCCAACTTCCTCAGAAAATTCAACAAGGAAGGGGGATGGCATGAGGGGAATGTGAGGAATAATGACATAGAATAACACAGTTGCCAAGTTATGGTAAGTACCTAACTCTTTATCTGATGTTATCTATATCATTATTCCTCACAGAAGGGTAAGGAGTCCCCAGCTACCATACACCCTGGGAGGTCTCATGGAAGGCCATGCCGAAGCACTGTGGAACCAAAGAGGCCTGAAAAACAAATCCAGCTTGTAATGAGACACAAAGGTGCGAGGACTAGACCAAGTGGTAGCAGCACAAATATCATCAATGGATTGTCTGGCCATGAAGGCTGAGGAAGTAGCCACTAACCTACTAGAATGAGCCCTGACCTTCCCCGGAACCTCAAGATGCTTGTTGACACAGACTGTAGAAATGCAGCTAGAGATCCATTTAGAAATAGTCACCTGAGAAACTGGGAGGCCACATCTACTCAGGGAAAAAGACACAAAGAGCTGATCTGATTTGCGAAACTCCTTGGTCCTATGTAGATAAAACTGTAATTGCCTGTGTACGTCCAAGGTATGTAGAATGTACTCTCCTTTATTGGAATAATTAGGGAAGAAAACTGGCAACTGAATATGGTGGTTCAGATTAGATTCAGAGTCAACCTTGGGAAGAAAGGATGGGTTTGTTCTAAGAGATACTCTGTCCTTGTAAAAGACCATATAGAAAGGAGCAACTGAAAGAGCTTGCAATTTGGAAATGCTTCTAGCCGACATAATGGCTACCAGGAAGGCCATTTACCACATCAAGAACTTAAGATCACATGAACTGGCAGGTTCAAACGGACTCTGAGTTAGACACTGCAGCACTAAGGTTAAATCCCAAGGAGGCGAGGGATCCTTAACTGGTGGTCTGGAAGGAGCACACCTTTCACGAACGCTTTACAGAGCCTGGAAAAGAACGTAGGTTTGCTGCTTTCATGAAAATTAGAAATCGCTGCCAAATGGAGCTTACCAGTAGAAAAATTTGTTCCAGCCTGAAGAAGTGAGGACAAGAACAAGAGGATATCTGAAACAGAGGCGAAAAAGGGATTGAGATTCCTGTTCTTAGCCCAGATAGAAAACCTTTTCCATTTGATACTGTAAGCCTTCCTTGTGGAAGGTTTCTGAGAAGCTAAGATAATATTCCTGATGGGGGAAAGTAGCCTGGACTGCTTCAAAATCACTGAAACTGGAGAAACCATGAGGTTAGATGAAGGGTTCAAAGATTTGGAAGAGGAAACCTTGAAGGATGGGAGATCAGATCCAGAAGGGGATCCAGTATCCAGGGAGGATACTTCAGATGAGACCTGATGAAGGGGAACCACAGCTGATTAGGCCAGAAAGGGGCAATGAGGATCAGGGATGTTCCCAGGTGATGCGCTTTCTGCAAAACTTTGGGGATCAGAGGGAAAGCAGGATAAGCATAAAGGAGATCCGGAGGCCGATCTTGGACTAGAGCATCCCTCAATGACTCCCCGGGTGGGGGGATGACGGCACAGTGCATACTGCATTAGTTGTTGGTAGGCGAGGCAAAGAGATTGCAGCAAGGCTGACCCTAGCGGTCAAAAATCTGCTTCACCATAGTGTAATTGAAGGATCACTCATGAGGACTCAGGATGGATCTTCTGAGTTTGTCGACCAATAAGTTGGAATCCCCAGGTATATGTGCTGCAAGGAGAAAGCATCAGGAGGACATCACCCATTCCCACACTCTCATGGCCTCTTTGCATAATGGGTAAGACTGTCTTCTCCCCCCCGTTTGTTGATTCCACACCACTGCCATGTTGTCCATCTGAATTGCAATCATCCCCAGGGGAATCCAGTCCTGAAAGGCTTGCAATGTGAGTAGGACTGGTCTCCTCTCCAGGACGTTTATGTGCAACTTGATCTCTACAGGGGAATATGTGCCTTGAACAGGTCTCCTGTGAAAATGCCCCCACCCCCACCCCAACAGAGAAGCATCTGTGGTTACTGTGGCCTTTTTTAGAGGGAGAGAAAAGGGCCTGCCTAAGGTGAGATCCTGAGACTGAATCCACCAGAGAAGGTGCCATCTGCACACAGCCGTCAGTTTTATGGACATGGACATAGGTTGAGACAGAACAGACCACTGAACTGCCAGAGACCACTGCAAAACCCACATATGATACCTTGCCAGAGGAACAAGCTGAATGGCTGCAACCATGGATACTAAGGCCCGAGGAATCCGGTGGATCAGAGAATGTGAAAAATTTAAGATCTGCAAGACCTGCTCTCAGATCAACTGGACTCTGCATAACAGAAATGCTGCAATCTCTGAGATGGAGTCAAGCTGCAGTCCTATGAACTCCAGCCTTTGTGAATGGACCAGATTTGACTTCAAAAGACTGACTGTTACTCCCAATTGACTGAACAAGCATAGGACATAGAGGATGGCTTGTGACAGTCGATGCCTCATGGGTGCCGTGAGGAGCCAATCATCAAAATACAGGAACACCTGAAACCCCTGCAGCCACAGGTGAGCTGCTACTACTGCCATACATATGGTAAACACCCAGGGGGCTGTGGTGAGTCCAAAGGGCAGGGCTCTGAACTGGTAATGATTAGCCCCTAACCAGAAGGAGGGTTGTCTCCTGGCGTCTGTCTATCTTGATGTGATAGCAATTGTCCTGGAAATCCACTGAGCACATCCAATCATCCCTGGTAAGAGAGGTAGAATGGACTGAAAAAAGACTATCCAGAACTTGGACTTTCTGACTGATAGATTCAGCTTGCTTAGGTCCAAAATAGAACCTAGGTCCCCAGTCTTTTTTAGCACTAAAAAAAAGTGAGAGTAAGTTCCGGATCCTCTTTGTCCTGTTGGGATCTCTTGGATGGCTCATTTTAAAAGACACTGTTAAACTTTGTTGAAGGCCAACTCCATCTGATGGGGTGGAATCCTGGGGAGATACCTTCTTGTCAGAGGGGGTTGTGAAAAGGGAATAAATTAACCCCTGGAAATGATGTTTAACACCCACTGATCAGAGGTAATGTTTGTCCAGGCTAGTGGGTAAAGAGAAATACAACCCCCCGACTGCCTCCAGGGCAGAGCAGTTGCCCAACGCCTCAGGAGCGCTAAAAGGGCTGGTCAGAGATGGGTTCCCTAAAGCCCTAATTTTTCAGTCCCCCCTCCCCCGCCTCTAGGGTGGTGGTCTGCCACTGAATCCTCTCCCCCTGCCTGTGGAAAAGGAATCATCTGAAGCATCCTGGAAGGAAGACTGTTACTTCTGGAACTACATGTTCTTTGCGCCTCATTGGGTCTTTGAGAAAGTCCTCTGAGGAGTATAAAACTTGATCTCAACCATGGACAAAGTCTTCCCTTCCTGCTCACTACGGGTTAAGTGTCCTTCGCGGAGGGTCCAAAGACAGTGGACCCATCGAAGGAAGCATTGGTAAAGGATGGTTTGAAGGGTTCCACAAACCTTTATAGTCATAACCAAGCATGCTGTCTTATAGCTATGCCGGTACCTGCAGCTCGAGAGGTAGCTTCTGCAGCATTGGAAATTAACCTTATCGAGGAATTAGCAAGGAACAGCAAAAGCTTGGGAGACACCTTCTTGAGGTCCTCCACCAGCAATAACTCTGTAAGGGAAGTGGTGAGCTCTTTGACCAGGTCTCTCTGAAGGTGGGTGAAGTGTGCCAAGTAATTAACTGCCCTCTGACCAAACGTAACTGAGGCAAACACACACTTCCCATTCCAGTCTATCACCCAAGACTCCCTGTTCGGGGGGTAGACCATGCAGCTTTACTCTGCCAGCTCCTTCTTGGTCCGACAACTCCTTTGATCCAGAAGGGGCAGTCCATGGGGGGGGGGGGGGGGTTAAGAACTTATCCACTTATTTGGGCACTGGTTCCACAGTGTCAAGCTCCTTCCATGCTCTGCTGGCGATAAGATCAACCAACTTGTCAACGGGGGAGACACCCGGAAAGTAGATAGCCCTTCCCGAAAGGCTTCAGGAACATGGACTCCCCTGAAGAAAGGGGCTGGGGAGACCATCCGCCCTTCTGCTTCAAGATCTTGAGGATGTCCTCAAGGGAGACACCATCAAATGGAGATCTGGGGGACATGTCTCCTTCATCGAGGTCCATGCCCTCTGTGACAGACTCTGTCGGTGAGTCAAAGTGCCTCCTCTTGCACTTTCTCTTATGAGGTACTTCCCTTGTGAGGGGCTCCAGGGAGAACTCGGAAGATGCAGGGACTCCATGAGGGCAGGAAACCCATGAAGTCCCAAACAGTAGGGCTGACCCTGGACAGGATGGGAGTTCTCACCACCCAAGGTAGAGAGAGACAGGGATGGACCCAAAGGGGCGGGAGATGTAGCTCCAGTCCTGGAAAAGGTCCTCTGTACCACCCAGAAGACAGAGGGGCTAGAAGCCGTCCCATCCCCAATCTCTGAGGGCGAAGTCCCCCGGAGAGGAGGAACTACTCCAAAACAGCACCACGATCCCTGGAAGATATCGGTCTGGAGCTATCGAGGGCTGAGGCAGGGAAGAGATTGGTCTGAAAAGACCAGACCTGAACCCATCCCAGTGGAACCAGTGCTGACCAGTCCAGCACAAGGCCCATTCTGGTCTGAGGGCAGAGGAGCAAAGCAGGCCAGGGATCCTGACGGGGTCGAGAAAAAGGGAATACTCTACATCGTCAGGATCTAACCATAGGTGTCCAGGTCCTGAGATTGCAATTGGCCACCACAGTCTCTAACAACAAAAACTTTTTCTCTCTCAACAATTAATCAGTTCAAACTCTATATTTACCTACACTAGCATACTGCAGCTCCTGAAAAACAGTGTCTAAAGGATTGGAATTGGCCACCACAGTCTCTAACAACAAAAACTTTTTCTCTCCCAACAATTAAACAGTGTGGGTTACAAACATAAAAAAATTTGTTAAGCTCTCTCTTACCGTGCTGTGTAACCAAGCGAGTCACCATTTTGGTCAGCCATAGGGCTCTTTCTGCTTTATTTTTTTTTGCCTCCTTCCCCTGTAACTAAAGTAAACTGATTCATACATTTGTCTCTCTGACCCTAAGTTTTACAACTATACCCTGTACCTTTGTGGCTTTCTAACACTCAAGACATGGATTCCTGTTTGAAAGTTTTACTTATTTGTCTGACATTTGAACAAGTAACCCTGAAACCCGAAAATTGTAAACTGGTCTGTCTTTCCTGCTAAAAGTAAGTAAAACTAATGTGCTGAGTGCAGGTTTTAGGCCCTTACATTCAACTTACTTGTGGTGTGGTATAGTTCTGCCCGCACCGCTCAGGCTCACTTTGCTCCAATCACTTCTCTTGAATCCCACCCACCCCAAGTATCCTCAAATTTATTCTTTCAACTCATTGTCTGGTCACTCTCACAGCCCCCTCCCACTACCATAACGTGTGCTCTCACCCTTTCACTTTTCCCACTTTGTCACCAATCTTCCCTTTTCCTGCCCACCTTGGGCTGCCTCCTCTGCGGCTTGCCTCTCTCACACTTAACTCTTTCACTCCCTAGCACACCTACTATTTCCTCACATACTCACTATTTCCACTCCTCGATACTGTTCCTTCCCTCACACTGCTTATTTCTAGCCACCACCCTACTCTAATATATTTCTTTATATTTTTCCCTACAACTCTTCCCCTCCTTTTTCTATCACACAATCCTATCCCTACAGCTATTTCTCCCACTTCTAATCTCACTAGCCCTAAGCACTTCCTACCACGCTGAACTCCATATCTTCCCCTCTTCCCCCACCTTTCCATTTACCAGACCTCTTCCAACATATAACCAATCTTAAATGACTATTGCCCCCTCTCTCTTCTGTCTCTCCCCCTTTCAATGTCTTAAATTTAAACCCATAGCCTACCCTGCTCTTACTCCTAAGCCCAAACTCAAGAAGCCCATTCCCCTTACTGACCACCCTCACCTTTTTCAGCTTGTCTTTGCTCTTCTGGTTTGTGGTGACATCCATCCTAATCTTGGTTCCTCCCCTCTCTCCACTCCCCCTCCACCTTCATCTGCTGTCCCCCTCAAATATCTCCGGCCTCAAACATCTCTCTATCTCTTCAATGAACATCCAAAGCCTAAACAACAAAATGTCGGAACTTCACGCATGGTTGGCCCAACACAACCCTCACATCCTGACCCTATCGGAAACCTGGCTAAAACCTCATATCAATTCCTCTGAATTTCTCCCACCTCAATACAATATCTATATGTCTGATAGGACATGCAAAAAAGGTGGTGGGGTGGCTATCCTGTACTCTGTTTCACTGATGCTAACACCTATAGACATTACCCTGCCTAGTTTTTTCCCTGCTGAACTACTGTTCCTGGACTGCCACATCAATAACTAAAGGACGTTTGCTATTGCCTCTATCTGTATCCCCCAGGTAAAAGCATCCCCTATCCTTGAGCATATACTCTCCTGGATAAACACCTCCCTCCCCTATGAAACCATAATTCTTGGAGATGTTAATATAGATTGGAACTCCCTTATTGGTGCCTCACCCCAACATTTCATAAACCTGTATGGATTTTCACAATTGATCACTACCCCTACCCACTACAGTACAAATGCTACTGTTTCCACAATTGACTGGATCTTGACCAACTATCCAAACAACTATTGTAACCCTTCTTCCTTCCCTGACTCTGTTAGTGACCATTCTCCCATCTCTATCTTAAGGCACTCTCCTCATCTCTCTAAGTCCCATCTCTACAGAGATTGTAGGAAACTAACTTTTTCCCCTGAAACCTTTAACTATAGACTTTCTGCTATCAACTGGTCTTTCCTAAAAACTCTCCCGCTCAATGATGCTGTTACTAAATTCAACTGCAAAATCAGAATCAAATCTAAATTTGCACCCTGGGTCTCCAAAGCTACTCAGGATTTGATGCATGAAAGAGATGCTCTATGGACAAAATGACAAACCCCACCTTTCTCCAAGATTATAAGCAACTCAGAAATCATGTAAAAAAATTCATTATTTTTGGATAAACGCCAATATTTCACTAAATTTCAAAGCTCTCACCCAAATGACCCCAAAAAATTCTGGAGTACTATCAACTCCCTGCTCCACACTGGTTCTCCTACCATCCCTAACCTTTTCTCCTACCACTCTCCCTCTGAAACTGCAGACTTACTCAACAAGTACTTCATAGACAGCATCTCTAAACTCCTACCCTCTGGTAACTCTGCTCATCCCAACTCTTCTGTGTCACCCTCACCTCCCCCTACATCTCTGTGCTCCTTTGTCTCTCAGCCTTTTACCTTGCGACCTGTTTCTACTAAACATATCATATCCCTGCTTCTTAAACTAAAACTATGCTCTCCCTCGACTGATAAACTCCCCCCTCAATTTCTGGAAATTGCTGCTGACTCTACTGCATACCCTGTATCTATCTTAATCAACTGCTCCATTCAGGAATCTACCATACCGGAAATAGGGAAATCCTTCTATACCACTCCTCTGCACAAAGGCAGCAACTCTGTTGAACCCTCTAACTACAGAGCAATCACTATTCTCTCACCACTCTCTGAGATCCTTGAAAAATGTATACATACTCAACTACTGCCCTATCTCATTCAAGAAAATCTCCTCATCCCCTCGCAACATGGTTTACACCCTAAACACAGTACCTCGACTGCCTTACTATCCTTTTCTCAAAAGGTTGCAGAAGCTAGGGACAACAACCTCCTCATCTCCTGTCTATTCCTTGATCTCTCTAAAGCCTTCGACAACGTGACTCATCCCATCCTTCTTAAACTCTCAGACCTAAACCTCCCCTCTTCTACTCTTGGCTGGTTCCAATCCTACCTTATTGGCAGAAAACAAGCTGTTAGATGACAGCAGGCTTTCTCAACCTTCTTTGCTGTTCCAACAGGAGTACTGCAAGGCTCCACACTTGGACCACACCTTTTCAACATTTTTACCAACAACCTACATTCATCCTGCAGTCTCTCATCTGTAATACAATACACAGATGACTCTACTCTTTTATCTATCTCCAATACTATCTCTGAACTACACACACTAACACAGAATTCCTTTATCTCTGTTGGAAAATGGCTCAAAAATAATCAACTAATCCTTAACCCTAAGAAAACTCAACTCCTTTTCTTCTTACTTCAGACCTTAAACCCAACTTTTCTCTTTCCTCCTTATATGGCACCACTATCTCCCCTGCCTCACACACCAAACTCCTTGGGGTAATAAATGATGACAGACTAAAATTTGACTTACACATACAACAGGCTATCAAAATATCCCACCAAAAACTTGGACTACTTTACAGGAAGAAAGAAATTCCACAATACTGCCACTAAACAAACTTTTGCGCAGGCATTTCTCTTACCTCGTCCTCTATCCGCTTCCCCCATCCTTACCAATATCCAAACTACCTCAATGCAGAAATTGGAACAAACATACAACACAATTGCCAGATTTATTGGGTCTATATTATATGCATGAAAACTGAATTGCGCGAACACGTATTGAGCGACACATAAAGAGCAAATATTCAAAATATCGAAGGTATGAATGGAGACTGCCATAGGAAATTCTTCCCTTTGCTTCAATGGAGTGCGATCTCGGAGTTGGTATATTTAAGTAGGGGGTGTGGGGGTGCAGGGGGGGTGCAGCCCCCCTGCATACAACAGTTAGTGACAGTACTTGTTTGTTGGTTTTGTCATGTTTGGGATTCAATGTTTTGGGCTTTCGCCCTTTACGTGTTGCTCAATACATGTTCACGAGATTCAGTTTTCGTGTATATAATATAGACCCGATTTATTCTAAACCAACAACTCTCATCACATCAATGCCTCTCACTAAACAAACTTCAGTGACTGGAATTTCCGCACCTTCTCCTACAATTGCAACTCCACACTACCCTTTCCATACTCAACAACCTCTCTGCCTGCCCTGCTCTCGCCTCCCATGTTACTCTCTACTCTCTCCCCCGGCCTCTCCACAGTGCTGATCAGCATCTTCTCTCAATTTATAAACCCAAAAGGAATATTGGCAAACTAATTTACAAACACTCTGTCTAACTAAATTGGAACAAACTCCCTATCCATATTAGATCCAACCTTTCCTTTCCCTGTTTTAAAAAGAAGCTTAAATCCTACCTACTAAATTTGAAATTATGCCACTGCCTTGACCCCACATAGTCTAAGTCTGACCTACTGTATAACCTGTTGCATCTCCTAACTTTCTTTCTGTTCGTAACTTCTGCTTAAACTAACCTCCTAAACCCTCAGCTCTACTAGTATAGCCTCCTCCTTTCTCTCCCCTCCCTTTCTCCACACTATTTATCCCCCCACCACTTCCTATCACTGTCTATACATTATCCTTCTTTTGAACAATGATTATCTTTTTTTTTACTCTCATATGTAGTAAATTTTAGACCACTGCTATCAGTGTGCAACCCTTAATGTTCATATTTTTTTCTTATGTTTTTCTCTTTATATTTAATTTCATACTTGCACTACTTATTTTTAATAGTTTTTGTCTTGAATGTTTATCTTTGCTTATATTTGCTGGGGCTCTTTCCCCTTAGGTCTCCACTGAAAATGGGTTGCTTACTATCAATGCAATGCAAATAGCCAATAACCTTTTCTTTTTACAATTATTTTGTATTGTGATTGTTATTTAATATTTGTATATTGTCACTTTATCTTTACTTATGTTTGCTGGGGCTTTACCTCTCGGGTCTCCACTGAAAATGGGTTTGTTTGCAAACTCAGTTGGACTAATCCAGTTAACAAATGTGAAATAAATAAATTCTAAAGCCCCTGAAGTTGGAGGAAGAGAACAGCAAATTGGGATTGGACAAGCTCCCCTAATCTGATGGGCAGGGAATGCCAGAAGACCTATTTGAATTTTGAGGAAGCCCCTCATCATCTAGTCCATGTTGAAAGGCAACAAACTCCTGGGAGATCTGGAGGAAGTGGAGGAGTGGGTAGACTTGGCTGGAGACCCTGAGGATCTGTGCTGGTGATCCGGAGTTCGGCTCTGGGGTCTGGGAGCTGACTGGAATAAATGCCTCAGGGAAGTAGGCGAAGCTGTATCTTCAATAATTATCGGTGGATCTGATAAGCCTGTCGGATCTGACTGCCGAGCAGAAGGAGCAATCTGATCCGAGACTGGCCTAACCCTGACTGGATCTGAGGGCCTCTAATCTGAGGAGGCCTTGGATCCAGAGGAAGAATCCAAGGACTGTGGATCTGAAGTCCTCGGATCTGAGGTAGCCCAGACTGGAGTCGAATTCAGGGATCTAGAATCCAACAGCCATGGCTTTTTAAAAGCTAGCAAGGGCATGGAAGGGGTCTTCTTCTTGGGGTCAGAAGAGGAAGCCTTAGGAGGGGAAACATAAGCCCCCCCCCCCCAGCACCATGCCTTTAAGGAGCAGCTTGTTGTGGTGCTCTGCCAAAGCCATGGGGTTGAATGTGGCACGAATGTCGCATTTAGCCTCCAGGTGAGGAGCACCTAGACAATACAAAAACTCCTCATGCAAGTTGGAATTGGGCATATTCCAACTGCATAAGGAGCCCTTTTTAAACCCAGAGTGCTTTTCATCCATTGTAATTTGAAAAATACAACTACAACTGCAACACAAATACAACACCTAACGACTAACAGGAAAAAGGGGCACGAAAATCCAACTAACAAGGGAAACTACCCAAACTAGCAAGTCTAAGGGAGGGGAGGTAAACTAGTAACACTACACCTAAAGATGAACTAGAAAAAGCTAACCTGCAACATTAAGCTAAGCTATAACGAAAAAGCTGAGCTAAGTTACTTATCTGACAGCAAGAGCCAAGGATCACGTCTGTAGCAAAAAGTGGCAAATTAAATCTGTTTATGTTAATGGGTTAGAGAGCAGCAGGGGATTATGGGAGAGGGAGGAGCTTGAACCTTAGATCTGTCTGTGCTAAAAGTTGCCAGCTTGTATCCAAGACCCTTCTGTGAAGAATAATGACATGATTAACACCAGATCAACTGTTTAAAAGATCAGCCTGTCAAGCATTAGTGTGTTTGCATGTAACATGAAAGTTTATTTTATTTATTTATTTTTCAGTTGTTGACCAGGATAGTCTGACTGGATACATGTCCATCTTCAGCGGTGGCCCGGGGAGTAAAGCTCCAAACTTACAAACAGATAAAGACAAGCAAGTTACAGTATGCACAAACATATTGTATTAACATACAAGTTAGTCTCACATTTCAAGCTTATGAAGAATACAGTTTATATACAGAAATATATACAAATATGCTACAGTTTCTCTTATCAAACCTATAGGTGCAGCTTATATACAGAGTATCTGCAAAGATATTATAGTTTCTTTTTTTCAAACCTTTTAGTGTAAGAGGTTAGTTGCTATGAATAAGAAATTGCAGGGATATGGAAGTAGATGAGGCTATAGTCAGGGTTACAGCAAGGACATAACCAGTGAGTTTTAAAATACTGGGTTAGATTTTTTTTGAACTGAATAAAGGAGGGGGTTCAGAGTAAGGTCAGATGGGAAGTTGGAAATATACATTCAAAAAACTGACATGTACAATGGGTGGGAGCAACAGCTTTTTATCTTCATGGCTATATTATCCATATTATCTTGGAACACAAATGGCCTTACAGGTGTAGACAAAAAGGAAAGAGTATTGAATTATATTATGAAATGCACAGTGCTAATAGTAATGCTGCAGGAGACACGTACTGGAAAGAAATAAGCATACAAATTTGACAAAGAAAGGACTTCAGGGTTGATAATAGACATAATATCAGGGACAAAGGAAAAGGGAAGTTATTATACTAATTACAAGAACAGCTCCAATGCTGACAGAATGGCATATATTTACATTAAAATAAAAATGCCTATTACAGAGATTAGGAAAATTTGATGAGAAATAATAAACTTACAGAAATGAACAGTACTTACAGGTAGGGAATGGAACTGGATTTGCAATAGTTAGGGTGCATCAGGGGACCTACAAGGGGAAATATAACAAAAGAGGGTAGATTTCTGAAAAAAATTGATGAAAATATTTGGTAAGGAATACGTGACTTTAGTAGTAAGAACTTGGAAAGAATTTACATATTTTTCCCCAAGATACAACTGGGCTAGACAAGACATAAATTATATGTCCCAAGCACATGTTCATTTAATTGAAAGCTTTGACACACACCAAATAACTATTTCTGATCATACACTGATAAAAACCCAGAGAAAATGCTGGGTAATGAAGTAAAAATGAGACAATGGCACTTTCCCACCTACCTGTTAAAAAGAAAGGAATTTAAGGAATGGGTAATGGAAATTATTTAAGAGTTATTAGGGAAGATGCGAAATATCTTCAGAAGTTATATCTAGTGAGGATAAAATCAAAATGGAGTTTAAAATAACATTGAAATAATAGAAAAGGGAATGAATGCAAATATTTACTGAAGACTTAAATATGCTAAGCTTAGAGGGAGATGAGGCTCAACAACTAACAGTTAAGATGGGAGAGGATGAGATAAAAAATGGTGATGTATAATCGGTTTACCTTTGAAAGGTCGCACTACAGTGGGGAAAGGGACTTCCCAATCCCACTATAGTGCACCTCGCACCAAAAATGCAGAATCTGCAATTAGCTAACGTTACTGTGCATTCGCTCATTGCACATTCGATGCATTCTGTTTTCGGCTTTCCAAAAACTTGAAAAAGTCCTTTCGGACTTTTGAATTTCATCCATGTGCATTACGCACATCTAAAGGTAACCTGTTTAATCACACTTCAGGAAAGTCTCCAGGAATAAATGGTATTCCTGTGGAAGTTTGGAAGTTAGGAAAGTGATGAAGATATGTAAGACTTTCTTTTAACAGCATTTTAAAAGGAGAAGAAGGACCAACATTTTGAAAGAAAGCTGTGGTGGCTATATTATCTAAAGATAGTAAAGACCCATCAGATCCAGCTTCATATAGACCCATTTCAATTTTAAACCATGATGTATATGTCTACAATAGCCAGAAGAATAGCAAACGTGTTGTCAAAATTGAAAGATATGGATCAATGTGGTTTTCAGGAGGTGAGGCAAACATTTGACAACACTAATACTGTAGAACAAAGATGATCCAGAGGGAAGCAGAATTAAGAAAATACCACTGTTGTTACTTGGTCTTGCTGGAGAGAAAGCATACGATGGAGTAAGCTGGGATTTTATGAGCGGGGCAAAGGAAGCATTTGTCTTCCCTGATACAATAATAAGGTTAATTAGGAAGATATATGAAGGATTAGAGATATGAATTTAAGTGGGAAGGTTCCTCTCTGGTAAGTTGTGTTTGAACACAGGAACCAGGTGGAGGTGTCCTCTTTTCCCTTGTTATCTGCTTTAAATAGAGAGCCGATGGCAAATAAAATAAATGACTCAGAAATGCAAGGATATAACTGGTATGGTAATCAAGAAAAATTGTTTTTATTTGCACATGATATTATTTTCTACCTGATAAGTCCAGAAAAGGGCATCTCAGTGTTGTGGAACATTTTGAGCCACTTAAAATATTTTCTGGATATAAATGTAATGAACACAAAGCAAAGGCCATAGCTGTAATTTACATACCCACACATAAATTGGTTCAGCAATACCCATATTTATAGGAAAACCAATAAGATGAAGTATTTAGGAACATAGATTAAAATACTTCTGTTATGGCAGGTGAGGATATATGGGAAGAGACTAAACAAAAGATAATACAAAAACTGAGAAACTGAAAACTCTTGTTTATGGATGTGGACTGCGAGATACAAGCAGTGAAAATATTTTTAGTCTCTTTAGTTTTGTATACAGGTCAGGCAGATTTTTATCAACTAGAGGTGTTGTGGACAATAATTAATAAAGAGTTGAAGGAATTTATCTAGTAGGGGAAGAAGATAAGAGTTAAGTGAAATAAACTGACTCCTTCCAGTAGAATAAGGTGTTTTGGAATTATCTAAATTGAAGAGATATTTTAGATCTATGCAGTTAAGCCTCATGCATATACAACAACCAGAAGTTATCATTCAAAATGGAAAGGAATAACAACAAAGGGAGGGGGGCATTTCAAGAAATAAAAGAGTGGGATTTTGGATGCAGATCATAGGAAAATAGCAACTATATAGAATATTACATTCACAAACTAACAGAAAGTATTTTACGAACTAAGCCAACACAAGAATGGAGAAAGGAGATTTTGCTAATAGGGATGCAAGTAGGGGAACAGAAAATAAGCAAGAGGGGGGCTGGAATTTACTGGAGAAAACTTACTAATGAACCAAGGCTGCACATTGAGTAACAGCTTGTTTCTAGCTCTCCCAGTGAGACAACAGAATCTCAGTAGAGGCCAGTAGACTTGCACTTATTGGTAAATTTCAGTAACTGGCTGGTTAGTGGACTGCCTGGATGACAGGAAAAAAGAAATACAGAAGACCTGGAAAAAATCAGCTACAAAAAGTGAGGAAGAAACACTGAATGGGGAAAGTTCTGCAGCTGTTCACCAAAAAGCAATGCAACCTTCAGACGTGACTTCCAATAACCTACATGAATATGTAAGATAACTGCATATACAGCTGGTTAAAATACAACACTGATGGATTATATAAACACAAACAACAAAAGCCTGGCAAAAGTGGAAGAAGCTCTAAACAGATTCAAATGAGATGATAAAGGGGCAAAAATCAGAGGTCGAAACAAAGAAAAGGCTGGCTGAATATGAGACTGCACAGAAAAAGATGTTTAAAAAATAATAGAATTAGAGGACAGAGCAAGTAGGGAAAAGCTGAGATTTGCAGCTCTACCAGAGAAACTGGAATGAACAGACTGCATTAATTTTATGAAAGCACAAATAAGCAAATGGACTGGTATTCCACAGCAGGAGTTGTTAGTTGAAAGGGAGATTGTGTGCATGCTCCAAACCTGGCTATAAGAAAGCAACCTAGACCTTTAATAGTAATAATGTAATCCTACCAGCAGAAGAGTTGATTCTGACAAAACACTAAAAGTGGGAGACAGCAGAGTATTTGTGGAGAATGATTTCTCATTGTACACCAGACAGAAGAGGAGCAAATTTATTCCACCATTCAGGCTAATTTAACCCCTTACTGTCTAACTTCTTTCTCTCTGCCACCCACTGTCAGTATTTATTGGCAATTGATATTTTTATCCTGAAAAAAAAAACAAATATATATTTTTGTTTTGTCTGTATGAATATTACAGGCTTATTGTACTACCATTATTATATGCTTTTAGATACAATGTCAAGGAACATTGCTTTAGTGTTACTATTAAAAACAGTTGCTTAACAGCAATCTTTCTCAGCTCATGCATATTATCGAGGTAATCTTTTGCTTTCTGCCTAGCATTCTGCAGTTAATCCTCTTTTTGTTCTGTGAGATTCCCCCCTATTCTGCAATACTTTAACAAGTCAGTCCCTCTAAATAATTCTTATTACTTCTTAACCATAGCTCCCTTTCTTTTATTTCCACCCTATTTTTTTAAACTCCACCTTAATTTTATCCCACTCCCTAGCTATATTTTCAGAAGAATTGTCTATCCTCTCTAACAGCTCCTGAATAATCTACCCATTCCTTAAATTCCTCTCTTTTCAACAGCTAGTTGGGGAGGTGCCAATTTCAATTTTTATTTCATCACCCTGTGATTTTACTTTAGCTATTATTGGTGCATGATCTGAAATAGTTATTGGGTGAGTATCAAGAACTTTAATTAAATGGACATGTTCCTGTGAAATGTAAATGCTGTCTAGCCTAGTCCAACTTTTATATCTTGGGGAATAATATGTAAATTCATTCCGAATTTCTGTTACTGAATTCACATCTTCCAAGCCAAATATTTTCATAAATTTCTTCAAAAATCTACCCCTCTTTCTTATATTTTCCCTTGTGCCCCCCTGACACATCTTCACTGGTGAAAATCAAATTCCAGTCCTCACCTATAAATAATATTCTTCAATGAAAACTGAATATTTCTCCCAGAATTTTCTTAAGCTTCATTATAGCAGTTTTAGGTGGAATGTAAATACATGCCAGTGTAATCCTCCTCCTCCCTTGCTAGTAGCTGTAATACCTAAAGAGAGTAAAGATCCATCAGATCCAGCTTCATACAGGCCCATCGCAATATTAAACCATGATTATAAAGTGTTCATGTCTATAATGGCTACAACAATGGCAAAAGTAATGCCAAAACTGATAAATGTGGTTTTGTGAAGAGGAAGTAAGCATTTGACAATATTAACAGAACACTGATGATCCGGAGGAAAGCAGAATGTAAGAAAATACCACTGTTGTTGGGGGGGGTCTTGATGCAGAGAAAGCATTTTACAGAGTAAGCTGGTACTTTCCGACAGACAGCAATAGAAGCATCTGCATTTCCTGAAAATATTATAAGGTTGATTAGAAGGATATATGAGGGGTCAGAGGCGAAAGTTAAGTGGGTGAGGTCCTCTCTGATAATTTCTGCTTGAGCACGAGAACCAGGCAGGGGAGTCCTCTTTCCCCTTTATTATTTGCATTACATTTAGAACCACTGGCAAAGAAGATGCAGGAGTCAGAAATTCAAGGATATAATTGGTATGGTAGTCAAGAAAAACTGGCTTTATTTGGAGATTATATTATTTTATACCTGACAAAACCAAAAAAAGACATTAAAGTGTTGCGGAACATTTTGAGACAGTTTCAGATCTTTTTGAGTTACAAAATTATTGAGGCTAAAACAAAGGCAATAGCGGTAAATTATGTACTCACACGTGAACTGGTTCAGGAATACCCATATTTATGGGGACATAATAAAATTAAGTATTTAGGAGTATGGATTAAAATGATTCTAGTGTGACAATTAAGGATATGTGGGAAGAGACTAAACAAAAGATAATAAAAAAACTGAGAAAATGGAAGCTCTGTTATATGGATATGGATAGGAAGATACAAGCAGTTAAAATGCTTTTAGTCCCTCTAGTCTTATGCACACGTCAGGAATATTTTTATCAACCAGAGGAGAAGTTGTGGACAGAAATTAATGAAGAACTGAAAGACTATCTGGGAAGGGAAGACAGTAAGAGTCAAGTGGGATAAGCTGATTCTGCCAGTAGAACTGGGCAGATTGGGATTACCCAATTTGAAGAGGTATTTGAGAGCTACACAGTTAAGACTCCTATATACAGCACAAGCAGAAAACTATAATTCAAAGTGTAAAGGGATGATGATGAAACAGGGGGGAAGCTCAAGAAACAAGGATAGACTGAGATTTTTGAATGCAGGCCTTTGAGGACAATAACAATAGTCATACAGAATATTATATTCATAAAATAGCAACAAGTATTCTAAGAACTAAACCAGCACAGGAATGGAGAAAGGAGATTCTGCCGATAGGGCTGATTGCAATTAGGGATACTGACAACAGGCAAGAGAGGGATGGAATTTATTGCAGAAAACTGTCAAAGGAACCAAGGTATTGGGAGCAAATAACTAGAGAGGGAAAGATGATAGAATGGGAAGATGCCAAGAACTTATTTGGACTGCAGGTTAGAGATTGCCTTCCCTATCAAGGATTGATATCAGAGTATAGGCAAAGAGAAAGAAATAGGGGGTACTAAATGAAAGATCAGCACTGGTAGAATTTTTAATAGAATCTAGAGCAGAAGCTGTCATTAAAAAAGGAATAATTAGTACAGTCTATAAAATATTGCATGATAACGGTAAGAATCAATCAGAGGAGGTTAGAAAGGATTGGGAAGAGAGAGTGGATAAGCAATTCACAAAGAAACAATGGCAGGATATATGTATGTCTCCCAAATATGCAACAATATCTAGAAAATTTATGATTTTTGCCTGGCAATGTTTACATAGATATTTTTATACCCCAAGTAGACACCAGAGAATTTTTCCTCATGCAGACAGCAAATATTGGAGGTGTGAAGGGGAAGAACAAGGTAATTGGGAACATATATTCTGGGAGTATGGTAAGTTGGTAGACTTTAAAGATTCCCTGTGGGATGTATGGAGATGCTGGTTGGGTGGGCATACTGTTCTGATGAGGGCGATGATTTTTCTGAGCTATGAGAAAGAATTGGAATTGCCTAGATATGGTAAGGCTTTGCTGTATCTAATAATGGTGGCTGCCAAAAAAAAAATAATTAGTAGAAAATGGAAATCGAAATCTAAATCAACTATACTGGTAGTAATTGGTAGTGAATACTGTAACAGAGATAAAACAAATGGAATTGAGATCTACAGAAAAGGGTAGGAGTAAACTACATAGGAAACAATGGGGACTGTGGGAACAATACATACAAGGGAGGAATGAGGTTTAAAAGGCAGCAGAACTTAAATAAGCTATGTAATGTTTGAGTGAGAAAGATTAGGTAGATTATAAGTGATGTATAATGTTTGCAACTGGGAGTGTGTCAGTATGGTTTGTGATGTAAAATGCTTGCAACTTGGATTGTGTTGGTGTGGTTTGTTTTCATTTAGAAGCTTCAAATAAAAATTTGAAACATTAATACAACAGATTTTTGAAAAACAGTATATAGATAAAGAAGCTTTGATCTGTTTGGAAAAAGAAGCATCTGAAGTAGTACAAAAATGTAAACAACAAAAGCTAGATATTTTTGAAAAGCATAAAAAAGAAATATGGACATGACAAAGAAAGAGAAATTTGATATGGTGCAATATTTATGCAAAGATGAAAGCCAAATTTATCAACATAAAGAAGGCAGCCCAAAAGATATTCAAAGAAAAATACAGGGAAAGTCATTCAGATATGGAAAATGTCACAAATAAAATAATATCACAAAGAGGGACTGTAGAAAAGAAGATTTGTAAAGTAGAAGTTAAAAAAATAGAAACTGAAGTTACAGAATGCCTGCAAAGTGAAGGATTTGATGTAGAAGGTCTAACACAGGTTACATCACAGCATGATGGAACAAGTCCCCAAAGTAATGAGAAACAGGAAGATCAGGAGACATCCAAAGAAGAAATATGGACACGGGAAAGAAAAAGAGATTTAATACAGTGTAACATCTATGTAAAGGAGAACGCAAAAGTAATCAATACAAAAAGAGCAGCACCAAAGATATTCGAAGAGAAATACAGGCAAAGGAATCCAGATATGGAAAACTTTACAATACGAAAAATAAGAAGACAGAGGAAAAGTAGAAAAAGAGATCAGTAATGGAGAAGTTAAAAAAATAAAAACTGAGGTCATGAAGTACCTACAAAGTGAAGGAATTTAATTCAGAAAGCACCACAATAGAACAGAGCAAAGGAACTCCAAATTAAGGGGAAATCAGTGGAATGGGAAGAAATTGGTCAGGTGCCACATGAAGATATTTTGGAGCCTTCCACAAAAAAACAGTATAAACATTTACTTGAAGCTGGACAGCAAGGGAAGGAACAGGAAACTGTGGACACTCAACACAGTTAATGTTGAGGAGTGATAGGCCAGTGAGTTCTCATATGATAGAGCAATGGATGGCACAGGATAAAACTGAAGAGAATGTACCACAGGAAGATGCAACAAAACTTTCCATAGAATGCCTGCAAAAAATGCACCCTCAGTTTAGAAGAAACCGAGCTAAGAGAAGAGTTGCTTGACTTAATAGAGATAGACATATTAAGATCAATGAAAGAAATAGACTGCAGAAGGTCAATAAAACCCAAAAAGTCAAAAGTTTGGTAAAGCAAATTAACAAAGTAATTAGGACTGTCCATAGAAATTCATGCAATATAACAGAAGTAAACAGGATATATTACTGTGCAGCTAAATCAATAACTGATAAAGTTCTACCACAAGAACACAGGATAGTGAAGGAGAGAAAGGGGAGAAATCAAATACCATCATGAAGTATTGAATACAGAAAACCATAAAGCAACTAACTCAAGAAGTGTCACTATTAGAAGAGTATAGAAGAGGGAACAGATCAACAAAAATACTCAGAAAGACAGACATGATAAAAGCAATGCACAATATTAGAACAGATCAGGATCTATCATCCACTAACGCAAATAAACTAAAAATCTCAGCTAAGGCGGAAAAACTTATAAGATACTTAGACAAATAAAAAGGGAAAGTACAAAACAAGCAATTTATTGATGACCAAAAAAAGTTTTATAGAGAATTAGGAAATAAAGAAAAAGGAATTGAAAGGTCACCCAAAAAAGAAGAAATAAATACATTTTAGAAACGTATCTATGAAGATCCTGGGAATATAGCAAAGATGCTAATTGGACAGAAAAAGTAAAAGAAAGAATAAGTAGTTTAAAGGTACAGGATATGAAATGGGATGAAGTAACAACCAGAGAGATTGAAACAAGGTTAAGAAAAGCCTCTAATTGGAAAACAGCCTAGATGCAGTACCTAACTTCTGATTAAAAGTATTAACATCTCTGCACAAAGATTTAGCCATGAGTAAGAATTATTTATATGTGTAAACCGAACAGACACCAACCTGGCTAACAACAAGAAAAACAATGCTTCTACTTAAGAGGGAACCTGCAAGCGACCCTAAAAATTATAGGCCAATAACTTGCCTTCCGATGACGTATAAACTATACACTGGAATTAATGCCGACCGAGTTTACAGTCATTTAGAAGAAATCTCAATTATGGCAACAGAACAAAAGCGCAATAAAAGAAAGTCATACAGAACAAAGGATCATTTGTTGTTAAATAAAGTCATAGTGGAGAACTGTAAAAAGGGGAAGAACTTAAGTATGCCCTGAACTGACTACAAAAAAGCATCTGATAGTATCCCACTTTCATGGATAATAAGAGTGCTTAAAAATGTATAAGATACACTCTACACTGATCGATTACATTACAGTGACCACGAAACAGTGGCAGATCACTTCACAATTAAGCCATGATAAAGGACAACTTATTATTCCAGGGATAAAAATCCAAAGGGGGATATCCAGGGTGATTCTGTCACCTCTGCTATTCTGCCTTGACCTTAATCAAGCTGTCTACTTAACATCTTAGGTCATGGCTATAATTTGGCTCCTAGAAAACAACAACGTGCAAATACTTCTCATCTTCTCTTTGTCGGCGATTTGAAGCTGTATAGCTCATCAGATGAGGAAATGAAAGCACAACTGCAAGTTGTCAAAACTTTTTCAGATAATGTAAGAATGTCATTGGTCTTCATAAATGTGCAAAAGCAACCTTTAAAGCAGGAAAACTACAGCACCAAGAAAACATCAGTTTGGGATAAGAATGTGATATAAAAGAACTTGAGCAAGAGGGAGTATACAAATATTTGGGAAATGATGAAGGATCAACAATAAAACATGAACGAATGCGAATAAAGCTTAGTAAGGAGTGCTTCAGAAGGCTTAAACTAATCCTGAAAACAGCATTGACATCTAGGAACAAAATCCAAGCTATAAACCAATTTGCGCTTCCTGTCCTAACCTACAGTTTTGGAGTGATTGACTGGTCCCAAAACATGCTGGACAGATTAGATAGGAAAACAAGAAGGATGCTTCATGCTCACCAAATGATTATACAAATCAGCGCATACCAAGATTATATATTCCCCGTTCTAAAGGAGGGATGGGCCTCCTTGAAATTGATTATATGTATAGATCTGCAATCATGGGACTGCACACATATCTGCTGACCTCACAAGACCCAAATGTAGTGAAAGTTTTGAAACATAAGGAGAATAAATCTAAGATGACTTCCCTGTTTAGGCTAGCAGAAGCATATCGGCGTCAAGCAGGAATGGAAATCAAACCAGAAGTAGATAAAAATCAGACAGCAAATGAATCTGCCAAAAATCAACTGAAAGAATATAAGGTGAAGGACCACATGAGAAGGCAAAAAATGTGTAAAAAACATAAATATAGTTGCAAGTATAGAAAACTTCTGGAAGAACCTCGTGTTGATCAGGAACAAATGCAGGAATGGTTAGGCAGAGGTGAATTTAATACAAGAAATGAAAGGTTAATATTGGCAGCCCAAGAAAGTGGGCTACTTATGCGTTTATTTGCAAAGTCCACTGAACATGTGAGAGAAACAGACAAATGTAGGTTTTGTAAAAGAGAATTGGAAACAGTTGCACACCTCATTGCTGGTTGTGACATACTAATGCAGAAGGACTGTATACTGAAAGGCATAATAATGTAGCGAGGCTGTTGCAATGGGGATTGCACAACCATTACAGTATTGAAGTGGCTTAAAAACACTGGAAATATGAGCCACAAAGCATCACAGAAAACAATGAAGTCTACATCACATGGGCTCACCCATAACCAACAGTTCAAAAGATAGACACTAGAAAACCAGATACAGTGGTCCAGGAAAAGAAGACAAAAATAGCATTGATCACTGAAATCGTTACACCCAGTGACTACAGTGTCCTGTGTACAGAGAGACACAAAGTCATAAAATATCAGGATTTGCAAGCAGAATCGAGAGCAATATGAAAGAAAAATAATCAGACAGTTCCAACAGTAGTAGGAGCAACGGGTCTTATAAAAAAAAAAGAGTCTACAATCCTATTTAAATATGCTACCAATACAAGTAACTCCATAAGAATTGCAGAAGAAGTCATTACTGGGCACACTGTGGGTGCTGCACAGAGCCCTTTTGGCTGACATCAAAGAGTGAAAGAATACTAATTTCATGAACTTTAATCGTACTTTGACTTAGGAATGGGGTCCATTCCTGTCATGGTATTAGAAACCCAAAAGATTTGGAGAAATTAAAAAAAAAAATAAGTGATGGTTTAATAAAGCTGTGACTTGTTTAAAAAAGGCAGGGATTGAATAATATATGTAATATTACTTAGGTTATATGATATACATAGCAATATATGTCAATTATAATGTTTATGTTAATACAGTTTGATTACTTTTATATGAATGTAAATTTGACTATGTCACAAGTGATAATTCAATAAAGGTGTCTGAAAAAAAGGTACTGGGAGCAAGTAACTGGAGAGGGAAAGGTAAAAGAATAGAATGAGGCCAAGATGAGGTTTAGACTGCAGTTTAGAGACTGCATTGATACCAGAGTATAGGTAAAGAGAAAGGGATAGACTGCAAGTTAGAAACTGCCTCTTGATATCGCAACACAGGTAAAAAGAAAGGGATAGACTGCAAGTTAGAAACTGCCTCTTGATATCGCAACACAGGTAAAAAGAAAGGGAAAGGGGAATCCTAAGTGAAAGGCCTGCTCTAGTAGAGTTTTTTCAGTGAATCTAGAAAAGAAGCTATTTAAAAAGGTAAGGCAACAATGGGTGGACATATGTATTTCTCCTAAGTATGCAACAAAGTCCAGAAGGTTTAGGATCTTTGCTTTGAAGTGTATGTATAGGTATTTTATACCCTCAAGTAAACTTCAAAGAATGTTTCCTCTGGTAGATTGCACATGTTGGAAGTGTGATGGGGAAGAAAGAAGTAACTGACAAAATATGTTTTGGGAGTGTAATGAATTGGAAGTTCTCTGTCAATAATATCAGGTGAGCAAATAGCTGTAACTGTGTAAATGAATATTTTGAACTGAGCCACAAGATCTGAATTTCCCAGATATTGTAAGGCCTTATTAAGTTTAATTCTGTTGGTTGGCTAAAAAAGCTATTGGTAGAAAATGCAAATCAAAGTCTAAACCCACTGCATCTTAAGTATTCAATATTACAAAAAAGATAAAAGTACTGGAGCAGGGATCCTTAGAAAAGGGAAGGGGCAAATTACATAGAAATAAATGGAAATTGTGGGAGCAATGCATGCAGAATAATGCTCAAGTGGAGGAGTGAGGCTTAAAGGAAGGTAGGAATTCAGCAATGTATGCAATACTGGACTGATGACAGTTACATGGAAAGAAAAGACGTGATGTACAACGTATGTAAATGAAAAAATAGTTAATATGGTTTGTTTTCTTTTCTGTTAATGTATGCTTGCTATGTCTATGCTATAAGTGATAATTTAATGTCTTTCTTTCGGCTTTTCCCGGTTAGGAGTCGCCACAGCGGAACTCCAGTCCGCTAATGACTGGCAGAAGATTTTTATGGTGCCGAGTTGCCAGCCTGATGCCCAGCCTTCAAAGAAGGCACACCTATTCAAGCACGCACCTACCTGCATGTCTTTAAATGTCACTCAACCGTGGGGAGGACATGCAGACTCCACACAGAAGGCGCTCCAGACGAGAATCTAACAAGAAAACCTCTTGCTGTGAGGCGACAAAGCTAACCGCTGCACCACCGCGGCCTAGTGTTAAAAAAATGTAAGAGAGTTTGGACTGCAGTTTAGAGACTGCATTGATATCAGATAATTTAATAAGGGTGTTAGAAAATGTAAGAGTAGAGAGGTGCCATACGGCAGAACGACCAAGGATTTGACTACAACTAATGGAATTAACCTAAATGGTGGAGACTATATTTTATACTGTCTTATAACTCCTTTACCTCTGACTACCCTAGGATAGAGCATAAAGGTAGATATATCTAAATGTACCTCCTAAATCCTTCCCTAATGACTGGAGGGGAAGGTGGGTAGATATAGAAATAATAAGCCTCTATCTGAGACATGGCTGAGGGTGAAAATTCCAAGACATAATCTGGAAGTATACCCAAGTTGATCATGCATGTGATCTGCCTCAGTCAAAACTAGCTATATAAAATTAAGGTTTTCTTTTTTCTATATGCATATCTAAATAAATATATAATGCAGCTTGACTTGCCACCTGAGCAAAGCGGATTATATCACACAAGAATAAAACTCAAAAGAAGGTCTTGCCTCCAGTCCAAGAAAGAATGAAGAATAAAAGTGTTATATAAGAAGAGACAGTGTCAGAGTAACATATACAGCTAAACAGTTACAGTGGACAAAGTGTACACACCCGTTAAATCATTCACTCCAGTGGAGGTCAGAAGGTTTGCATTGTAACCTCCAATGGGCGGAGCCAAAGCCTTTTGACAGAATCAGATAATATCCTCACATTTCAAACAAATGTTCATATCTCTGGAACCATAGGGATTATGAAAGATGTATAAATGGCAAATTCTTCAGCACAAGCTATTTTATAGTGGTAGTATTCTTTAAGTTCAAAGGCTTAAATTTTACAAGTCACAGCAAACATAATAACTATTACATTTGTAATATTTTGGAAACAACTTACAATATCGCAGCAACCACCGAAGTTACATACATACTGTTAGCAGTATTTTATTCATCTAGTTGAGAGCTTTCATATGAGGCTAAGGAGTTCTGTCTGTGTTACTTGGTTGTTGAGATATTTAGAATAATGTGAAAATTATATCTCTATAAATTAATGTCATAAAAAGAGCAGTTAATATCTATTTACCTGCACTAGACAGAGGTCAAATGTTAATACAGGTGAGTTTGGTATTGTGTAAGCTTTAACATGAAATCTTTTAAAACCTTTTACACAGGATGGTTTTGGAATTATTGATGTAAATATGAACAAGCAATATTTGATGGCTAGAGGCATCAGAAGGAGTTAACTGCAGATGCACCTACAGGCGTCACTTGGATGTAATGAGTTAAAATGCCAGGTTTTTGTGATATAAAAAAAAATGAAACCACAATAAATCATTTCAAAATTTTCCCACCTTTAATGTGAATTCAATTGAAAAACAAACAAATCTGTCAGGGGAAAAAAAATAAAAAACGTACAATAAGCTGGTTGCATAAGTGTGTACACCCTTAAACTAATACTTTGTCGAAGTACCTTTTGATTTAATTATAGCATTCAGTCTTCTTGGGGAGGATTCTATCAGCATGGCACATCTTGACTTGGCAATATTTTCCCACTCTTCCTTGCAAAAGCGATCCAAATCTGTCAGATTGTAAGGGTATCTCTTGTGCACAGCCCTCTTCAGGTCACCCCATAGATTTTTATTGGATTTAAGTGTGGGCTCTGGCTGGGCCATTCTAAAACTTTAATTTTCTTCTGGTGAAGCCATTCTTTTGTTGATTTGGATGTATGCTTGGGGTCATTTTCATGTTGAAACATGAAATTCCTCTTCATCTTCATCTTTCTAGCAGGCACCTGAAGGTTTTGGTCCAAAAGTTACTGGTATTTGGAACTGTTCATAATTCCCTCCACCTTGACTAAAGCCCCAATTCCAGCTGAAGAAAAGCAACCCCAAAGCATGATACTGCCACCACCATGCTTCACCGTGGGGGATGGTGTTCTTTTGGTGATGCAAAGTGTTGTTTTTGCGCCAAACACACCTTTTGGAATTGTGGCCAAAAAGTTCATTCAACCTTGGTCTCATCAGACCGTAACACATTTTCCCACATGCTTTTGGGAGACTTGATGTATTGTTTTGCAAATTTTAGCCGAGCCTGGTTGGTTTTCTGTATAAGAAAAGGCTTCCGTCTTGCAACATTACCCCATAGTCCAGACAAATGGAGAATACGGGAGATTGTTGCCACGTGTAGTACACAAGCAGTACTTGCCAGAAATTCCTGCAGCTCCTTCAGTGTTGCTGTAGGTCTCTTGGCAGCCTCCCTGAACAGATTAATCTTGTCTTTTCATCAATTTTGGAGGGACGTCCAGTTCTTTGCAATGTCACTGTTGTCCCATATTTTCTCCACTTTGATGACTGTCTTCTCCATGGTACATCCAATGCTGTGGAAATGTTTTTGTACCCTTCTCTGACTGATACCTTTCAACAATGAGATCCCTTTGATGCTTTGTAAGCTGTCTGCAAACCACGGCTTTTGCTGTAGCAGGTGGAAAATCCTAATTGGGCAGCTGAACATTATGTGGGGTTAATCAGAGTCTCTCTAATTAATGGCATGTGTATACCCAAGAAGACTGAATGCTGTAATTAAATCAAAAGGTGCTTCAACAAAGTATTAGTTTAAAGGTGTGCACACTTAAGCATTTTTTTTTTATTTTTTATATTTTTTTCCCCCTAACAGTTTGTTTTTCAATTGAATTGTATGGGTTATAGGTCACATTAAAGGTGGGAAAAGTTTTGAAATGATTTACTGTGGTCTCATTTTTTATATCACAAAAACCTGGCATTTTAACAAGGGTGTGTACACTTTTTACATCCACTGTATACAATGATTAACTTTCTTCAGTTCTACCTACAGATGAGTTTGAAATAGAATGTAAATGCTTTAGTTGCACTAAAAGGTAAGTGTAAAGAGTGAAAGTGCTTGTATATGTTTCTTCCATATTAACAGCTAATCGTGCCCTAAACGGAAGTAAGCAAAGTAGTCCAAATCCCAAATGCCATATCAGCTCTGGAAGGTAGAGGGCTGAAAATCTCTGGTGGAGAAAGCACCCTGAGAGAAAAATGATGCCTTCTAATATACCTTTGAACCCTAGTCCTCCACTCAAGACAGAACGGATGATGTAGGCTTGTGAATAAATGGAGACAAATACCAATGACAAACTCTTCTAACAGTATCAGTGGTGGAAAACTCTGTAAATGGGACTATATCAATGTCAATGATGTCAATGAAAGTCATTTCCAAGAAAAAATAAACATACCAGCATAAGAGTTAATCAACACCAAACTCAAAAAATCAAGATTAATGTCAAAAGAGACTACAGGTAAGAGACAAGTATGACGTTGATCTACAAGAAACTCACAACACATGGATATTAATAAACACTAAAGTCTAGAAGCAATGTTGGAGCCATGAGGAATTACTGGATCCAAAAAAGGCATCAGCATCAAGAAAAATTAGCAATGATCCCTAGTACTGAGGAACAGAAAAATAGACATTGGGTCAGCACTGAGAAGGTCATTCATCTCCAAGACAGCCTGTATCAGCAGAGATATTACTCTTCATCAACAAAGACAGAGGCCAAGAAAGGAAGGCGGTCAAGATGGCTCCTGACTTGACTTCACACTTAAACCAAGCTTGACAAAATTTCACAACTGATCTAGAAATGAGGTCAAGGGCAGATGACTTAATGGTTAAGGTCTTCACCTTCCATGTACAGTGAACAAGGCTCGATCCTGACCTCCAGGCAATGCCTGGGTGGAATTTGCATGCTTGCTCTGTATATCTGTAGATGTCTCCCACCTCTCACAAAATAAAACACACACACACACACACACACCCACACACACACACATATGCTGGGTGCTTCCATCTCAAACTCATCCAAGAATGGAGTCATGAGCAGCAGTGCAGAATCAAAATGGTACCTACTGGGAGAAGAGTTGTATAGAACAACTGGTTTAGACATCAACTGTGGTGCACAGTATCCTCTAGTCAAGGTAACACTGATCACAAACTGCATGTCATGTCAGGGCTAGCCACTCAACGGTGTAAAAAAATACCTCCAAGTGATTTGGTCATGTTGACAAAAGTCATCAAAAGTGGGCATGGGTATTTGCTGGTGATAAGTGGGTTAAGGACCTATGCTAATAGTGGAAGGTGTCTGTTTCCTCTACTGGCCAATGCGTACCTGCCATAAAGCTTAGTAGCCCTGGGTCCATAATCTGCTCACTTGCTGGTGTTCCAGTTGCCCAGCTTGGGTTACCTAAGATAGCTCTGTTAAGTGAAGCATGGACATAAAACCAGTTAACCCACCGATCTTGAACTAAGGATTGCTACTCTCAATATAGGTTAACTGACACAGCTTAGAAGTGGATAATATGATGATAAGAAGAAGCTTGGATATCCTTTGTATTCAGGAAACAAGATAGAAGGGCAGTGCAGCAAAACCACTTTGCTTGGGATCCAGAGTCTGCTATTCAAGGGGAGAATAAACTACAAATGGTGTGGGAATTGTAGTGAGGGTGAGGGTTTAGATGACAGTGAGGAATATCATCAGAATTAGTGAATGGACAGGACAGTATTCATAATCTTAGCCTACAACTCACACCAGGGTTGTAATAGTGAGAAAAATAGTGGATTTAAGTAGAAGTTCCAGGACCCACTACATAAAGCAGGATGACATGAGTTGCTGTTGATAATGGGGGACCTGAATGCAATTACTGAGAAAGACAGAACAGGATAGGAGGACTGCCTGGGTCCACATAGGTGGGACAACAGGAATAAAGCAGAGGAGGCCATTCTAGACTTCTGTCTTGCAAATGTCTCAATAGATGCCAGCACATGGTTCAGCAAGGCAGAGAGTCACAAGATCACATAAAAGCATGGTCAAAATGCAGCTCGGGTAGACTTCCTCCTAGTAAAGAAAGGCCAGTAGAGAAGGAACAGCAACTGCAAAGTCATTCCCACTGAAACAGTCAGCCCACAGTATAAACCACTGGTTATCACAATCAGCTGTAAGCAGTGGTCAGACAAGGCTCAAAGGTCACAAAACAGGCTGAAGACATGAACTTTGATTAGTGAGAAAGCACAAGAGTTCAAGGAAATATACAGTGCTCTAGAACTGCTGTAAGTGGAGAAAATGGGTAAATCTGAAGAAGAATGGCAGCCCCTTAAAATAGCACGTGTGAGGACTTTGCAACACATATGCAGCTGAGCCAGGTATGGAAATAAGTACATACAGAATACAGAAGGAAAGCTACTGGTGGAAAGTACAAGTCCAGGAAGTCTTCAAAAGAAAGAAAGGAGTATAGGAAAAATGAAAGACAGAAAAGATGGACCGGGCTAAGAAGGAATACTGGTTGCTTAATAAAAAGGCTAAGAGAACAACTGCAATAACAATGAATAAGGCATAACTGCCCCTGGAAAGTGACTCAGCAGATGGCACAAAGAAACTCTTTCAGGTTGCAAGGCACAGACAAAAATATAAAGACGACAGTTGTCACACACCCTTCATAAGGGATGCCAGCAACAACCTGTTCATCAGTCCACAGGGCATCAAAGGCAGATGGAAAAAGTACTTCAAGCAGCTTCTGAATGAAAAAAATCCCAAAGAAGCTGTACTGCCCCAGACACAACCTACAAAGAAAGGAGAAGATGGGCAAACCCTAGAAGAAGTAAGAACAGCACTGAGAACAATGAAGTCAGAGAAAGAAGCAGGCTCAAATGAGGTCACAGCAAAATGAGTAAGATGTTAGGTAAATTAGGGGTGAAAGGGCTACAGAGGGTACTCATAGCAGTATGGAGAGAAAGGTGTATCCCACATGACTGAATAATAAGCATTCTAGTTACAGTGTACAAGTACAGAGAGGATAGTCACAACTGTGAGCAGTACAGAGATATCAAACTCCTGTTACACTGCATGAAAATACAGGACAGGGTAACTGATAAATGAATACCTACAATAGTAAGAAGTAAAATGGGAGATTAGCAGTTCTGATTCAGAGCAGGATGCAACATAACCAACCCAATGTTTGCAGTGAGAAATATAGTCAAGAACTAAAGAAGCTAGACATGAGCTGTTGCTTGTCTTTTGGCTTTTCCCAGAGCTAGACATGAGTAAACAGTCAAACTGGGCATTCCAAGACTTGGAGAAAGCATATAACAAGGTCCCAAGAAAGCTGATTTGGGTAGTCCTGTGATGGTTCAAAATCCCATACACACTGGTAGAATTAGCACAGGCTATGTACAAGGACCTAATGACACAAGCACAAAGAGAGCTTGGCCTCACAGAGGAATTCCCAGTGGTAGTGGGTGTGCATCGGGTTCAGCTCTGAGCCCATTGCTATTTTTATGGGGATAGACTACATTAGCAAACAGGTCAGATTAACAAAGCTAAAAGGATAAAAATGAAAACTCCGATTACAAACAAAAAACGGCTCATAGTAGCCTCCGCTTTAACAGATGGTTTAATAGAATAAAAACAGACTGTAAACAAACTTTCACATATAAAGTGCTTTTCGTCTGGTAAGGTTACCGGACTTCTTCAGATACAAATACACATTTTAAATGGTCACTCTTTATATAACTACCTCAAGCAGTCATCTGATATGCTGTGTTAATTACTTGTGGTTAACCCATACTGTGCATGTAAATTTTTAGTACACAATAGCCAAGAAATAAGATCCATTAGTCCCTACTAAACATATATTTGGTTGCAATAACCTCCAATACTGTTTGAAAGTAACGGAGTCTTTATTTTTATTTATTTATTTATTTAATTTATTTAACATTTGTTGACTGGGAAAGTCCGACTAGGTTCCACAGATCCTGTTTTCAGCGGAAGCCCGGGGAGAAATGCTCCAGAAGCATGTCTTTAGAATGTGGGAGGAAACCGGAGTACCCGGAGGAAACCCACGCGAACACAGGGAGAACATGTAAACTCCACACAGAAGGCACCCCAGCCAAGAATCGAACCGGAGAACCTCTTGCTGTGAGGCGACAGCATTAACCGCTGCACCACTGCGCCGCCCATACATGCAGTGTAACAGGAGTTTGATATCTCTACTGCTCACAGTTGTGACTATCCTCTCTGTACTTGTACACTGTAACTAGAATGCTTATTATTCAGTCATGTGGGATACACCTTTCTCTCCATACTGCTATGAGTCAATATAAGCAACACATCAATTGCTAAAAATAAAAGTTAGTATTGTATGCTAATTGGTTCTTGTTCACCCTTAGCCTTCCCTTGGGTCTACCCGCTCCGTTCGCCCTGCGGGCTCACTCCGCTCCCCTACCCTGCCCCCAGCACCTCTACATTTATACCCTTTAGCCACACCCATCACCCCGCCCCAACCAACTAGTAACCTCCTCCCTTCCACACCCACTTCTTACTCCTCCCCTCTTTTCACCAATACTCTTCCATACCTCCCCTCTCTGTCTCCTCCCAAAATTTATAACTCACATACCTAGTAAACTAGCCACCCACAGCATACCTTCCCTCAATATCCTATCCCACTATGCTCTCAAAAGTCATATCCTTCTGTACTCATCTAGTACTGTTCCTCAACATATCCTATATCTACTACCTGACCCTACCAACTAACTATAACCACACTCCATCCTTTCATACTACTAACCATCTTAACCTACCTGTCTTACATTCACACTTCCCAATCTCTCCATGCTTATACCCCATAAAACACCATCTTTTCTTCTCTTATAAACTTATTACTCCTCACAACTATCCGAACCCTACAACAACTACCTTGAATCTAGCTAAACTCAACCCCATCTCTAAGCAAACAAAGTACCTCCCTAACCTAATGCTATATCTGACTTCTATTCTATTATTATGAGACATACACCCCAACCCAGGCCCATCCTCATCCCCGCCAACGGATAAATCCATACTACTCACCTCCTTAAATGCCCAAAGTATAGTTAACAAAATCCCTAATCTGCATGCCTGGCTTACATATAACAAACCAGACATTTTGTCCATCTCTGAAACTTGGTTAAAACCTCATATAAAAGATTCAGAAATAATTCCACCCAACTACTCTATAATCAGAAAAGATAGAACAAACAAAAAAGGAGGTGGAGTAGCCCTTCTATACCTATCCTCCTTAACAGTTACCCCTTACAACATACCAACTCCTCAATTCAATAATGCAGAACTACTCCTGGCTCTGTTTCAAGTAAATAAACACAAACACATATGCATAGCCTCCCTCTACATCCCCCCAGGCAACAATATTTCTACACTAGAAGATATCCTCTCCTGGCTTTCCAATAACATTAACAATGACACTATACTTATGGGTGACATGAATATTAATTGGTCTGCAATACAGTCTCCCAAAAATCCACTTAACGTTAATCTTTACAACTTTTCTCAACTGATCAACTCCATAACTCGGCCCTCAAAAAACCTCACCAGTGATAGTATCCTAGACTGGATATTAGTCTCCCACCCTCATTACTTCTCACATAGTGGCACCCTGCCTGATTCCCTTAGTGACCACTTGCCCACATTTACACACCGACTAACTTCACCCCTACATCTTACTCACAATTTTATTACTACTCGCTGCCAAAAAAACTTTAACCCCACTACTCTCTAAACACAATCAACTGGTACACCCTAAAAACTCTACCCCTGGAACAGGCTGTCGCCCACTTTAACTCAACTTTTCTAAACCTCTTAGAGCAACAAGCCCCCATAAAAACAAAACGAATAAAAAACAAAACTGCCCCTTGGCTAATAAAAAACACACTAGTAACTATGCACCTTAGAGATAAGGCATGGTCATCATATCAGAAACATAGGACTCCCCTAGCCCATAATGAATACAAAACACTCAGAAACAAAGTAAAAAAACTTATCATCTTCGATAGACAAAATTACTTCTCCATAATACAAAACAACAACAAAACAAACCCTCAAAAATTTTGGAAATGCATGTCTACCCTCCTCAATCCCAACAAACCAGATAACCCGAGCCCAGACCCTAACACTCCTGACATAGACTTGGCCACTCAATTCAACACCTTCTTCATTGATTCTATCTCCAAACTAACCTCATACTTTTCATCTTCAAACCCCACCATACCCCCCACTACACCCCAATCCTCCCCTACCAACTTTTCACCCCTCACCACTGCTCATCCCCCTATCTCCACTCCATCATCAACATTCTCAAATTCCCCCCACCATTCTCACTAAAACCTATACCCACATCCACCATAAAAAAACTACTGCAGAAACTAAAATCATGCTCTAATGCCCCTGATAACATTACTTCTTACTTTCTCAGTACAGCTGCTGAAGCCATTGCCTACCCCATCAGCATTCTAATCAACCGTTCCATTCAAGAAAGCTCAGTACCCCAACCTGGAAAAAGGCTTTTGTTGTTCCATTGCACAAAGGAGGCATCAATAACAATACTACTAATTTCCGTCCCATCGCTATTCTATCTTCTATCTTTAAACTTTTAGAAAAGTGTATTCACCTACAGCTCCTACCATACCTCTTAGACAATAACCTACTAACTCCAACACAACATGGTTTCAGGCCAAGACACAGTACAATGACCACCCTACTCTCCTTCCTGGAAGCTGTGAACAAAGCCCGGGATACAGGACACATTGTCTCTACCCTCCTACTAGACCTCTCTAAAGCCTTTGATACTATCTCCCACAATTTATTACTAACTAAACCCTCCAAGCTTAACCTGTTACCCTCTTCTCTGAACTGGTTCACTAGCTACTTATCCAATAGATATCAGGCAGTGAGATGGAAAAAAGCCAACTCCCCTTTCATCAACACCCCAACCGGTGTTCCCCAAGGATCTATACTGGGTCCCCTGCTTTTCAATATATTCATAAATGATTTCCATAAATCTATCCCTTCAACTAAAATTATCCAATACGCCGATGATTCAACTATAATCTGCTCTGCTACCTCCATCCCCACACTGCTAAAGCTTACTCAAGATGCATTCTCAACCACCGAACAATGGATGAAAACAAATCACCTTGTACTCAATGCCTCCAAAACCAAAGTAATGGTATTCACCCCCTCTAAAGCTACCTTTTTCAATCCAAGTAATTTCACTATTACTAGTCACAACAATACACCCTTAGAAATGGTATCTGAGACCAAATTACTTGGGGTCCAAATTGATAGTCAGCTTAAATTCAATTCCCATCTTCAACTAAATATAAAAAAACACCAAAAACTCGGCATGCTCTACAGACAGAATCGTTATCTTACACCCTCCACCAAACTCACCCTATCTACCACATTTCTCATCCCATCCCTCCTCTATGGAGCCCCACTTCTAACTAACCTACAATCTTCTCTCAAAACACAACTCTCCTCTTGCTATAACAAAATTGTCAAGTTTGCTACCTCCCATAAGTCCTCCTCACACCACTGTTCAGCTCTCCACAAAATAAAATGGTTAGAACTACCCAATCACCTCACCTACGTCCAAATGACTCTTGCACACAAACTCATCTTCAATCCCTCCCTCTGCCCATCCCTTTCCTCTACCTTCAAAATGCACCTCCCTGATAGAATTCTAAGATCTAACAGCCAAAACTTAATTGAACTGTATAAGCCAATTCGTCCCCCTGGAAAAAAATCTCTTATCCTACAGTCTTGCTCATCTCTGGAACTCCTTACCCCCATCCATTCTTACCATCACAAATCAGTTCTCATTCAAAAAATCCCTTCACTCACACCTAATTTCCCACTGGGAATGCTCCTGCTCCCACCCAACATAATCTCCTCATACTGAGAATTTTCACTTCTCCTCCCCTATTCATAAAGAGAATTTCTACTTACTCTCCTAAACTCATAGATCTTGCTCTTGCTCTTGCTTGTATTAGCTTTTTCTGAATACTTAAAGGTACCTTAGTGTAAATATACCCTCTGATGGAAAAGGTTCTCTGTTTCTATATTGAAAGGTTCTATGTCAGCTCATATACCTTTCTCTTGATTGTATTAAGCTACTCATCCTGAATGTATGAAAGATATCTCCAGTGTAACCCACCCTAAGTTGTAAAAGCCTCACAGTTTCTATATTGTAAATTGTTTTCAGTGATACAAGATTGTAATATTTGTATATGTTTGTACACTAGTCTACTGTATTTCCAAGTCCATAGGAATTGTATAATTGAAACTAAATACTTTATTATAACCTTGCTAATTGTTTTTGGAGCTTTTCTCCCCAGGACTCCATTGAAAATGGGTTATTTTGGCCCAATGGACTATCCTGGTAAACCAACTGCAAATAAATAAATATACATATGTATGCAACACCCTAGTTTACATGGTTGTTACATAACCAGTTCCTCTCTACTCCATTTTCACATTTCCCACTCAAAATGTAAATACATATATAACCCCCCCCCCATCTACTTATACTTTTCAATTTCAAAACCCAAGCTAGGGAGTATACTTCATTAATCCCTGGATATTGACAGGAATCCAGTCTAAATTGCCACATAAGTTTGCGCTCTTCTAGCAATAAACTTAGTGGTCCCCCTCTATAATTGTCATGTGTTGATACCTGATCTATAACTCTAAATTTAAAGAAATGGAGGGGTACTCACTACAATGTTTAGCTAAGGCATTCTCTATTCTATGTTTGCCTATAGCATACACGTGTTCATAGATACGCTCCCTCAATTTACGGTCGGTTTAACTGATATAGAAGACTGTGCACCCCTGACACTGTGCAAGGCAAACTATGGACTTGGAGTTACAATTATATTTCTGTGTAGTTGTATATCTCCTATTCCTCACTACAAACTTTTGCCCTATGTCGCTGTAGTTACAGTAACTAAATGGCTCACAATGGAACATACCTGGGTTCCTACATATCGTTAACCTCTGGCCTTCAATCCAGTTTTTAAGGTTCATACCTCTTTTGTAGATGATCATTGGTCTATCTCCTACTTTGTTCATTATGTCTCTATCAGTGACTAATAAACGCCAGTTCTTCCATAATATTTTTTGAATTTCTTTAGATGAGGAATTAAAATTAGTGATAAAGCTAAGCGTAAATCGGGGTTCAGTATTGGAGAAGTTAGTCTTACCTAGACTCTCTATTCTTAGACTACAGGGGGTAAGTTCCTCCTGTGCTATTTGTGTTCTGTCTGTAGTCCTTCCTGTAGTTAACATAGGTTGGTAAACCCTTTTTCATGCTTTGTTTGGACTTCCATTACAATTACCCTTAGGAAACCTATTGGGTATCCTCTGTGTTCAAACATTCGTATCAGGGTTTCACATTCTTCCTTAAAATCTCCTTCATAAGTGACCATTCTTGCCGCCCTTACCAGTTGCCCCTTAACAATGGATTTCTTATGGTGATAAGGGTGCAAACTGGTGAAGTGCAAGAATTAATCTGAATAGGTGTTCTTCCAGTATATTCTGGCACTATATCTCTGATTACTAAGATCTTTTCGTAATTCAATATCTAAATAGTTGATTTCAGAGTCCTGATAGTTACTAGTGAACGTCAAAAAACTAGTAGTGTTGTTAAATTACTTAATCTTATTAGCTACTGTGTCATTACCTTTGATGAGAAGGAAAATATCATCCAGGAACCTTGTGTAAAAATGAGTGGCCCCTCTGAGGAATTTGATCCCAAAAATTAATTTGTGTTCCCAGTGGGCCATGACTAAACTGACAAAGCTTGCCCTGCATGGCGAGCCCATGGCCACACCGGTTTTCTGTAGATATATTTCCCTATCAAACAGGATAAAGTTTTTCTTTAAAATTATGCCCAATAGTTCCTCAATCATTCTTTGTTCTGTTTCAGGTGCCCCTTTAGTTCTCATCATGTCTACTATCCATTCAATCCCCAATTCATGGGGTATTGAGGTGTACAGGTCACATACATCGACCGTGAGGAAATTAAAATCATTTCCAAACTCTAATTTATTAATGTTCACTAGAGATGTCCATGAATCTTTGCAAATTTGTGGCTCTAAGGTCACATAGGTTCATAGGTAGGTACTAGGCTATCTGCCCGAAGGCATTTATAAGCCTAGCCAGAATGTGTTGGCTTTTACCACCCCCTTAGATTAGTTCCCTGTGCCTCTGTCCAGCAGAGCCACTGAAGTGATCCCCAGGGTAAACTTTCTGTTTCCCATCCACTCGTCAAAGTTTCTCTTGAAGAGTGTTAGCGAGGAGCTCTGCCTAATGTAGATTGGAATCTTGTTCCAAAGCATGGGAAGTCTCTGTGACAGGAATCTATCCCTCCAGCACGTCCTATTTACTGTTGTGGTGAAGTTTAGATCCCTACAGCGTGTGGCTCGAGGGGATAAGCTTTTCTTTAGGCGGAGCATGTCGATTAATTCTGGGTTGAACATGGCATTGTATGTCAGGCAGAGATCAGCTCTGAGTAAGCGGTATGCAACCAAATACAGCTGGAGTTTCTTCAGTCGAGCTGCATAGGGCATCTGTTTGAGGCCAGTGATCCTCTTGGTGAGGTACTTCTGTGGTCTTTCCAGCTGTTGCAGGTGTCTTGTAAGATACATCCCAAATGGGGCTTTGTACTCTATGATGGGTCTGATGAGCGATGAATAGAGGGGCACAATGACCTCTTTTGATCTGGATGCAAACCCTTTTATGATAAGGTATGCCACGTAGAAGGATTTTCTAACCACTTTGGCAATGTGATTATCACTACTTCGGTCCCCAGATCCCTTATTACATCTTCCGTATTTAGGGGACTACCACCTATGTGGTAGTTTGTGGGTACTTTGTTTTTTCCAAAGGGGATGACTATGCACTTTTTGGCATTTAGCTTGAGGCCCTGATTTTGACACCAGGTGTCTGTCTCAGTGAGACCCTTTAGGAGGATGTCTGTGTCAGCCGTAGAGTCAATTATAGCCCCTAGTTTGCAGTTGTCTGCAAACTTGGTCAGCCACAGTCCTCCTGTGCTTTCCTGTACCTCTGAGAAGTATATGCCGAACAGGAGGGTTCCTAGGACTGAGCCCTGGGGAATGCCAGTTCTAACCGGTTTACAGTCAGACCTAGCTCCCGCAACTCTTACCATGTGGGTTCTGTCCATGAGCCAGCTGGCAACCCATCTTGTGATGTGGGGGTTTATGTTCAGGTTGGTGAGCTTGTCTATACTACCAGAATGGGAAATGGTGTCAAAGGCCTTTGCGAGGTCTAGGTAGGCTGTGTGTACCACCTTTCCCTCGTCTATAGCCTTGGTAACTGTCTCAAAGAAGTCCACCAGGTTTAGGAGGCATGATCTGCCCTTAACAAAGCCGAATTGGGTAGGGTCCAGTATTTGGAGGTTCCCAGTGTCTCTATTAATGAGTTCCATAATGATGCGCTCCATAGCCTTGCAGACCAAGCTAGTCAGGCTTATAGGGCAATAGTTTCTGGGGTCTGTTGTGGTTCCACCTTTGTGGAGTGGAATAACCGTTGCTGTGCGCCACTCTATGGGTACATAACCTGTGGAGAGGCTGAGTTTGAACATTGTGTTTAGGTGAGGGGTTAGTTGGTCTTTGTGGTCGCGTAGGATGCAGCCTGGGACTCCGTCCAGTCTCATTGATGCTGTGTTTTTGGCTTTGGAGAGGGCTGTTTTAACCTGAGTGTCTGTGATTTCAGGAGCTCTACATTCTTCTGGTATGGTTATGGGCCCTTTTGGGGGTGAGAGGGGGGTGAAGTTTGCGCTGAACCTGTCTGCCAGGATGTTGGCAATATCGGTCGGTTCAGTGTATTTTGTACCATTCTGCACTAACTCCGAGCAGATCTGAGCATTGCCACTTAGATTCTTGACATAGCTAAAGAATGCCTTGTGGTTATCTTTGGAGTCCTTGGCAATTTTTCTTTCGAAACTCGCCTTGGATGATTTTATGAGGGATCGTAGTTCCTTGCTGATACTGATCAGGGATGTCTTCCCTTCTTGGGATTTTACTCTTTTTTTGTACTAATTTCCTCCTTCTACTGTATAGCTTGTTTATGGCAGGAGTCCACCAGACTGGCTTCCTTTTCTTGGAGGAGTGAGTTTTGGTTTTGCTTGGGATAGCATGATCCATGCATTCTTGTAGGTGCCCATAGAATGCATTAGTAAAGGATTTTGCAGCTTGGACAATGTTATCCTTTAGCATGGGGGCTTTGAAACTTTCCACCTCGGTCTTAAGTAACGTGAAGTTTGCTTTTGAAAAGTTTTTCACGGTGGTTTCCTTGTCCGGGGGTGGGGGCAGAATGTGGATATCCAAAGTGATTTGTTTATGGTCAGATCTAACCAGTTAGGGGTTGACCTCCGGTGTGGAGCACCAGTCGCCCATGTTGGTGATGACCAGGTCCAATATGTTGTCACCTCTGGTGACATATTTTTTAAGTATCAAATCTACCACTTTAGCACAAGGATAAGTCATACTCTGTCTAGCGTCCACTAATCCTCTCATTGGTGGATCTATCATGTTCTTGTGGATTTTTAGCACGCCAAATAATACAGGGATTCTTGGGGATAGCATTGTAACATAGTTATAAGTGTTCAAATCTATCACAGCATCAATAAACATGTCATTCAGGAACATCTTAACACGGTTATAAGCTATGTTTAATTCATTCAAACTAGCCTTATCATAAGTGTCCTTTTGTAACAAGTTTTTCATTTTTTCATTATAATGTTGTGTCCATTACCACCAGTACACCTCCCTCGTCTGGTTTCATTATTCGTACTGGTAAATTTCTGTAGACCATTAAAGCTTTTTTCTCATTTTCAGTCAAGTTAGGCCTCTCATTATTTTTATATCCCCTGCCTAAACTACTTCTGAAATCCAGCTCACATATGCGTTCAAACCAAGACAATGTAGGTGGGTTAAAATGTACTTGCTATCCTTAGTTCCGGTGTATTTTGCATCTGATTTCCCAACAAAATGGATAAATTAAGTTTATGGATGTACAATTTAAAGTCTAACAATAATCTTGCTAGATCTATGCCATTTGATGGCACAAAAGTCAAGCCCTTTGAAAACAGTTCTATTAGATCTTTTTCCATCGGAAAGTCAGTAAAATTAAATATTTTAAAATCACCCCTTTCATTTGTAATAATTTTACAAGTTTTTACCGTGGGTGGGAAGGTTTCTACATCCCTCTGTTCTATCTCTTCCGATTCTTCGAACCCCTGGTGTTTTAGGTTCGCTGTTGAAACTGGTTTCTCTTTTTGTAAACCTTCTCCTTCCGATGTGAGAAGTTTTTTTATTGTTGTTGTTGGCGTTTTTGATTTTGTCCATTCCCCTGGTTTATATTCCCTTGTATATCCGTTTCATCCTCTTCTATTATTAAGTCGCTGTTATTATACCTTTTGTTGAAACTGCCACCCCTAATTGTTTGTTGGCTCATACCTGGCCTCTCCTCCTCTTCCCTTGCTTCTGTGTAATGAAGGTGAGGTCTTGTCTCGCCTATCCGGTTCCACACTTGTGATGGGGTTGGCTGAGGGAATGCCACACCCTCTTCATAGTCTTTTAGATCTTTTTTTTTATTTTTAATCTTAATTTCTTTACATTTATCTATTTGTTGTGAAATGCTTGTAAAGATTCTGTTGTAGTCAATGTGGTAACGTATGAAATCAGTGTCCATTCTGATCTCATTGTCTAAATCTACTACCTCGCTTGCTAATTGGTCTATAAAGCTGTTGTAGTGTTTAGACATAAGCTTTAAAAGTTTGAGCCCTTGTTCATTGAAAAATTGTATCAGCTCGCTATGGAACAAGGATCCTAGTTCAATCCCAGTTGGATACTGCCATATCCGTAGCCCTTTCAGGACTATTTTTTCTTTGATACATTGATCAAAGTAATTCACTTCTAATTGAAGCTTCTTCAAGTTTAATGATTTTACATCTAGTTTTTTAATTTATGGGCAATGTTTTTGCCGCTCCCAGCCGGGTAGTCCAAGTAGATGTTATTAGTAGATGACGTAAGGCTTGGTTGTTCACTAAGCCAATTTGTTATGTCTTGGACCCCAATCAGCCCCGAAGTGGTGTTGGGTTGTTGATTTGCTCTTAACGGTCTCTGGCTCCTCATTTCCATGCCACTTACAGTTGCCTCATTATCTCCAATTTGATTAGTACCTCCGTTGGTTTCAACTGGGGGTCTTAAGGTAAAATTAGAGTTAGCTCTTATCTGTTGGTCCGCTGGTCTTCTTACTTCCTGGTTGCTTGTTTGAGTTAACTGCTCCACATGGGTTGTAAGATCCTCCAACCATTGATTCATTACTTCAATAAGTAATGTAAGGTTACCCCTGCTGTCCCCATTGGATAGGGGTGAAGAAGCTGTCGGGCTTCCTGTTGCCATATCACAAACATGAACTAAACTCAGGATAAAAACGAAAAATTGGATTACAAACAAATAATGGCACACAGTAGCCTCCGCTTTAACAGATGGTTTAATAGAATAAAAACAGACTGTAAACAAACTTTCACATATAAAGCGCTTTTCGTCTGGTAAGGTTACTGGATTTCTTCAGATACAAATACAATGTTAAATGGTCACTCTTTATATAACTACCTCAGCAGTCATCTGATATGCTGAGTTAATTACTTGCGGTTAACCCATACTGTGCATGTCAATTTTTAGTACACAACAGACAACAGAAAGAGCAAAACGGCTCACAGGCAAACACAAACTCTTTATTTTAGCGCTTTCGTCTGCTGTTAGTTTGACTTCATCAGAAAAAAAGGACCAACTAGGTAATTTCCTTTATATACAAAATAATCACATGACTTTTTTATTTAATTAAACAATTAGGTTAAGAACTTATTTTAAAATTTTAAAACCCAATACCAAATACATCATATTAGCAGCAGAGGCACATAATTCTAACAAACAACATTAATGCATCCAAAATTATAGCAAATAGTGAAAAATAGTAAAAACTCATATTAAAAAACATATACTTATTTGCATTCATATGTGAAAATCTGCTTTCAGTTTAAGGTAACTAGGAAGACTAACAGTTTCATTAAGCCCTGGGGGGAAATTAGCATTACATTTTAGTTGCCACATTAATTCTCGATACTCCAAAAAAGTGTCCAAAGGACCACCTCTGCTATTATTCCTCACCCGTTCAACAGCACTGAATTTAAACTGATGCCCTGGATTAACTTTAATATGTTGAAACAGCATTATTAAGATTATTCTTACCTCGGTGTTCGTGAAAATCAACTGCCAATCATTAGCGGAACGGAGTTCCGCTGTGGAGACCCCTAATCAGGAAAAGCCGAAAGACAACAACAACATTATGATTATTCTTACTAATGTCATACAGATGCTGATAAACTCGCCTTTTTAAACTATTAATAGTTTTCCCTATATAGAAACTCTGGCACTGTTGACAAATCTCTATATAAATAATGCTTTTAGTATGGCAGTCAAACCTTTGCTTTAAAACCACCCAACCAAACCCCTTGATAAACAAGGACTCCCTTTCCAACATATAGGGGCACTGATTACATACAGCGTCTACATTTCACCATCCTTCCCTTAGTCCTTCTTGTATTATCACTCTCTAATAGATGTTTTTAATGGATCTGTCCTTCTTGTATACTACAACAGGACGGTCACCTAATTTATTTGTGAATTGCTGCTCAATGTCAAATAGCATCCAGTTCAGATTTAGTATTTCTTTTATTTTTCCATAAATAGGACTAAAAGTGAGTGCCTTAGAATACGAAAAAGGGGGTGATATTCCTGGATGCATAATAGCTCAGCTTTGTAAAAGGCACACTATGTCTGCTCAACCTTAATGAGTTCTTCAAAAGGGCTACAAGGTCATGGATAAAGGGCACACAGTACACACTGCTACCAGCACCTTGCTAAGGCCTTCAACACTATCCCCGTGCTGGAATTACTTACTGACAAACTCCCTCCAGCTCAACATCAATCCATATGAAATGCGCCAAATAGTTAACTGGTTACTTGACAGAACACAATGTTAAAGCCAGGGGCAACATTCTTGACTGAAATCCATCACCAACAGTGTCACACAGGGCTCTTTGCTGGTCCTCCTCTTTTGTCTTACTACCTTCTGACAGACTAAATGCACTATCCCTCCACTCAGGTCTTTTACAGGCTCTTGAGGGATGATATCTGCTTCAACATCCATGCTAAGGATAACCCAGCATTCTTTATACTCTTTCACCTGAACACAGCCAGAGATAAGTCAAATACATTCTCTAGAGATCTAAACATATAGCACAATATCAGCAATACCAGTTGCCACAACAGGTACCTAACCCAAAGTAGCCACATTTCTGGAACACACTCCCTTAAATATCAAGTAGAGTATTTCTCTGGCAAACTTTAAAACTGACTAAATGATGGGATGGGTGATCTCAAACCTTCACTTGGGATATGTGGGGCTAATATATTTAAAGGAGGAACATCATTAATCTCCAACCAATACTGGAAAATATGTCTGAGCTTCTCAATGGTCTCCTTTAATTTAATGAGAAAATCTGACTGGACCATGAAATACACCTTTTCAGTGATGGCCTGGGGAGAAAGCTCCAATCTAAAATGAAAAAGAGAAGAAATGTGTAGCTGTGTTAGATAAGTTACTGTAAAAGTAGATGTTCGAGTAGATTTACTGCTGTAGTAATGACTTATGGGATTTCAGGACTTGTAGGAGCATAAATCCAGCCTGAATACTAAAGATTTCACCTTCCTTCAAAGCCTGGCACACTCCTTCCTCTTCCAATGTCAGGACTTCAGTTGTATAAAGAGTCACTAGACAGTGTCATCTCAGAGTCTTTCTCATCTAGCCTGATCTTGCACTCTTTCTTGAATCCCCAAAGCATGACCTGCCCAGACATGTCTCCAGATCATGCCAGGGAATGTAAATATACAGGACCTACCCAGGGTGGGAGAAGAGAAGACAAAAAAAGAAGGAAAGAAAGGGTACCTAATCACTTAGGAGATAGGAATAAAAGTGAAGTTTGTAGAAAGTGTTAAGAGGTATGGGTGTAGTGAGGAAAGGCCAACAGAAGGTGGTGACTTTCTTCAGATTGAAGGGAGTAGTTTATCAAACTGGAACCTCAGAGGAGAGAAAGTGGAGGTGAACACATAGAGGACAGTAAGAGAAAGTTTTATCTCGGTGTAAGTCATATTGGATATAATTGTTTAGTTCAAAGTTAAAAGGGAGTAAACAATTACGTAGGTCTAATTAGATAGCTGAAAGGAATGGAAAGGGAATGCAACTATCCAGGGACAAGAGAGCAGTGACACAGCCATGATATTTTTAAGTGGTCCTGGAGTTTGTTTTTAAACTGGTGAGTGTTCTCAATTAGCCTTGGAGCTCTTTCACTACTATTGCAAGCCTTATCCAAATCTCCTAATTATAGTGCAAATGGACTCTTGTTTTACTACATTTCTCTTAATCCAGTTATGACTTTCATCCAGATTTAGAAACAAGTAGAATGTGGTACAGTCTATACACCTTGCATGGTTTCTCGTCATAACCTATTCTGTAAGCCAGCTCATAGAAACACTCCCTCAGTGTCTCACTAAATTCTTCTATCTGCTTTTTCCTCCCATTTCAAAGAATACTTGCAGTACTTCAGAAAAGGATCATGCGTGCCTCCATTCAAACTGCCCAAACTCCACTGCTCTTCAGTGTGCTTCCTTAACTATCTCATTAGCTGCCTCCATATGCACAACTACTAGGGGTCAACCTTACCATTTTCTTATCAACTTTTTTTTTTAAATTCTTCATGTGGAATAAACTGTGTGCATATGTGGGGGTAGGGTGTAAACTTGGAGGAAGAGGGATGGGGTTAACACAGCATGCTGCTTTACCCAGTAATAACTCAAAATATGAACTAATTCTTCATGATACTCAGAAGTACAGCTAGGGTGGGGCAGCTGTCCCAGTCACAAAGTATTGAGGGGAGCAAGATCAGCAGATCCCAATCTGTCTTCAGTGCATACCAGCATTTCATAATAAATGCCGATATTATATCTGTGGTCAGAAATGAAGATGGTATTAACTGTATCTCCTGCTTCTAACAAATGTAGCAAGCAGTTTGCTACAGTTTAAAAGGAAAAAAAGACCTTTTCCCTCTCCTCAAGGCTGAGGAGCTTTGTTTTTTTTTTTTTGCTCCTCAACTTAAAGTTGAGGGAATGCTAGATCTGGGGATGGCAACAGGTACAAAAATAGGTAGCTAAACCCTGAATAATACTGCATTTTTATGATCCCATTGAACAAGTAGTGTCAGGCCACAAAGAACCCCACATCTTTACAAATTATTATTTCTACTACAACTAATACCTAGTTAACAGCTACAGAAGAATTCCCCCACTGTGAAACATTTATCTTCAACTACTGCCTCACATGCAGCTTTGCGTACTAAGACATCATAAACAGGCAGGAATAAGTCCTCCAAGGAGGGAGGGAGGTCCATTCCATTACCAGTTTGCCATGACTGCACAGACCACACAGGGATAACGTGAAAGAGGAATTCAGCAACAGTTTTGTTCTTATTTCAACCTAGTTTTAAAGACTAAGCCTTATTTAGCTGAATCACAGATCTAAAATTAGCTTAAGTTAAATGTTTTCAACCAATATTTGTCTACGGTTCCTTGTACCTTTCAAAAGGTCAGCTCACTGTCTCAGTTGTCAAACCAATGTGGACTTCTTACCACTTTCAATACATGGTATTTAATGTCAAATTTGGCACACTTTCCATCCAAACTCATCACCGCACTCCCACAGCCTACCTAACACAACATGCAACAGTTTCCCTCAGTATAAGTACATATCGATTGCTCCATCAACACACATGTTCTTCTTCCTTCACCTCTCACATTTCTTCTGTTGCCTCTTAAATGCAATATTTCTGGATTCCTCTTAGGCAATATTTCTGGATTCCTTTTTTAAGAGATTACCAGAAATTTTAACTTTCAAAATGTGATGCGATGATCATTTAAAGGAATAATATACTGCATACCCTCACCTTTCCCTGCACCACCCACTCTTTGTTTTTTTTTTTTTCGTATTTAACCACTGCACCCGAGGGTGATGGGGATGTAAGCTCTTGCTCTAGCTTCAACTAGTCATATTAGGCTGTGCAAAGTCTGTTACAGATCACTGCAAGCAATCCAGAACTATACACTCTTTTTAGTCTGACACCCTCTTTCCCATTTTCCTTTTTAAATCTTTAACACAACACGGGGAGGGGGTTGCAGTTCTGTCTTAGTCACAGTAAAGTATTTTCAGAAGGCACATTTAAAAATATCACCTGATTGCTTGTTTCACCATCTCACTACTGACTCTCTTCTCTTTGTTTCTCATTTTTAGCATTCACAAGAGCATCTCACACATAAATTCCTATATGAATACTAAGCAGCAGGTATTTTCATAGATTTTTTTCAACATTCAGCTTACCTTCTCTACTAGAATTTGTCCCATTTCAAACATCCTACATTCAACCTTACTAAGGCTGCCTAATTAGTGATGGGCATACCTTTGAAATTTGAACTTAATGTTCCACAGAAGAACATCATCAAAACAGCCAGTTTTGGCCTAACCAAACTGTTCTCTACAGTACTATGTACAACCCAATTAAAAGCCTAAGGAAAACACTAATACTTAGCCTGCTAACATATACCCTTATGACAAACACAGAGTGAAAAGGACAACCTTCTTTTTACAGCAACAAGAAGAAATGGGCAATGCTAGACTAATGTTAAAGACAGACACTACATTATTTACACGCACACACACATTCTCACACTCATGCACATTTCCTTTATCATTTTAGAGCTGGACTCAGGCAGCTTTCTGCCCAAGTGAGGTTAACATTATACAATCTAGACACAAAACTTCAATCAACAAGTTGGGGAGAGAATCACACTTTGATGTGTTGTTCTTTCGTTTTCTGTAAGTGTGTGTGTGTGTGTGTGTGTGTGTGTGTGTGTGTGTGTGTGTGTGTGTGTGTGTGTGTGTGTGTGTGTGTGTGTGTGTGCGTGTAGGAAGAGGGAGTCATTATATTTGACTTCACATGATTTCTTACTAATTAACCATGTGGCTACCAGGTGAATACTAGCAATATTCCCCAAGTGACAAATAACATGCTTCATACTTCCTGTATACTTTTCAGTTCTTCACTTTCTCTTCCTGCCTACTCATACAGACATGTAATGCAATGGGATTCAGCCAATGTCAGTACTTTTTGTCAAGGATTCACAACCAATTACTTGATGAACTGCTGTACCATATCCTGCACTGCTGTAACAGGACACTCAAATAGAAGAAAACTATAATGCCTCAGGGCAAACCTGATTCTACCTTCTCAGTGGGCCCTGCATTTGACCATGAGCCTTCCAAATATGGCTGTGAGCTATGTGAGTATTCACTCATCCGCACATGCAAATTTCTAGTCCAGCTGATATAAAACTCGAAATGATCAAATTTAGCCATGACACGTTTTCATATGTTTCGATAAGTGTGGCGTTTGCCCCAAAAACAGTTTATTCAAGTCTCCCTGTCTCCCCAACAGTTGTGCATTTACAATGATTTTTAACAATATTTTTAAATAACATACAGTATGCTATGTAAGAGATTACACAATAAGAAATCCAAGTAAGACAAGTAATTCTTTATAATGCCACACCTGAATAATCTAAAATAGTGACACAACCTAATATATTGCTCTGGTACGTGCAGTGGCAAGCAGAGCAAAGTTCATTCACTGGCAAAAGAAAAACACTTTAAAAAGGGTTGCTCTTAACAATCTGCTTTAATGAATACCATTCAGTAAAGTATGATGAAACCACAAGTCATTAAAACAATGATAGAGATTCTTTTCATTTTGATTTGTGCAATAAATACAAAAGGGGTGTTACAGTTCCATTCCTCAAGAAAATAGGCTATCACAAGTCATTTCATTGTGAATAAGGGCTATATGAGAGTTAGTAGATGCCAACCACACAGAAACAAGACACCAGTGGCTGTACAAAAACAACTAGGTTTCATGAGAAAGTACAGCTGTATAAGTAAACTGACTACAACAGTTGATGTTCTAATAGATCACTGTTGCAGGAACCTAAGACAATATGGGCCCTACCTACTGTGATGGCCACTTTACAAAGCTAAAGGGTACCACTTTACAAAGCTAAAGGGTGCCTTCCATCCATTCCAACTGTGAGGAGATTGAGTGGAGCTTCATATAAAATCAGTTGGAGTGCAAAAAGCTTCAGAGCATTTTTTGCTTAGAAGAACGGCAACAGCCTTGATAGAACAATGCAAGAAAACAAACCTAACAGTAAACTATATACAAATGGGTGAAACATCCACACCCTGGAAACACAAGATAAAAAAACAAGCAAAGAAAGGGACTAGAGGGAAGGGAGGCTACTGCAACTGTAATGTACTAGAATATCTACTGTTAGGTTAAGTTTACACTTGCACAACTGTACTATGTGCAATGCAGAGATCATTGCTATTGTAGCCTAAGCTAAATGGCTAGACTACCACATCTTACAAAACTAACAATGGGAGGAGGCCAATAAACTAAGACTCCAGGACCCCATGAGAATGGTCTTTGGAAAGCCTGTTTTGGACCTGGAAAAATAATCCAGTTTGCAGTGCTTTGTAAAAGTATGTGCAGAGGACCAAGTTGCTGCCTTTAGAATACTTCTACAGTACACCCCTATTCAGAAAGCCACCTAAGAAGCTACAGCCCTTCTGGAATGGGTCCCAACTCTGCCTAGAAGTGGCTTATTATGGTGAATATGACAAAAAACAATAGCATGAGACAACCATCTAGAAATGGTAAGCTTTGACAATAGTTGTACCTTTCTCTTACCCCTGAAGGTGACAAACAACTGATAAGATTTCCTGAAGGCTCGAGTCATGTCAATGTAGTATCCGAGTTACTTGTGGGCATCTAGCGTGTGAAGAACCTTTTCTCCCTTATTCTTTCGTACAGGAAAGAAGACATGGAGATTAATAGTTTGTTTTAAACTAATCTCTAAAACCATTTTTGGCATAAAGAAAGGATTAGTTCCCAGAGAAATCCTGTTTTTTGAAAAATAAGGAAGGGCTGGGCACATCAGAAGTGCTTGTAACTTAGCTATTCTCTTAGCAGATGTCAGAACAATAAGTAAAACAATCTGTCATGTTAAGGACTTTGACTTAACTTAATGAGTAAGTTTAAATGGAAAAAGAGTAAGCATTTCAAGTACAAAGCTAAGATATAAAGCAGGACTTATATGTTTCTTAGGTGGGTGGATATGAAACACCCCTTTCAAAATCTGTTTAACTTGGGAATGGCTAGAAAGGGGGGAATCAAGCAGAAATGGCCTACAGATGCACCTTGATAAAGGAGAGTTCTTATGGATCTTTAGAAGAACCTTGGCTATCATCTGACCTCCAGGCCTATTTGCAAAGAGTCCTGAATTAGAATTTCTTTAGCTGTCTGGTCTGAAAGGAAGCAAACAGATCTAAATCAAGTATCCCCCGCAGCACTCTCAGTTCCTGGAGGACCCCAAGATGAAGTTTACATTCATGGAAGGGTCTGTCCTGGTCTTGGCCCTGCTGAACTTGTCTGCAATCAGAGTTTGCTATGGTGGACTATATGAGGCATGTAGAGTCAAAATGATCTGAGTTGCCATCTCTGGCTATCACAATCAGTCTGGAAAGAAGGCAGGATCGGGTACAACCCTTATTAATGTACCACACCTCTGTGATGTTATCAGTATACACTCGCATATATGATTTAAAGATTTCAAAGCTATGATCACTCCCAACTTAAACCTTGCCTGCGATATAAACAGGACCTGCTGGACAGACAGGTATGTATTTCAGAGACTACACCTTCTCTGGAATAGGATCCCCCAACCATATGAAGCAGAGTTCCTCCCTACCCCAATTCAAGTGTAACTTGGACAACTGTATGGGGAAATGGAAATTCATCCCAGGTTTGGCACCTATGTCTCTAATGGACACAGGAAGCCTGTAAATGGGTCATCTCCCAGGCCCTTGCTTGTAAATGTTTCATCTCCCAGGTTGCTGCTTACACTTATCAAGGGTACCAAAACTTGAGATTTAGGATGCATGGCTAGGGTTAAAAACGCCCATTAAGACGTTAGCCTAGTACACACTTATGAAACATTACTCTGAAAATTGTGCTCTTCTATCTGACTGAAGGGGGGGGGTGACTAGTGTATGAAATAACAAATGACCATGGCAGAATCACTCAACAGTGGCTGAGGTACAACAGTTGCTGGCCTGACACCCAAAGACTCCGTAACAACGTTCTTCTTCTTGTGGACAGGCAAAGGTAAAACTGTGGAGACCATGATTTCCTCCACTGGTAAGCTAAAAAAAAACAAAAAAACCCCAAAAAAAAAGAGATCTCAAAAGTGGGTAATGAACACTGGACAAGTTGGTAAAGTACAAAACAAGCAGTTTTGAGGTAAGTAAACCAGACAGTCCCCATAAGCAAAGTACTCTGTCTGTAATACACAAAACCTGAGCAAAGATTCTGCCAAAAGAATTTTACACACACCAATATTCACGAGCATTTATGCATTCACTTCCTTAGAAATGCAACAATAGTCCAAAAACAACAATAGGTTTCTTAGCAAAACCATATATTTACTAAGAGAAAATCACAAGATTTCCTCATAAAAATAACAAGGGAAGATTTACCCCAACAGAGGATTTATCTGCCCCACTCTGAATGATTAGTAGCTGACCAACTGTTTCATGGGGTCCATCAAAGGAAAGCTCTGTAGTGGCAAAAGAATGTCTGACTCTGTAAGAAAACTTACCATAACAGTATGGCTTAGCTATATGGGTAGACTACCCTAGCTTACTACATTTGGAGATGGAAGAAGAGTGATATAGAAGCCCCTGCAGAATAGTCTTAGCAAAGCCTGTTCTGGACCTACAGGAGGAATTAAGCTTGTAATGCCTTGTAAACATATACACAGCGAACCAAGTTGCTGCTTCTAGAATACATCTAGAATCCAACCTTTTTGAAAAAGCCATAAATCGAAGCCACAGCCCTGGGAGAGTGGGCTTTAAGCCTACCTGGAACAGTTTTATTGTGGCAAGTACAACAAACGTTAATACCCTTAGACAACCATTTGGAAACAGTCTGTTTTGGCACAGGTTGTCCCTTTTTTCCTTCACAAGAAATGAATGATTGATCTGAAAGATTTAGTTCTGTCAGGATAGTACCAGAGTTGTCTGCAGACATCCAAAGTATGGAGTATCCTTTCTCCTTCATTTTTAGGTTCAAGAAAGAAAACCGGGAGGTGGGCAGATTGGTCTAAAGTAAACTCGGACAGCACGTTAGACATAAAAGAAGGATTAGTTCACAAAGAAACCCTGTCTTTGTGGAAAATGAGATAGGGTTGACTGACCATAACAGCTTGCAACTCTAACCTCTACAAGATGAGTGTCTGAGCAATCAGCAAAATTGTTTTCCAAATTAAGAACCTCCTCTCAGCTAAGTTAGCTGGTTCAGATGGAGCAAGTGCTAGCTTCTCTAACACAAACTTAGATCCCAAGGAAGGGCAACCAGTTTTCTTGGAGGCATCTTACGCAAAGACCTTTTCAAGAATATTTTGATATGAGAATGACTTGAAAAACGAGGATTCATAAGCAGACATTCTGAAAAGTACAGTTTTGTACCTACCATAAATGTAGATGTTCGAGGATCCACATTGCTGCAGTCATAACCTGTGGGTAGTCCGCTGTCCTCGGTCGGCCCGAATACCAAAGTGTTAGGCTGGCGTCGGTCATGGTCGCTCAGATCTGACGTCAGTACACAGTGGTACTAAAGCGCATGACCGACGCCATATCCTCAGTCTTTCTTGCCCCAGATGTCAGAAGGCCTAAAAAGAAAAGGCCATAGCCAAAAATAGAAAATACCCAACCACCAATATAGAAAAATAATTACCCCAAAAGCAACACAGCAACCCCAAACTACAGAGGGGAAGGAGGGAGGGAAAATTGGACTGCAGCAATGTGAATCCTCGAACATCTACATTTATGGTAGGTACAAAACTGTACTATGTTCTTCGTCTCACATTGCTGCAGTCATAACCTGTGGGTAGAATCCCAAAGCAAAGGTAAAGGGAGGTTGGCAAAATCAAAAAGCATTAGGAGCTGCTAACATGCCCTGTAAAACTGCAGTGGCAAACCCAGCCCTAGACTTGGAATAAAGAGGGAGATGGTAATGTTTAGTAAAAGTGTGCACTGAACTCCAAGTAGCTGCCTCTAAAATATCCTTAGTAGCAACTCCCCTTAAAAAGGCAGTAGAAGTGGCAGTAGCCCTAGTGGAAAGAGGTCTGATCCCAGCCGGAACATCCTTTCCATGATGAGAATAACAAAAAGCAATACAATGGCCAATCCACTTAGAAATAGTTTGCTTTGAAACAGCTTTTCCTTGTGAACCCAAAGCAAAAGAAATGAATAACTATTGAGTCTGCCTGAACCCTTTAGTTCTGCTCAAATAATAGCGTAACTGCCTGTGAATATCCAAAGAATGCAAAATTTTTTCCCCTTTATTTTGGGGATCAGCATAAAAAGTAGGCAAATGAATAGATTGGTTTAAGGCCACATTAGAAACAACTTTAGGCATAAAAGTAGGGTTAGTACGCAGGGATACCCTATCCTTATGGAATATCAGGAAGGGTTCAACTGCCATTAGAGCCTGTAATTCAGATACCCTCCTAGCAGACGTAATGGCCAACAAAAAAGCAGCCTTCCAAGACAAAAAACTTCAACTCAGATGTAGCTGCAGGTTCAAAAGGAGGTAAAGTAAGCTTTTCCAACACAAAATTGAGATCCCAGGAAGGAGTAGGAGCTCTACGTGGGGGTCTTATGTTCTTTGCCCCTCTAAGAAATTGCTTAAACAAAGGGTGAGAAAATAATGGTGGGTCACAATCATAGTGAGCAGAAATGGCTGCAGCATGAACTTTCACGGAGGAGAAAGACAAACCCTTGTCTAATAATTCTGTAAGGTACTGTAGTGTAACACTCAAATTAGGCCCTGAAACATCAAAGCTCTTTGCTGTGCTCCAAAGAAAAAATCTCCTCCATTTATCAGCATAAACTTTCCTAGTACTAGGTCGTCTGGCTTCCAATATGACATTCAAAACTTGTTGAGGAAGCTGCGTCCCCCCAGGGTCTAAAACAGAATATGCCAGGCTGTCAGATGCAGGGACTGTACCTTGACATTGAGGAAATGATCGCTTGCCTGGGACGAAAGGTGCGGAAATGGTGGCAAAGGCCAAGGCCTCCTGTACTAAACTCCTCAGCAGAGGATACCAGTGCTGACGTGGCCAATCTAGAGCTATTAGAATCATGCAAGGCTTGTCCTGTCTGACCTTCAAGAGCACCTTGGGAAGGAGAAGCAGAGGAGGAAAAGCATAGACGTGAAGGTTGTTCCAACTGAAAGATAGAGCATCCACTTTCCAAGCTTTTGGGTGAAACATCTTTGTGCAAAATTTTGGCAGTTGGAAATTTAGTGGAGAAGCGAACAGATCTATGTCTGGAGTTCCCCAAGCCACTGTCAACTGTTGAAATACATGAGGATCCAATTTCCACTCGTGGGGATCCACCATCTGTCTGCTCAAAACATCTGCTAAGGAGTTCTGTGCTCCTGGCAGAAACCTTGCTTGAAGAGTGACGTGCAAACTCAGAGCAGTCTCCCACAAAATCATAGCTTGTCTGCAAAGAGGGTACGAATGGGTTCCCCCCTGCTTGTTGATGTACCACATGACTGTTGTGTTGTCTGTTTGAATCAACACCTGTCCCGGTTGAAGTAGATCCTTGAAAGCCATCAGTGCAAATTGGACTGCTAACATCTCCTTCATGTTGATATGCAGATGCTGTAGTCTGGGAGGCCACGTGTCTTGAATCCATTTCCCATTGAAGTGTGCTCCCCAAGCCATGTCTAAGGCATCTGTCGTTAAGATCTGACTTGCCTCTGGTCGGGTCACAGAGAGTCCCTTGTTTAGGTGACATTCCTGAGCCCACCACAAAAATTCCTTTTGGATGCAAGGTATTATCTGAATGACAGTGTCCAAATCGTGGCAGTGTTGAGTCCATACACTTTTGAGATACCATTGTAGTTTCCTCATATGTAGTTTGGCATTGGGAAGTACCAGAATACAAGATGCCATGAACCCCAAGGCTTGAAGGACTGTCCTTGCAGTCAGCCTGGACAGTAGGGATAATTGCTGGAAGTATAGGGGAAGATTTCTTTGTTTGTCCGGGGTCAAAAAAGCCATCTGAGAGGCTGTATTCAGTCTCACACCCAGAAAGCACATGTCCTGAGAGGGTACTAGACTGGACTTTGTTTCGTTCACAGAATACCCTAGGCACCTTAAAACTGCCATTACATACTGTAGATGCTGAAGTAACTTGACTTTGTCTTGAGCAAGAATCAGGCAATCGTCCAGATAAGGATAAATTTGTATTCCTCTTAGTCTTAAGAAGGCTATCACAGGAGCCAGGACCTTTGTGAACACCCTGGGCAGTAGATAAGCCAAAGGGCAATGCAGAGAACTGATAATGAAAAGTACCAGCCAACGCAGGAACCTCCTGCAGCTGGGCCTGATAGGAATATGAAGATAAGCCTCTTTGAGATCCAGAGTTACCATCCAGTGATCTTTGCCTAGCAGAGGCAGAAGTTGCTGCAAAGTTAACATCTTGAACTTTGGAATGTCTAGGTATGTATTGAGAATGGACAAATCCAGAATTGGCCTCCAAGTGTTTCCTTTCTTTGGCACAAGAAACAGGCGAGAATAAAATCCTAGGCCTACTTCTGACGGAGGTACCACCTGGATAGCCCCATTTGTAAAAGTAAAGAAATCTGCTTGTGAGCCTCCAGCCTTTGCTGAGGAGGTACATCCGGCATGCCTTTGAAAGGAGGCAAGGTGTGAAAATAAAACTTGTAGCCTCGATTTATAATGTCCAACACCCATTTGTCCTGGGTGACCAAAAGCCAATTTTGCTTGAAAAGTGCCAACTTTCCTCCTAGAGGAGCTGCCAGACAGGAGGAATCTGGCAGCTGGAGATACAGGTCATTGGGTCTGTTTACGAAAAGGCTGACCCCTGCCCTCACCAGAAGATTGTGCAGGAGAACTCCACGTCCTAGGTCTGAAAGAACCCTGAGTATGAGCTCTGCCCCTACCATGTCTAGATCTGCCCTTAGACTGAAAATCAGAAGGAGGATAAGCCCATCCTTTTGCAGGCCAATTTCTGCTAAACTTAGGGGGCTGCACTTGTAAAAATTCCTTAACCGTCTGCATGGACGTAGCTTTGTCCTCCATTTTCTTCAAAACTGACTCCACAGGAGAACCAAAAAGAACTTCAGATTGAAGGGGAGCATCCGAAATTCGAGCTTTAACATGCTCTGACAAATTCTGATCCTTAAGCCAGGCGTGCCTACGAATAACTGAACCAGTGGCAGCCACCCTGGAAGAAGCCTGAAGAGCATCAAAGCCACACTGCAAGGAATGCTTACCTACCTGATCAGAGGCATGAACTAAGTCTTGCAATTCCTTACACTCTATACCCTCAGCTAAAGCATCTACCTTAGATTTCAACTGACTTAACAGAAAATTCTGATACTTCAGCATATGAAACTGGCAATTTAAAGCCCTCATAGCTAGCGTGGAGGAGGTATACACTTTTTTACCCCACCTATCCAAAGCTCTAGTATCTTTATCCAGGGGAACTGGATTCTTAACTACAGAAGCCCTGACACCCTTAGGTCCCTGACTAATAGTTTCCGGGTCAGCTCTAGGACTCTTATACAAATATTTATGAGCCTCTGGAACTCTGTAATACCTGTCTGGCTTGACAGGGGCAGGGGGTAAAGAACAGGATTAAGGGAAGCTTCAGAAAAAACATCCTGAACAACATCCAAGACAGGGGGAATAGCCAAGGGCCTATGTTGTGGTAAAAACAAAAATCCCCTAAGCCTCTTACGAGAATCTGAAAAATCCTGACCTTCCCACTTAAAATGCTCCCTCATGGAGTGCAGGGTTTCAGAAAAAGAAAAATCCTCTGGAGGAGAAGCAGAAGGACAGGAATCCTCTGCATCCGAATCAGAATAGGGAGGAAAATCCTGAATGTCCTCAGCTGAAGACTCAGAGTAATCTGAGGAATGCTCCAATCCCTCCACCTCTGTCTCCACCCTAGGCCTCTTATCTGGAGGGGGCATAGAACCTCTGATTAAAGTAATCAAATCCTCTGCCATTTTCAGCATATGTTTTTTAGGAACAGAGCCTGAAGAACTAGGGCTGACGCCTGTACCAGAAAGACCAGGTCTGGCTTTAGAAGGGGCTTTAGTGACAGAAGTAGAAGGCCTAACAACCTTATGTAAAGAAGGAACTACAGAAACTTGAGAGGCCCCCTCGGCCTGACCTAACTCCTGAGAGGCCAATTCCTGTAAGATTAAAGGCTCCCCCTGTGATTCAGCTGAAACCTCGGCTGGATCCACAGATTCAACCGTAGTTTCCATAGAACCGGCGTCCGCAAAGGACGACTCGTCCTGCTTAGACTTTATCGATTTATCTTTGCGCTTTTTAGCGGTAGCGGGTGTCGGAGGATCCGACGGCATGTTGTAGTTACACCGCTTACCGAAAACAAGTCTAGCACAATCTAACCTGCGTTTAAAGGTGCGCTTATTAAATCTAGCGCAAAAGCGACACCCGACTACGTCGTGCTCAGGCCCCAAGCAAGGAATACAGAGAGAGTGGTAGTCCCCATGAGGTATCTGTTTCCCACAAGAAATACAATTATTAACTTTTTCTGACATCCGGATTTAACTGAGGCAAGAAAAGACAAAAATATTCCCCAATGGGGTACTTAGCCCAACTTGGTCTTCGGTCTGAAACTCAGAATACGAAAATTTCAGGACGCCAAACGGCACTTGCAAACGCTGCTTCTGCTTCGGACCATGCGGCAAGAAAGATTGAGGATATGGCGTCGGTCATGCGCTTTAGTACCACTGCGTACTGACGTCAGATCTGAGCGACCATGACCGACGCCAGACTAACACTTTGGTATTCGGGCCGACCGAGGACAGCGGACTACCCACAGGTTATGACTGCAGCAATGTGAGACGAAGAACATCTGCTGACAAACTAACCTTGATGGGGGAGTAAGAAAGGCCATATGATAGTAACCCACACAAATATTGTAAAACCAGAAAGCAACTAGCCCTGAATGGCTGCTGGTCATGCTGTTGGCACCAAGTAGAAAACCTTTTCCATTTGCTCATATATGATTTTCTAGTGCCGGACTTTCTTGCCTCCATTACTACCTTCTGCATGTTCACAGAACACAGATGTCCTAAAGGGAATTATGACCTCATCATCTAGGAAGTCAGCTGAAGTTGATTGGGGTCTGGGTGTAACAAACACCCTTGATCTTGTGTGAGTAAATCCATTCTGTGTGGAAGTTTGTGGTAATTACCCATTGCTATTTTGAAAAGAAGGGAGAACCATTGTTGCCTGGGCTACAAGGGAGTAACCACAATGATCTCTGGGGGAATTCCTTCCAAATCTTTAGATGCAATCCTATGTATCAGTGGAAAAGGTGGAAAAGCATACAGGAACATCTGTCTTCCAATCTGTCTTCCAGGCCTTCTTGCATGGAGTCCTGTAGCAGAAAAGTACAGTTTTGTACCTACCATAAATGTAGATGTCCGATAGGTATGCATCTGCAGTCATCACATATGGGTTGTCCTGCCTCAGGCAGCCCTTCGGTCGGCCGGATTCCAAAGTCTGGGTCTGGCCTCGGCTGATGTCGCACTTTCCCCGACGTCAGAGCGTCTGGGGTATAAAAGCATCAGCCGACGCCATCTTCCTCAGTTTTCCTTGCCCCAGATGCCAGGTGCCCTCTAGGAAGGCTAAATTTGGATAAATGCAATAAAATTCCAAACATTTGCAAAAATATATATATACATGTATATACAAACAAATACACCATAATAGATTCCCCCAGCTAGCTAAAAGAGGGGTAAGCACCCTAGGAATACCACAGAGGGGTAGGAGGGAGGGTAAACCTGACTGCAGATGCATACCTATCGGACATCTACATTTATGGTAGGTACAAAACTGTGCTATGTCCTTCAAGGATGCATCTGCAGTCATCACATATGGGTAGAATACCATAGCCAAACTGGGGGTGGAGGTACTAAGTGAAGGATGGTGTAGTTAAGATACCCTGCAGGACTGCCATAGCAAAACCTGCTCTGGATCTGGAGTATAAAGGCAAATTGTAATGCTTGGCAAATGTATGCACGGAGCTCCATGTAGCAGCTTCTAAAATGTCTTTGGTAGCCACCCCTCTTAGGAAGGTTGTGGTAGTGGCTGTGGCTCTCGTGGAATGAGGTCTAATGTTAGCTGGCACAGTCTTTCCATGAAAGGAGTAACAAAAACAAATGCAATTTCCTATCCATTTCGAAATTGTCTGTTTGGAAATTGCTTTTCCTTGTACCTCAGCAGCATATGCTACAAACAACTGGTCAGTCTTTCTGTAAGTTTTAGTTCTGTCCAAGTAGTAGCGTAGTTGTCTGTGTATGTCCAGGGTGTGCAGAAGTCTCTCCCCTTTATTTTGTGGCTGTGGGAAGAATGTAGGCAAGTGAATAGCTTGGTTCAAAGATACCCTGGATACCACCTTTGGCATGAATGCAGGATTGGTCCTCAAAGAAACTCTGTCCAGATGAAAGATAAGGAATGGCTGCACCGCCATTAAAGCTTGTAGCTCAGATACTCTTCTTGCTGAGGTTATGGCCAGAAGGAAGGCAGTTTTCCAAGACAAAAATTGTACATCTGCCGATGCTGCTGGTTCAAATGGAGGAAGTGTTAGTTTTTCCAACATGAAATTCAGGTCCCAAGTAGGTAGAGGTGGTTTCCTTGGAGGTTTAATGTTTTTGATTCCTCTTAGAAACTGTCTTAGTAGAGTGTGAGAGAAGACAGGTGGATTTAGATTGTATTCTGCTGAGATTGCTGAGGCATGTATCTTGATGGAAGAGTAAAACAGGCCACTGTGGGACAATTCTGCCAAATATTCCAGTATATATGCCATATTCATCACAGTCACATCTAGGCCCTTTGCTGTGTTCCAGGTGTGAAATCTTTTCCATTTTCCTGTATATGCCTTCCTTGTGGAAGGTCAGCGAGCTTCCATAATAATATCCTTCACTCTCTGGGATAGGTTATCCTGAGGAGGAGTCATGGTATTCTCCAGGCAGTTAGCTGCAAGGTTTTCAGGTTGGAGTGTAGAGTTCTGAAATTGTGCTGCGTCAGTAGAAGTGGCCATAGGGGGAGAGGCCATGGTTTCGTCTGTGACAAGCTCTTTAACAGTGGGTACCAGTGCTGTCTTGGCCAGTTTGGAGCTATCAGGATTACTCTGGGCTGCTCTGTCCTGATCTTCAGTAGGACCTTGGTCATTAGTGGAAGAGGTGGGAAAGCATACACTATTTGAGCTTTCCAGCTGAAAGAGAGAGCGTCCACTTTCCATGCTTGTGGGTGGTATGTCCTCGAGCAGAATTTTTTCAGTTGATGATTTAGGGGGGAAGCGAACAGATCTATTTCCAGCCTTCCCCATGATTGTGTGATTTGTAAGAAGATGTCTGGGTGCAGCATCCATTTGTGTGCATCCATGGTAGTTCTGCTTAAGCTGTCTGCCAGTGTATTGTCTTTCCCTGGCACGAATTGGGACTGTAGCTGTATGTTCAGTTTCAATGCCAGTTCCCATAGGTTCATTGTCAGTCTGCAAAGAGGGTAGGAATGGGTGCCTCCTTGCTTGTTTATGTACCACATAACTGTGGTGTTGTCTGTCCTTATGAGCAGGTGGCCTTGCTGAAGGAAAGGTTTGAAGGCCTCGATTGCGTGTATCACTGCCAGCAATTCCTTTTGGTTTATGTGCATGTGCAGCTCTCTTTGTGACCATAGCCCTTGTATACATCTGTCCTCCATGTGCTCCCCAACCTTGGTCTGAAGCGTCCGTGGTGATGGTTTGGTTGGCTCTTGGCTTGCTGAAGGGCAGCCCGCTGTTCGACTGGCAGGCTTGAGCCCACCACAGGAATTCCTTTTGAAGGCAAGGAATGAGTGGGATTAGAGATTCTAAGCTGTGACTGTGCTGAGTCCATAAACTTCTTAGGTACCATTGTAATTTCCTCATATGAAGCCTTGCTTGTGGAATCAGAAGAATGCAAGATGCCATGTAACCCAGGACCTGCAGGATTTTCCTTGCAGTCATCTGAGTTTGTCTTGTGAGATTCTGAAAGTAAACTGGTAGCTGTTCTTGTTTTTCTTCTGTGAGAAAAGCCATCTGGGTGGTTGTGTCTAGATCCGCACCCAGAAAATTTATTCTTTGGGATGGAACCAGTCTTGATTTCTGGATGTTGACTGTATATCCCAAGGCCTGTAACAGGTGGATGGCATAGTCCAAGTCCTTTAACAAAGTTTTCTTGCTGTCCGCTTGTATTAGGCAGTCATCCAGATAAGGGTAGATTTGAATCCCCTGAAGTCTGCAGTGTGCAATTACTGATGCCAGGCATTTCGTGAATACTCTGGGCACAGTAGATAAGCCAAAGGGCAATGCTGAGAATTGATAATGCTCTGACCCTGCAAGAAATCTGAGGTGTCTTCTGCAGCTTTGTCGAATAGGGACATGCAGGTATGCCTCCTTGAGGTCTAGAGTCACCAGCCAAGACCACTTGACCAGCATGGGAAGGAGTTGCTGTAGAGTCAGTATTTTGAATTTTGGCACAATGAGGTACGTATTCAGTGCGGACAAGTCGAGAATAGGCCTCCATTGATTTTCTTTTCTTGGAACAAGGAATAATCTTGAGTAAAATCCCTGGCCTTGTTCTGAAAGAGGTACCTTTTCTATGGCTTTCATTTGCATTAAGTTGGTAATTTGCTTCAAAGCCTCTGCCCTCTGATTTGGTGGCAGGTTTGGCATGCCTTTTCTTTTTGGCAATGAGTGGAAATGGAACCTGTATCCTTTGTCTATTATTTGCAGTGTCCATGTGTCCCCTGTAATGCTGTGCCAATTTTTTGAGAATAAAGAAAGCTTTCCGCCCAAAGGTGCTTCTAATTGAGCCCTGGTCGGCGGAGTCAAAATAAAGTCATTGAGTCTGTCCTGGTGTAGCAGTTGTAGTTCCTGCACTACCTCTCTGGTTGGGAGGCTGCCACTGACGGCCTCTGTAGGAGCCTCTAGCTTGCCCTCTACCTCTGGCACGCCTATTCCTGCCTCTTTGAGATCTGTCTGAGTCCAGAAAGGACCAATTCTTAGTAGGCCAATTTCTGCTGAATCTCGGTGGTTGGACTTGCAGAAAGTCTTTAACTGTTTGCACAGATTTTGCCTTTTCTTCAAATTTCTTTAAAACCTCTTGAGCCATGGAACCAAATAATTTTTGCTTTTCCATAGGAGCATCCAAAAGCTTAGCTTTAACATGGTCTGGCAGAGATTGTTCCTTCAGCCAAGCATGCCTACGTATAACTGCACCTGTCATAGCTGATCTACATGAAGCCTCCAATGCATCATAACCACACTGCAAGAAATGGTTACTAACCTGCTGGGAGTTATGCACCAGATCCTGAAGGGATTTACGATCAAGGGGTTCAGAAGAGGACAGTTTCTTATGCAATTCATCTAGTAAATACTCTTGATACTGTATCATATGGAATTGACAGTTTAATGCCCTCATGGAAAGAGTTGCAGAAGTATACACTTTCTTACCCCATCTCTCTAATGCTCTGGACTCCCTTTCAGAGGGTAGAGGATTTTAGCAGTGGCAGCTGCAACCCCTTTAGGGCCCTGGGAAATAGTTTCTGGATCAGCAGAGTGGGCCTTGTACAGGTGAAAATGTGAGTCCGGGACCCTGTAGTACCTATCAGGTTTGGCAGGAGCCGGAGGGAGAGAGTCAGGGGCAGTACAAGCATCTGAATAGACATCATCAATTACATTAAAAACAGGAGGTATAGCTAAGGGCCTGTGCTGAGGTAAATGTAAAAAGGTCCTTAATCTCTTTCTGGAATCAGAGTATTCCTGACCCTGCCATTGAAAATGTTCTCTCATAGTGTGTAATGTTTCTCCAAATGAAAACTCTTCAGGAGGAGAGGCCGAGGGAATAGATTCTTCAGCATCAGAATCCTCGTAGGCCGAAAAAGCCTCCTCCTGGTGGTCTGACAGATCAGAGCCATCCATGGACTCATCTGAGGACTGTGGATCAGAGGGCTCAACCCTGGGCCTTTTGTCTGGAGGTGGTTGAGAGCCCCTGTCCGGATGAGGTTGGGAGCCTCTAATTAATGAAATCAGATCCTCTGCTAGGGTAAGAATCTGAGAGCTAGAAGAGGGTCTCTGAGAGGAAACTTTGGGAGGCAAAGCCTTAGAAAGTTTAGCAGCCTTAGCCCTAGAGAAAGCCTTAATGGACATGGAAGCAGGGGGTCTGGCTGCACCATGTGCAGGAGTAAACTTATCTAAAGTAATGGTGTCGGAAGGTTCCTGGACACCGGTTTCAGTAGGTAATTCAATGACCGACTCGGCCAGGGCCTCCAGGGCTGAGGTAGTTGGTTGTGTGGTTTCGGTAGTAGGAAGTACCAAAGACTCGGTTTCAGCCGAGACCGAGACACTCGCGGTAGGCCTGACCGAGGTTTCAGCCGAAACCGCGGCCCGTGTGTGTCGGTCCTTGTCCTTCCGTTTTTTGACTAAATGCGAAGTCGGAGTCTCCGATGGCATTTTATAAGCAAAACTAGCCCCAAAAAACTCCTCTGCAAACTCCGACCGACGTCTAAGAGTTCATCGGTTGAAGGAAGCACAGGCTGAACAGGCCGAGACGTCGTGGTCTGGGCCTAGGCAGGGGAGGCAGTAAGAATGGAAATCCTTATGAGGTATTTGTTTCCCACAGGTAAAACAATTATTAACTTTATCTGACATCGGCTGAGACAAGAAAGAGTCCCCAACGGGGTACTTAGCTTTTTCGAAGTCTTCGGTAGCTGAATCACAGGAGCTGACTGACCGGCACTTGCGAACTGCTTCTGCTTCGGGCACCACGCGGCAAGAAAGACTGGGGAAGATGGCGTCGGCTGATGCTTTTATACCCCAGATGCTCTGACGTCGGGGAAAGTGCGACATCAGCCGAGGCCAGACCCAGACTTTGGAATCCGGCCGACCGAAGGGCTGCCTGAGGCAGGACAACCCATATGTGATGACTGCAGATGCATCCTTGAAGGACATCTTGCCAGCTGATTCTTAAGAGAGGAAGCAAATAGGTCTACTTGAGGAACTCTCCAAAGATGAATCAAATCCTGGAAGACCCATGATCTAGTTTCCACTCATGAGGGTCTGGCCTTTCTCCTGCCCAGGCTGTCTGCCACAATGTAGGATACCTATAGACTGGGATTGTGCAGTGAAGCTATATTCTAAGCTAACATCACTAATCTGGGAGGGCTGTATGACCTAGTTACCCCTTACTTGCTGATACACCACAAGACTGTGGTATTGTATGTAACCACTTGAAGAGGTCTTGGGGCACAAAGATCGTTTGGAGAGTTGAACGTTTTGATCAGGTCAAGCATCTACTTGATATTTATGTGCTTGCATCTGTCCTTGTGTCCCACACCTCCTGCATTTTTATCTCTCCTGAAACTACACCCCAAGCAAAGTTTAAAGCATCTGTGGTGACTGACTTTGTAGCAAGGAGACAGGATGGCAGACCAGGATTTAAAGATATCTGTTGTCCCCACCAAAATATTTCTCTTCTGACAAACCCCAGCACTGGGATTTGAAAAGATAAAGGGTGCTGATGCTGGGAACAAAGAGATTTTAGATACCACACTTACCTGGAGTCTTGCCAGGGGTACCATGAGAATCATAGATGCTATGATACCCAAAATCCTGAGGTATTCCCTCACAGTGACCAAAGCTTAAGTGGAAAACCTTAGAAACAGATCTAAACAAAGGTCTATTTTTTTTTCCTGTGGAAGAAAAGCTCTTAGAAGCGAGATGTCTAATTGACATCCGAGGAACACAATCCTGGGTGAGGGAGTCAAGAAAGACTTTTGAATGTTCTCTTGGAATCCCAGCTCATGAAAGGGATCTCTCACACAAGACAGAGATTCCTGAAATTTTGAAAAAGACTCTGCAATTATAAGCAAGTCTTCTACATATGGAAAATGCAGATACCCTGTACCCTGTAATGAATTACGACTGGAGCTACACACTTTTGAACACTCTTGGTGCAGATGATAGTCCAAAGGGTAAGGCAGAGAACTGATTATTTGATCCACACACACAAAACCTTAAGAAAAGACTGAAGTCTGGATAAATAGGGACGTGATGATAAGCATATTTTAATTCTAGTATTACCAGGAAACTTGAAAAAGGAAGAGGTAACAGGTTGTGAAGTGACACCATTTTGAATCTGGTTTAGGGGAAAAAAAAGGCCCAGAACTGGTCTCCATGCAACTTCTCTCTTTGGCACTAGGAAGGAGAAAATGATTCTATTGGGATAGCAAGTTTTGAAAAACAAGTGGAAACAAAAGATTCTGATCTGCAGGACGAGGAATGACACCCCTGGAAAGGAGAAATTTCTTCCCACTGCCATCTGTAACTTTGACAAATAATTTTCAGAACCCATTCATCTAAAATAATCTGCTGCCAAGGAGAAAAATGGAGATTCAGACTTTCTAGACGAAAAAAGGTGGCCAGTATAGGTGGGGTCACAAGGTCTCTTGAACAGTTATTCAGACTTGTTTGACTGTTCGTGGTTTTGGGAGGTTCAAAACTTTTTTTGGAATCCCCTAGCCATTTCTTTTTAAATGTCTGTTCACCTGAATTTTGTTGAGACTGTTTATTCTGTTCTTTGCCACAAATGGATGAAGAGATAGAAAATTCCTTGGACGATTTGGAAAAGAAGGGCTGAAAAATCTTAAAGATTCCCTGGATCAGCTTGCTCCTTTCATCAAAATTTTTATGTAGTAGGGGAGCAAACACTAGACCTCTATCCAAGGGAGAATTTAAAATCTTATTTTGAGCAAATTCCGAGAGGTTCTGTGAATGCATTCATGCAAACCTCCTCTAAACAGAACCAGTGGCCATAGCCCAGGAAGAAGTATCAACAAAGTAATACACACACGGCAAACAATAAGCAGTAACCTGTGCAATTAAGAAATTAAGTTATTTAAAGCAGATTTTTCCTCATAAGAAAAAAATGCAGATAAAACATTCCTCATATTTTTAATTTATTAGAACAAACTTCAACATATGAGCCTAACAATTCAAAATTCTGAAAATCAAAGTTGCAGAAGTATACACTTTTTCCCATGCTTATCAATAAATTTCCCATCCTTATCAAAAACAACAGGATTGGAATTAACTATGTGTTTTTATCAGCAGTGGGATCAACTACAGCTATAGCTGTTTAATAAAGAGCTGAAGGGCTTTATCTGGGAGGCAAAGATGGCAACAGTCATGTGGGATAAACTTATTTTTCCAGTGGAACAAGGTGGATTGTGATTACCCAACTTGAAGGGGTATTTCAGAGCTACACAGTTAAGGCACCTATATATATAATACAAGCAGAAAAGTATAATTCAAAGTGGAAAGGGACGATGATGACAGGGAGGAAGCTCAAGAAAAAAGGACAAACTGGGATTTTGGATGCAGGCCTTTAAGGAGAATAACAATAATCATACAGACTATTACATCTACAGAGTAATAGAAAGTATCCTATTTACTAAGCCAACACAGGAATGGAGAAAGATTCTGACCATAGGGATGACTGCAATTAAGGACACAAACAACAGGCAAGAGGGGGCTGGAATTTATTGGAGAAAACTGGCAAAGGAACCAAGGTATTGGGAGCAAATAACTAGAGAGTGACAGACGACAGAATGGGAAGACACCAAGAATTTATTTGGACTGCAGGTTACAGATTGCATTCCCTATCGGGGATTGATATTAAGAGTATAGGCAAGCAGAAAGAAATAAGGCGGTTCTAAACGAAAGACCAGCACTGGTAGAGTTTTCAGTAGAAACTAGAACAGAAGCTGCCATTAAAAAAGGAATAATTAGTATAGCATATAAAATGTTGCATGATAACTGTAAGAATCAATCAGAGGAGGTTAGAAAGGATTGGGAAGAGAGACTGGATAAGTAATTCACAAATAAACAATGGAACGATATATGTATGTCTCCCAAATATGCAACAAAATCTGGAAGATTTAGGATTTTTGCTTGGAAATGTTTACATAGATATTTTTATACCCCAAGTAGACTCCACAGAATTTTTCCTCTGGTCGGCAGCAAATGTTGGAGGTGTGATGGGAAAAAAAAGTGGTAATTGGGAACATATTGTTTGGGAGTCTGGTGAGTTGGCAGACTTTAAGGATTCCCTGTGGGATGCACTGTTGGAGACGCTGGGTATGCAGACTGGTGTGACGTGGGAGATGATTTTTCTGACCTATGATACAGAATCAGAATTGTCTAGACATGGTAAGGCCTTGCTATGTCTAATTATGGTGATTTACAAAAAGCAATTACTAGAAAATGGAAATCAAAATCTTTAAACCAACTATATTAGAAGGAGTGATTATAGTAACAGAGATAAAATAACTGGAATTGGGATCTTTAGAAAAGGATAGGGGCAAACTATATAAGAAAAATGTGAATTGTGGGAACAATACACACAGTGCAGGAATGAGGTTTAAAATAAGGCAGGACCTAAATGAACTATGTAATGTTTGACTGAAATGATTTGGGTAGATTATAAGTGATGTATAATGGTTGCAACTGGGAGTGTGTCAGTATGGTTTGTGATGTAAAATGCTTGCAACTAGGACTGTGTCAGTGTGGTTTGTTTTCATTTATATAAATGTACGATTGCCAATGTCATCAGTGATGGTTTAATAAAGACTTTTTATTTAAAAAAGGGTCAGGAATTGAACAATTTATGTAATGTTGCTTAGGTTATATGATGCATAGTAGTATATGTGAAGTATAATGTTTGTAAATGTGAACTTAATACAGTTTGATTATTATATAAATGTAAATTTGCCTATGTCACAAGTGATAATTCAATAAAGATGATTAAAAAAACTAAAGCTATAGCTGCTGGGTCAGATTTAGGAATAGTCTATTAAAACACTGAGGAACTTCATGCATCCTATCTGCTTTTTTTTTGGGGGGGGGTGCAGCTGGCTGACTATTAGGAAATTTGTAGGCAGTAACATAAACATCCTCTAACACATACAGAACAGATGAAATGGGTAAAGGTTCTGGAAAATCCTTCTTCATCAACCCATAGTATTTTCTGAGGGAATGAGACACCTCAGTGTTCTCCCACTGAAAACAGTGGCACATTCTAGCAATAGCCTCAGAGAAAGAAACACTCTCACTGGGAGAATCAGAAACTGAGTTCTACTCCAAGTCTGAATCAGAAATCTGTATCCTTCCCTGTATCTCCTGTTCAGATTCAGAATCTTGAATCTCTTCAAAAGACAAATCCATCTTTCACAAGAAGAATCAACAGCCTGAATTAAACCCTGAACCAGATGCAGTAAACTACTCCTATGCAAAGAAATTTCAAAAGGAGTGAGTAGATATATGCTTGGTTTTCTGTTTCTTTTTGACAGGAAAAATGAGGATAACCGTGTCACTAATGGCAGCAGCTGCTTCTCCAGGGATGGGCACAGCATTCTGACACAACATGCAAACCTTCCCTTTTGGCTTCCCCAGGACCGACAAGAGGGGCTCTCCCTTGCCCACCGAGGATACCCCAAGAGCCGCAGGGGGCCCTGGTTCATAGCGGCTGTAGGTAATATAACAGAGGGATCAGGGTAAAAGATGAGTGGTCTGAGGTACAACAAATGGCAGGTGCAGTGTGTAAAAAAACAAATAACAGAATCAACACACTGAAAGACATGGATCTAAATGGCTAAAGATCACTTGGAGTGATTTTTAACCAGTGAGATCCTCATCTTTCAGTACTTTGATTCATTTATTTTGGTACAACAAATGGCCACAGCACAGACACCTATCTGTGGCTGAGGCAAATTGCTAGCCTGCTGTGATGGCAAAGGCTGTTTGCTTAATTTTCCCTTTTTATGGCTGGAAGGAGAACGATCATCTGTGGGACTGGTAGTCTGCTCCATGGTCAAGCTAAAAAAGGTGCCTCTTTCTCTAGGAAGACAAACAACAATTGACGGTAAATACTACCACTCCACAAAAGTTACTTTTTTGACAGAAAAAACAATACAGCAAAAAGCACTTTAAAATGCTAGGCTAGCGCCATAAAAGAAAAAAAATAAACAAATTCTTCACAGAAAACATGTTTTCAGTTACTTTATACTACATTTAAACTGACAGAAAAAAACAATTGCTCCATTTAAAAGTATGTTACAATCTTGAGACAGTCTGTTAAAACACAACACTGCTAGCTTTAAAATAACTTTCATGAAGATGAAAGTAACAAAACATCAACAAAATTATGAAAATGGATGTTTTTATTCTAGGAAGAGAACGAGAACTTATCTGCACAGCAAGGGAAAGCACAAACTGACTATCAATCCTTGAAAGCCTCAGAGGAGTGTATTCTTTCGCAGCAGTAAAGCTCTGAAGGGCTTTGCATCCAAACCTGTGTTTTAGTCAGCTGAGCTCGAACTGCTTGATAATTTGGGCATGTGGAATGTGCCCTGATGTTTTGGAAACTGGTTAGCTGTTATACCCTTGGTAGGATACTCATATAAGCTAAGACTGTTGCAGAAGTAATCAATATGAATTTAAAAGACTAAGTGACTTTATACATTTTATCTACCCTTTTAGAGGCAGCAGTCTGACTATCAGGAAAATTGCAGGCAGTTACACACATCCTCCAGAGCTGACAGAACTGGGGTATGGGTGAATGTTCTGAAAATTCCTCCTGTGACAACTCAGAGTATTTTCTGAGGGACTGAGAAACCTCAGTATTCTCCCATTGAAAACACTGGCACAGTCTGGAAATAGTCTCAGGGAAAGAGAAACCCCCTCAAGGAGAATCAGAAACTGAGCTCTCATCTGAGTCTGAAGCAGAAAACTGAAGAGAAGCACCTGGTATCTGCCCCTTCATCTTCCTGTCCAGATTCAGAATTTTGAATTTCTTCACAAAAAGAAGTATCCCTCTTTCTTTTACCAGAAACCATAACATAAGAAGGATCAATAGCCTGATTTAAACCTTGAGCCGGACCCAGTAAATGACTCCTGTCCAAGGAAATTTCAGGAGGAGTAGATACATTTTTAGTTTTTTAGGTAACCAAAAACACAAATACCAAATCTGACAAGATTCCATCACCAGCAAGAGGGGTCCAGGAAAGAAAAATGCAGGCCAAGAAATGGTTTCAAAGTTTAATAAAAACACAACAGGACTGAGCGACTTCGTATAAAAAATATATACTTCATCAGAATCAAATGTGAAAACACAAACACCAAGTTTAAATACCCCACCCAACATATCACATGATGAATGACATCATCAGAACACCCATTAATTAAAACAATATTAAAATACATGCTCAAGCTGAAACTTGTTCTCTATTTTAAACACAACACTTCCCATTTACAATATGTGAAATAAGCCCAGCAAAAAAACAAAAATAATAATTTTCATTTAAAATGTTTTTTGCATTGCTAACTGAAAAATGCACAATGCATGAACAACCTCCTATACATTGTAGGACTTTAATTTTAAAACACATGCTAATGAAACACCTTCATTGAGATGAGTGGGGTTAGTAGCATTTAACCTGAACTGCCAAAGCAGTTCCCTTTCTTCTAACTTATCTTCCCGAGGTCCCCCCCTGAGGTCTTGTAACACTTGTTCCAAGATAAAAAATCAAAAACTGTGACCAGGGTACTCGATGATGTGTTTAGCTAAAGCATTTTTGCTATCCCGTTCCTTGGAAATACACAGGTTTTTACAGGTTTCCCATCCTGTTGTTCCATGCATTTTTGGGATTCCTAAGATCCACAAGAATATCACTGACCCACCAATGAGACCAATTGTCAGTGATAGTAACTCTAAAATCCATCCCTTGGGGTTTATGTGGACTCTTTGCTTAAAAAGTGTTTGGAACCCTTTGAACATATTTGCAAACATTCATGGGACTTTTTTTGTGTAAAATGAAAAATTTGGAATTTTCAAGGGATTGTCTCCTTTTAACAGTGGATGTGATAGAATTGTTTAATATCATAGGTTGGTACTAGGCTATTGGCCCCTAGGGCCTATATAAGCCTAGCCAAACAGTACCCTGGCTTTTGCCACCCAAGAACATTATTTTCCTGTGCCCCTGTCAAGCAGAGCCACAGAAGTGATCCCTGGGGTGAATTTCCTATCTCCCATCCAATCATCAAGATTTTTCTTGAAGAGTGCTAATGAGGAGCTTTGTTTGATATAGATAGGTAGTTTGTTCTAGAGTATGGGAAGTCTCTGAGACAGGAATCTATCCCTCCAGCATGTTCTGTTTATTGTGGTGACAAGGTTTAGGTCCCTAGAGCGTGTAGCTCGGAGGGATTGGGATTTCTTTATGTGGAGCATGTCCAACAGCTCTGGGTTTGACATAGCTTTGTATGTTAGGCAGAGATTGTCTCTGAGTAGGCGATATGCGACAGAGTAAAGCTGGAGTTTTTTGAGACGGTCTGCATAGGGCATCTGTTTGAGGCCAGTAATCCTCTTTGTGAGGTATTTCTGTGGCCTTTCCAGTTGTTGTAGATGTCTTGTGAGGTACATACCAAAAGGGGCGTTATACTCTAAAATGGGTCTAATGAGTGATGAGTAGAGGGGAACAATGACATCATTTTTCCTGGATGAGAAACCTTTTGTGATGAGGTATGCCACGTAGAAGGTTTTCCTGACTAATGTGGCAATGTGTTTATCAAAGGAGAGACTACTGTCCACCTCTGTCCCAGGGTCTCTTATCACATTTTTGATGTTAAGTAGACTACCGCCTATGTGGTAGTTCATGAGTACAGAGTTTTTACCAAAATGGATGACAATGCACTTTTTGGCATTGAGCTTGAGGCCACGGCTTTGACACCAGGCATCTGTCTCAGTGAGGCCCCATTGTTGCATGTCCACATCGTTAGGAGATTTGATTATGGCTCCTAGTTTGCAGTCATCTGCAAACTTTGTTAGCCAAAGACCTTCTCTGTGTCAGCCTGTACTTCAGAGAAGTAGATACAAAACAGGAGAGGACCTAGGACTGAACCCTGTGGTACTCTACATGTCACTGGTCTGAAGTTGGACTTAGAGTCTGCTACTTTCACAGTGTGGGTTCGGTCAGTGAGACAGTTGGCAACCCATCTTGTGACATAGGGATTTATACCTAGTTTAGTGAGTTTGTCTATAATTCCAGAGTGTGGGATGGTGTTGAAAGCCTTGGCGAGATCTAGATAGGCTGGGTGTACCACCTTACCCTCATCTACAGCTTTGGTGTCCGCTTCAAAGAAGTCTATCAGGTTTATGAGACATGATCTGCCTTTTACAAACCCAAACTGGGTAGGGACCAGAGTTTGGAGATTACCAATGTCATTGTTCATAAGTTCCATGATGATACGCTCCATAGCCTTGCAGACCAGGCTTGTCAGGCTAATGGGGTGGTAGTTTGCGGGGTCCGTGGTGGCTCCCCCTTTGTGGAGTGGGATAACCGTTGCTGTGCGCCATTCAGTGGGCACAAAGCCTGAGGTGAAGCTATGATTGAACATGGTACTTAGGTGGGGTGCCAGTTCGTTCTGTAGTTCATGTAGAATGCAGCCTGGGATGTTGTCAGGTCCCATGGATGCTGTGTTCTTGGCTTTGGAGAGTGTGTTTTTTTACCTGTGCAGCCGTGATTACAGATACTTTGCATTCTTCCGGTATAGAGATGGGCCCTTTAGGGGATGAGAGAGGGGTAAAGTTAGCACTGAACCTGCCAGGATGTTGGCAATATCAGCTGGTTCTGTATATTTAGTGCCATTGTGCTGTAACTCAGAGCAGATCTGAGCGTTGCCATTGAGATTCTTGACATAGCTATAGAATGCTTTATGGTTGTCTTTAGAATCATTGGCAATTTTGTTTTACCACATATACAAGGCTTGGAATGGTTCCATGATTTTTTTTGTGTCTAAGTGTACTGTGTTCAGCAATGACACTGTTAATGTTCTAGTGTTGTGCATGGAACTGGTTCTGAAATACAACTTTGTTTTTTTGGAGGGGCAGTATTACAGGCAGAGAAATGGGGTTGCTATGGGGACATCTTGTGCCCCCATATTTGCTAACATAGTTTTGCTGCAATGGGAATGACGTGCTTTTTAGACATTTTGAGATGAAACCTTGGAGGTTGCATCTCCGTTTCATGGACGATATTTTTATCGTCTGGGATAGACCTCAAGCGAAGAGAATTTTATGGATTTTATTAATTCCTCCACATCTTTTTTGAGGTTTACCCACAATATGCAAACAGAAAGCATCAATTATTTAGATGTCACCATCTTTAAGGACTATCAGAAGCAACAATGGGCAGCATGATTTATAGAAAACTCACATAGCGTAACAACGTACGACATTTTGAGAGTAACCATCCTTTCCATCATAAAATGGGGATTATAAAAGGACAATATATCAGAGCGGCCAGAATGGTTTCTTCCTATAACCTTTTTGTGGAAGAATGTGAGACATTGTGGCATTTTAGTTAAAAGGGGATACCCTGAGGGTACTGTAGCCACGATGCGTGACAATGTTATGGATAGAAAGGTGAAGGGACATACAGTACCCCTAATACATTCTTATTCCACTATGGCTACTAGTGGATTTTCTAAGAGACAAGTTAGTGGGTTTATTCCGCAAAAAGCCTTTATTACCGAGTTTTGTATTGAAGCCTCCCAGATCAGGGGTATTTTGATCAAAAATTTGAAGATATTTTCATTGTTTAAAGAACTGGGAGATAAACTAGGGGACAATCCCACAGTGTTTTTTAGGAGGGGCAAGACCATTAAAAATTTTCTTGAACACATTTCAGTCTATTGTGAATATGGATGCAGTAACAAAAGGGTTGGCACATAGCAGTGTGGCTGTTGCAATTTCTGTAATGACATGCTGGAAGATAAAGTTTGACATTAAACCAAATGACTATCAGATCCAGGAATTATTGCAATTGCAACAGTGTGGGGGTGGTTTATGCTGCTGTATGTCACATTTATAGAAGCTTTTATGTGGGTAAGACAAAGAGGAAAATTAGAGAGTGTATATATGAACACAGTCAAATAATTTCAAGATAAATGGCTCGTACTGTAAAATACTTTCAAGGCAAGTGACTTTTACATTAAAGTAATTTCAAAGTATTAGTGCCCAGAAGACTGATTCTGTAAAGTTCAGTTATACAGAGGCTTGCTGTCCTAGTGCAAGTACTATCATAAATTTCAAGCACATCTATATGTGCATGTATAAGTGTGTGTAAGCTTGTGTACATTTGCAGATGTCTTCACTGAGATATGTTAATATGGCAGACAGATTTTGCAAGCCACAACCACTTTGATCAGAATATTGCAGAGAATTGGAGAATATTTGAGCAAAGGTATAATATATTTATACAAGCAGCTTATTCTGATAAAGATGTACGCACCAGGACATTCATTTTATTAAACCTAGCAGGGTCAGAGGCCATTGAAAGGGAGCGTTCATTTGTATATGCACCAGCAATGTATGAAAATGAAGAAGAAACTCGTATTCTTGTGCAGGCTGAACCAAGGAAAGGCCCCGAGTGTTTGAAGCACAAATTCAGAGAAATGTGTAACCCTCAGACTAATGTTACATTAGAGAGGCATTTGTTTTACATGACAGATAAGAAGCAAGGGTAAACTTTTGCAGCTTACATTACTATCTATGAAACAAAGCTAAAATGTGTCAGTTTGGCGATTTAAAAGGTGAGTTAATAAAGGACAGACTCATGCGCAGTATTTAATAATGCTGCTGTGAGAAAGATTTTGCTTTGTGATAGTGATTTGACTGTGAGCAAAGCCATTGAGATTTGTCAGATCCATGAAGTTACAGAAAGGCATACAAGTATGCTTGCTAGTGATAACAGCATGGTTTCGACAAGCACCAGAGCTAATGTAGACAATATGCAACATATGACAGGCAGAAGCAGGCCTAAGCACATGGAAGCAGCAGCCCCTGCATGACTTTCAGGTAAAACCCGTAGTCTTCTAGCAAATTCCAAGACCAGTTCAGTTAACGGAGCATGCTCAGTGCAGAACCAAGGCTATCCAGTGCAGAACAGACACTGCTCAGTACAGTATAAGGGTGAATCAGCAAAATCCAAATCAAGCTTTATTATTAACTGTCATAATTCTGGTGCCAACCATGTGTCCAGAAGAGAAAAGTGCATAGCATTTGGTCAGCAATGCCACAAATGTAAGAAGTGGAACCATTTTCAGAGATTTTGCAAATCTAGCACAGTTATAAAGAAAGGGCACTCGAAAAAGCAAGTTGATCAAGTAAACCTGCAACAGTCTGCTTTCTATGTAGATTGTGTGTCAGTGATTGGTGAAAGACTGGTGCAGTAAACTTATTGTATTTATTTATTTATTTTATTTTACATTTGTTGACCGGGCTAGTCTGGCTGGATACATGTCCATTTTCAGCAGAGGCCCGAGGAGAAAAGCTCCACTAAATACTAAGTACATTACAAATAATCATTACTGTTAAGAAATAGCAAAAATTGGAAGTCATAACAACACACAGAATGAAAGATAATTTCAAAGAGAAACAAGTTTACAATAAGCAGTTCATTTCATATTAGCAATTATACATAAAATGTACATAGTTAGATTAGAACAGTAAAAGGAGGAGAAATCAGACAGGTAGTGATGAGAAGAGTGAAGGAGAAATAGAGTATGAGAAAAAGGTTAGTCAGGTGTACTGCAGGAACAAAGCCAATGATTGAGGTAGTACAGTTTAATTTTCTGTTTGAATTGTGGTAGGGATGTAGTCAAAGTTATGTCACTAGGTAAGAGATTCCAGCTTCTACCTATAGTGTTAGTGAATAGAGAACCACCTGCTGTGTTGTTTACCTTTATTGATTTTGCCATGAGTTTACTAGAGGAGCGAAGTGAGTTAAGATTGTTGTAAGGGATTAGAAGTTGAGAGAGTATTGGGGTGTTGTCAGGTAGGTGTAATATGTTGTGGGCTATAGTGAGTTGAGGAATTTTTAGGTAGTTTTGAAATTCGAGCCAGCCAAGTTGTTTTAGATTTATACAATGGTGGGTCTTAAAGGGGTTACTAGTGGCGAAGCGAGCTATGTTATTATAGCAAGTTGCAAGTTTGTTAAGATTGTTTTCTTGAGGTTTGTATAAATGGGGGAAGCATATAGGAGAGTAGATAGGAGATGAGATTGTGCAATTTTGGTTCTTGTTGCTGGGGTTAGAAAAGGTTTGATACGATATAGGGATCCAATTTTTCTATTAACAACCTTGATGGTGTTGTTAATGTGCTGATCGAAGGAAAGATTATTGTCAATGGTTATTCCTAAAAGTTTAGTAGTTGGATCAGGAGAGATGATAGTGCCATTATTAGAAGAAATGGTAAAGTTTAAAGGGGGGGACCGAGTGGTGGGGGAGAAGAGGAGGAGTTTAGTTTTTTTTGCATTTAGTAGGAGAAACCGTCTAGAAAACGAGTTAAAGGTATTTTGGGTCAATGAGCTCAGTTCAGTAGAGGAAGGTGCCGAGCAGATAAGGGTAGAATCATCTAAATATTGTATGCAGGTTGCTTGTGGGATAGCAGTCTGAAGATCGTTAATAAAGAGGGAGAACAGAAGTGGACCCAGAATGGAGCCCTGGGGAACTCCGATGGAAATGGGCAAGAGAGATGAGATATGGTTTTCCCATATTACTGCTTGTTGTCTGTTGTTAAGATAAGATTTAAACCAATTAGTGGCTAGTTTATCTCAAGGAAGAGATTCAAGAATGTTAATTAAGAGAGAGTGGTTGACCATGTCGAAAGCTTTAGAGAGATCAATGAAAAGAGCGGAAGAGAGAGTATTGTTGTTTCTATTTTTGTTGACAGTATCTACAAAGGATAGAAGGGCAGTGGTGGTACTGTGATGGGGTCTGAAACCATGCTGGCATTTTGCTATTATGCTGTGAAGAGAGAGAGATGGTGTACAAGTTGCTGATGAATACATTTTTCCATGATTTTTGCTAGGGGTGAAAGAAGGGCAATAGGTCTAAAGTTGGAAAGGTCAAGGGAGTCACCTTTATTGCAGTGGGATAATATAGGAGACTTTCCAGATATCAGGGATGGTTCCTTCTTGGATAGTTCTGTTGATAAGTAAGGATATAGGATATGCAATTTCTTTGGCAGCTTTCTGAAGGAAAAGAGAAGGGAGCTTGTCAGCAGAAGGGGTACAGGGTTTCAGTTTGTGAATGAGTTTGTAGATGAAAGAGGTAGATATAGGTTTTAGAGAGAAGTTGAAGGAAGAGGTAGTTATGTTAGATGGTATATGAGAGTTGTTAGGGTTCATTTGTTTGGCTAGGGTTTGAATAGTTTCAGAGAAAAAAGAGTTGAAAGCATTAGCAGTCTGGAGAGGGGTTTCTGGGTCAGCATTAAGTGGGGAAGGAGTTTTAGCAGTTCCTGGGGAAAGAAGTCTATTTACTGATGACCAGAACTGTTTAGGGTTGTTAATATGAGTTTCCTGAAGTTTACAGTAGAAGTTTTTCTTGTCAGAGATTATTGATTTTTTCGCTAAATTTCGAAGCTGGCGGAAATTAACTAAATCAGGGTTTTGTTTATTGCATCTCCATTTTGTCCATGCTTTGTTTCTAGCAAGCATGAGTTTTTTAGTATTGGTGGTCAGCCATGGGGCAGATTTGGTCTTTACTCTAATAGAGCGTTCTGGAGCATGTGAATCAAGTATGGATAAGAATGTAGAATTAAAGAATAATACTGCTTCCTCCAGGGGGAGTGATTTTAAGCAATTCCATTTACATGCTCTCAGTTCAGCTTTAAAAAGGTCTATGTTAAAGTGCTTGACAGATCGAATTAGCCTTGTATTTGGGAGGTTAACATATTCTGATTTATGTCTAGTAATGTAGGTTAGGCAGTGGTCGCTGATGTCGTCTGGCATAGTACCTACCTTATATTGTGTCTTAACTTTATTTATGAGTATCCAGTCTAATATACTCTCTTTCTTACTGGGCTTATTGACTCTTGTAGTTGAGGTAATAGTTTGTGAGAAACCATGTAGGTTAATATGAGAGGAGGGATTGACAGTATTAATAGTGTTCCAGTCTATGTTAACGTCGCCAAGAATTATGGTTTCTTGGGGGTAGGTGGTAGAAACCCAGCTTAAAAAGTCTTCTAGTATTGGAATGTTGTTACCTGGGGGAAGATACAAACAAATAATGTAAATGGATTTTTGGTGTTAAGTTGGAGTTTAATTATGATGGTTTCTGTTTTGCTATTTAGGTTTGGGCATGCTGGTTGAGTAGAGATGTTAAGTTGATTTTTGAAAAGTATTGCTACTCCTCCACCCTTGCATTTTAAGCGGTCATGTCTTATTATGTTATAACCTTGGGGTATAATCTCTGAGTCTTTGTGCCTGGGTTAAGCCAGGTTTCAGAGAGGCAAAGGATGTCAAATGAGTGGATATCTAAGAGGGCATGGATGAAGGGTATTTTATTATTTATGCTTTGGATGTTAAGGTGTCCTATGAGGAAGTTACTATTGGGGTTAGGTGAGCAGTTTTGGGGAGGTGGTGAGATAGGGCCAGGGTTGGGGTGGATGTCTCCATCTTGTAGGGTAGGATTAACTAGTTTAGTTAAGTAGTTCTTCTTTAGAATTGTTAGGGTTGTTGTTTTTTTGCTAGATAGTAGGGGGTAGGTAAGGTGATGTTGCCTGTGGAATTTAGACAGATGATAGCTAGGGGTGGAATTAACATTAGGGTAAGTTGTGAAAGTGAGTCTAGTAGAAGTGTGTTTTTGTGTGGAGATAAGAGAGTTGTCAAGTGAAATTTCAAGAAAGGTGAGATGGTATGTTGCAAGAAGGGTGGTTATGATTAAGACAGAGAGTAAAGGCATAGTTAGTATGTAGGGAGACATAATTTAGTACTCTGAGAGGTGAGGAAGTAGAGGGGAAAGTATAAAGAGGAGAGAAATGAGTGTAGTAAGCAATAGAGGGGGTAGTAAATTATTTAAAGCAGTTGGTAAATAAGAATGGATTCTATAGGGAATAGAGAAAGAATGGCTGGAGAGGAAAGAGGATGTGTAAGGAGAGAAGTATAAGTAATAGAGAAAGGTAATAGAAGAAATATGGTCATAGGGCACAGATAGAGAAGGGGGGAGTGGAAGGGGTGTGTTAAGGCTAGGGAACAATTTGGCGGGAAGGAGAGTAATAGGATAGGAGGGATAGGGGTGTGGCTATAGAGCTATAAGTGTAGGACCTCTGGGGGTGGGTGGGAATTGGGGGTAGGGAGGGGAGCGGAGTGAGCCAAGAGGCTAGGAGCGGGAAGAGCCAAAGAAGAGAGGTGAGTGGAAAACAATCAGTAAGATGCTGATAGTAAAGGTACGTAATCCTAGGACATAGAGGAATGCTTGGAGAGTGAGGACTAAGTGGGGCAAGGCTGAGAATATCAGAGAAAGGAAAAGGGTAGAAACAACACAAAAGGCTAGCAGATAGTGGGAAATATCAGAAATAGTAAGTGGAAAAATAAGTTTGCAGGGATAAGCAATTTAGTAGTAGGGAGCCACCTACTGGACTAAGCAGGTAATTGTTACCGGGACTACTGACAGGGCTAGTGGATGTGGAGTGAGCCAGGTAACAGTAGTTACTAAAGGTTGCTGGTGGTCGAGGGGAAGGGAGAAGCTAAGGTGGGCTGCTGGCAGAACCTGTTTTGAGATTAACAATAGCTGAGGGTTAGAAATGCAAACACAATGTTGTGAAACCTGGAAGAACTGAAGGACATACTTTCTTGCGTCTTTATGGGAAGAAGCTTTTCCAAAATTGTAAAGCTTTGGTCCCTAGGTAGGGTATGTGGCAGGAGACTTAGGTAGGGTACTCAATCCCAGACCTACAGGTGGTCACTAGGCAGAAGAGCTAAGAATGGAAGGGAGAAGAAGAGGGTTAAATATAGAGCAACAAATACTGTAAGAAAGTAGGTAAAATACAATAGGTAACAATAAACTTGTAATCATTCAGACAATAAACTTGTAATCATTCAGACATGTGCCATTATTCTTAAATTATTAGTGCAGGATAACAAATATATTTCTGTACTTGAAATCAGTTAACACAACTTATAATAGCTACAGTTGTCAATCCCCGCCAAGTACTATATAATATACAGGTGGGAGTACCTACACCAACTTCAACTAGTGTTTAAGGATACACCACCCAGGTAATTAGTAAAGGTGGACCAAGTAAGTTAATGAGAATCACTGTTGAGGGCGGACAAACCAAAGCTACTTTACTACATAAGCTAGAAGAAATGTTTGTAGGAGAATTGAGTAGGGGAGGTAGGAGCAGAACCTCCTAGGTGTTGGTCTTAAGCCTATATTCTAGAAAAGACAGTGGAAAGTGTGCTACTCCCGCTTAAAAATAAGCACGGGGTAGCACGTGATAGATAAGTAAGGGTAGGTAAGGAGCATTGGAAAGAAACACTGTATATTGCAGCAGTTAGGATATGGACATTGAGACCTGTTAAACATAGAGAGCGAAGCTCATATATAAATGTTAGGCACTCTAAAAGGGCTAATGGATAGTAGTTGAGGCGAGTAAAACAGATGGAGTACTGTTTTCCCCACATGCTACAGATGGTGGGAGTAATGGAGGGCTTAAATAAGTAAAGCACTGGGCGAAAACACGCTGAGGCACCTAGCTCGCAAAGAGTATGGTGAGGAGAGTATGTGCGATAGGTATCCTTAAGCTAGCGTGTCGGGTAATTGTAACGAACACGCAGCTATCCCAAAAAGAGTCAGTTACACTCTAGCCAGCGTGTCGGGTAGTTTAAAATTGTAACGAACACGCAGCTATCCCAAAAAGAGTCAGTTACACTCTAGCCAGCGTGTCGGGTAGTTTAAAAACCACACGCAATTATCTCGGAGAGAGTCAGGGGGAGTATGCTAGAGAACGCTAAGATATCTCATATAACAAGCCAGTTCAGCTGCTGTTAATACATAAACAAAGCGAGCTTACAGGTTTAGATTCAGTTTTTAACTCCTTAACCCAAAATATCCCAAAAAACAAGCCAGTTCAGCTGCTGTGAATACCTAAACAAAGCGAGCTTACAGGTTTAAGAAATGAAGTGTTTTGTACTGTTCAGATCAATGGTAAATCCACCGAGCAGATACTGGTTCAAAGTGTAATATTATGTCTGCAGATTCTTTTGCAAGGTCAGAGCTGGTGGACATCTAAATGTGATTAGTTGTGTAAAGCTTGCTGCTTATGGAGGTGAAGAAATTCAAACTGAAGGTTTAGTACCGCTTTCATGTTATGTGGCCAACAACTGTTAGAGCCTATTATTCTATGTAGTTTGAAGACCTGTGCAGTTATAAGTGGGTCTTAGGGACAGTTTGAGAATTAATCTGCTTTCTTTTACCAAAGAAGTTAATCAAATAAGCACGTATCCCAGTTCCAACCTCACTAACACTATTTTTTTCAGAGTATGCTGATGTTTTCGATGACAGGTTGGGCAAACTTCCAGTGGTGTATTCTATGAAACTAGATCCAGAGATCAGTTCTGTGGTCAGACCAGCAAGAAATGTTCCCATAGCCATTCAGCATAAAGTCACAGCTCCGATGGATAAAATGGTGCAACAAGGTGTAATATGTCCAGTTACAGGACCAAATGAATGGGTGTCGGCCATGGTAGGAGGTCATAAGAAAGGCTCAGATGAAATCATAATATACACTGACCCAAGTGATTTGAACAAAGCATTGAAGAGACCACATCATCCTATGTGTACAGTCGAAGAAGTTGCAGACCTGATACCGAATGCCACGTTTTTTTCTGTTTTGGATGCAAAGAGTTCATTTTGGCAAGTGATGCTTGATCGCAAATCTTCACTACTGACTACATTCAGTATCCCATTTGGAAGACATAGATTCCTCAGGATGCCAACTGGAATAAATACTGTAAGTGAAGTCTTTCAGCGTGCAATGCAGTAAATGTTTTCGGGTTATCCTTGTGCCATTATAGTAGATGATTTAATGGTTGGAGGCAATGATGAGGCAGAGCATGACATAAATCTTAAGAGAGATGTAGACAGAGCATGTCAAGTGAACTTAAGTCCCAAACCTCTGAAGTGCAAATTCAGATTACCAGAAGTTACATATGTAGGCCATTTGTTTACAAGTACTTACTTCAGACCAGACCCCTCCAAGCCAGTAGCCATTCTTGAAATGCCAGCACCAGATAATGTGCAATATCTGCAATGTTTTCTTGGTATAGTCAACAATTTAGGCAAGTTTATACCAAACTACAGTGAATTGACAGTGCCTTTGAGAGCGCTCACACATAAAAATGTTACATAGTCATGGGTAGAACAGCACCAGAAAGCATTTGAAGTTCTTAAGCAGAAAATTGCTACCACCAACATTAAGGTACTATGATGTTAACAAACCAGTAACCCCTTCCTGCGATGCTTTAAAATTTGGTTTAGGTGCAGTTATTCTTCAAGAGGGCAGGCCAGTAGCCTACACATCTAGAACACTTACCCAGACTGAGATGCAGAATGCTCATACAGAAGGAACTTTTGGCAAAAGTGTTTGTATGTTCCAAGTTTCATGATTATATCCATGGTTGAGATATCCAAACTGAAACTGATTATCAGCCTTTGGTTACTATTTTAAAGAAGCTTGTGCATTCATCTCTAGCAAGATTACAAAGAATGATGCTTAAATTGTGAAAGTACAACTTCAAAATGTGCAAAAGGCAAACTTCTTTATCTGTCTGATACTTATCCAGATCACCCGGAACTACAACAACAGCTTGACACAGAGAATTTTAACTTCGATGTCATGGAAGTGCGCAATTTTTCTACCACAAGACTTGATGAGCTACGAGATCATACAATGACTGCTCCAGTTTTGCAAAAACTCAATCACTAAATCAGTGTTGGATGGCCATCAAAGCAATCTAGTGTAGCACCCGATGTGCAACCATACTTTCCTTACAGAGGTGAGTTGTTCATGGAAGATGGCATTATTTTCAAAGGTCCTAAAATTGTTGTTCCTGCTTCCTTACAACAAGAATATAATATATCCAGATTTTGCATCTTGATCACCCAGGTTACATATCTACTAAGAGAAGGGCGAGAGGACTTCTGTTTTGGACTTCTCTAGTCTAGCACAAGACATTGATAGAATACTTTCTTCCTGTTCAGTATGCAATAGTACTAAACCGCATTTGCAAAAAGAACGACTTCAGCTAAGTCAAATCCCTGAACTACCTTGGTTAATTGTAGCTACTGCCATATTCGAGTGGAACAATCAACATTACTTAGTACTGGTAGACTCTTATTCGAAATGGTATGAGACTGATGTACTACCTAATCTAACTTCTACTACAGTCAATACTAAGTTGAAAAGCCATTTCTCAATCCATGGCAGTCCACAGAAATTACTTTCTGACAATGGTACTCAATTTATCAGTCAATTGTTTCAGATATTTGCAAGAGAATGGGACTTCATACATGTTACTAGTAGCCCAGAGTATCTGCAATCAAATAAACTTGCTGAACGTGCAGTACAGAGTGCAAAGCAATTACTTGAGAAGTCAAAGCATGATAATACTTTATTTTATTTTATTTATTTTACATTTGTTGACTGGGAAAGTCCGACTGGATGCATGTTCATTTTCAGCGGAGGCCCGGGGAGAAAAGCTCCAAGGGTAAGCAGATACAGCATTACATAATACCAGCATTACATATTACAAACAGACTATTTACAGAGATTACATAAGTAAGCAAGTTAAACAGGTTCCACAGGTTAGAGTTAAGCCTGAGCGCAAGTCAGGATTAAATCAAATTACACAGTAAACCGGTTAACAGATTTTTACACATTCTAGAGAGAGTTAGCCAGGCTTGATACATTGACATAGCCAGTTAAGTGACAAATGCTGTTTGAGTCTAGTTTTAAATTGACCTAAGGTGGAAAGTAAGGTAATATCAGCTGGAAGAGAGTTCCAGGATCTACTTACAGAGTTTGCAAAGAGAGAGTCACCGGCTGTGTTATTAATTTTGCTAGTCTGAATTAGTAGTTTGTTAGAGGATCGAAGCGGTCTAGGATTGTTATAGGGGGTGATAATATTTTTAACTGCAGGAGTATTGTCCGGATTATAGAGGATTTTATAGGCCATAATCAGTTGGTTATACTGGATTAGGCTGGGTAGCTCAAGCCACCCAAGCTGATTTAGATTGATGCAATGATGTGTCCTAAAAGGCAGCCCAGTGGCAAACCTGACAATGTGGTTGCAGCAAATTGAGAGTTTGTTAAGGACAGTCTTGTTTAAATCCGAGAGTAGAGGGGATGCATACAGATGGGTTGAAAGAAGGTGAGAGCGAGCTATGGCAATTTTAGCTGGAGGGGTTAGAAAGGCTTTTATTCTGTAAAGTGACCCTAGTTTTTTTACTGATGGTTTTGATAGTTTGGTTAACATGTAGGTCGAATTTTAGATTATTGTCTATGATGACACCTAATAGTTTTGTAGAGGGGTCAGGGGAGATTATTGAGCCATCATTTGAATTTATAGTAAAGGTGAAAGCGGCAGACCTACGTGTTGGTGAAAATAACAGCATTTTAGTTTTTTTGGGATTTAGGATCAGACAACGTTCAGAAAGCCAGTTTACGATTGTATTAAAGGTGGTCTGGGTAGCTGACCATAACTCTATTGGAGATGTGGCTGAGCAAATCAGAGTAGAGTCATCAGCATATTGGATACAGCTGACTTTTGGGATGACAGTATAAAGGTCGTTAATGAAGATGGAGAACAGCAAAGGCCCTAGTATAGAGAAGGTTAGAGAGTTTGTTCTGCCAGAGGACAGCTTGCTGTCGACCATTCAAGTAGGATTGAAACCACTGAAGGGCTCTAGTATCTAGACAGAATGTTTGCAGGGTGTGGATTAAAAGTTGGTGATCAACCATATCAAATGCCTTGGAAGATCCAAGAAGAGGGCTGAGGATATATAATTATTGTTGCGATTATGGTCAGACCTCCCAACCATCCTGAATTACTCGGTTTTTACCAAGTTTTGGGGTCAAAATGAAGGGGTGCCACGATTCCCGTGTGGCACCCCTTCATTTCCGATTTTTTTGCTTTTTTTTTAATGTTTTGAATTTTCGCGCTGTCGGAGCTGATGTCATTGCATGCGCGATGATGTGTCAGCTCCATCAGCACTACCAGCCAGTCGGAATTGAGCTCAAGGAGCTCGCGTCATTATTTCTGGCTGGCTGTGAGCGGGCGGGAAATGGAAATTAAACAGCAGCAACACTAATGCTGCCAAGAATGGGCTGCTGGCTAAGGGTTTTTTTTTTTAAATTGCTATGTTGACAATGGGCTGATGACTGCCGTAGTGGCATTACTTTATTTATTTGCACATTTCTACCGAGTCGGTGCCAATGTAAACGGACTTTGGGCTGCAGGCTGAGAGAATGGGATGAAGCAAGGCAAAGCATTAGCCAGGTAAGGAAACAAAGTGTAAGTGTGTGTGTGTGTGTGTGTGTGTGTGGGGGGGTGGTCACTAATGCAGCTAAATCAACTGATCTGTTTAAACCATCACAATGAATGGATTATAGTGATTATTTCTTTTAACTATACTTAGATTTTATCTGCAATGGTTTAAATTATTAGACCTGTTCATCTTTGCTTTAGTTCTGGGAGCATGTGGATGCTGTCATTTTTCCACTGTTAGTTTGACTTCTTGATGTATATGTTGGGGGAAAGAATGTGCTCCAGCACTTCAGGCAGTGCTCCATACTGAATCAGGGTTGTAAGTACAGAAGGGTCTGGTGACCAGCCCACTTACCTTGTGTTAATACAAGGAGCAAAAAAAAGATATAGGTAAAAATAACTAATACAAATTTCTAGTTGGACTTCCTCTGTTCTCACTGGTTTATCATTGTGTATCATGTGCATGAGGAAGAGATGATGTTTCAAACTACAGAGACCCTATCTGTTGCTGCTTCAATAATTTAACTGTATATCAGCTAAATGGGTGATCTGGGGAGTATACATCTGAAACATAGTAGAGACATTCACTTCTTTATTTTATGCTCCTAGACTTTGACCAATAACTTTGCCTCCTAAAGCTCCAAACAAAATACCAGTTATTATTTTTTCTAAAGCTTATCAATATAATAATCCATATATGCCCAAACGCAGGGAGAATGTTGTTGCACTCTTTTCTTTCCTTCTTTGCCTCATTGCTTTCTATTTATAATGTGGAGGTATCAGCTGATTTTATGGAATAATGGAATTTATTAGTAGTAGTTTGTGCATTGCTGTGTTGCGCCATTGCAGGTCTATTAGTTTTATATTTAACAAATAAATGCACCTATAATTTTTATAATCAGCTTGATTGAGATGATTATCTTGAGACAATGTAAGACATGCCTCATACTGTCTGGTGATCACCAATTAATTAAACAGCACAGGACATGTCTAAGATATGTGCACATATTATGCCACTGAAGTCAGACAATACTGATATCAGGATTACCAGCAGGCCACCATACAACATGCCTACCCACAGTCGACATAAAACACATAATCCAGCCTATGTCGAGTTTCTAAAGCTTTACCTGCCCAAACCACAAACACCTTTGAAACGGAATATGGGCAATAAGCACCCCCCAGCAGCACTCCAGACCAGCAACATGGATACATTTTATTACCTCCCATAGCACTAGGGGTCACCTTCTCAGCGATGTTAAACACAAAAGGCAGGTATCTTTCCAAACAAACATTCTAGTCATAGGTGTCACCAGTGTATGACATACTGCTGTACCACTCACAAACTGGGCAAGAAAAGAGTGATGGTCACTTGCTGGTCTAGTGCCAGGATTTGTCAGATGACACACACATGCACTGTGTGTCCTTGAATGGCAAGTGCCAGCATGTCATACTACATGTGGGTGTAAATTACTTGAAATATATCTCCTTGGACTATATGAAGAGATGCATGATGCAGTTCTTGCACTATGTGTCACTGAGCAGCACTCTGCTTTCTCCAAAGATGATGCATCAGAATTAACAAAAAATGATTGACTTCAGTAACTGGTTTAGTTATTGGTGTCATTTCAAAGGGTATGGTATTGTCTCCCAACCCAAGCTGAGAATCGAACGGGTGAACCTCTTGCTGTGAGGTAACAACACTACTGCTGCTGTGTAATCAGTATAACATATGAAAAAGATATTATGTTGACCCTCTTGGGCCTTTTTGAGTTATGTGTACTAGAACCATTTGGTGCTGTGCTCTCTTTAGTGTTGTGGTTTTCCTACAGTTGGCAAGGACAGAGAGCTACTTTGAGGCATTCCTTCATTGCTCAAAAAGCCACCAGGGCAGGGGGTCATGTAAATGACACAAACCTGGGCCTGCCCTGGACACAACTACACTTGAAGCTATATGGAACTGTAATATAGGCCTTTTGCTGGAGGATTTGCCTTTGGTTCTTGTTGAGTGTAGAAATGTCCTCTTGGTGAGTTATTTTAGAGGTATACACACCAGTTTATGCCATTTCTAAATTTTAAGTGTTAACAGCAAATGTTAAGGCATATACTAATTTAGGCTTTTATACACCCCCTATATCTCTCTTTGCCTAGAAATCTTGCTGCAAGAAGCTAGTAATGTAACTGCTGTCTAGTAAATCCCCCCGACATATTGTTTACATTTTGTTTTTTGCAAAGTTTATTCCAGTCTGCCACAAGGCTATCAAAATAAAGAAAAAAAACAGATGTAGAGATATCCCTAACCACTTCAGCTTCATAGTCGAGATGGGTGCTCCCCTATGCAACTAGCAGTGCAACCCAATTTAAGCTTGTATAACGTCTACAGTACCACTAGTTCCTTTTTGTCTGAGATAGTTGGTAGTTGAGGGTGGTTCATTGTCACTGTTTGGAATATTTAGAGTTTTCTGATTATGAGACCCTTATTGGAGTTAACTAATCTTCTCTCTCTCTCTCTCTCACACACACACACTCTCTCCCTCTCTCTCTCTCTTACAATAGTAGATAAGTTGTTGTGTGTGTGTGGGGCTGGGTATTCATTTATTGTCAGGTTACAGGTATGAGCGCAATTTATTACTTCACTTTATGTTACTGAGACCTGGCCCTGCCTTTTTGTTTGCTTGCTCATTCAGTTTAATACACATGATATAAAATCCATCAATTGTCAAGTTATAGAGCTTCAATATGTTTATAGATTACTAGGGGCAATTTTCGTCCGAGACGTTTAAGTGGCTTTGGTCTGTGGAATAAAAAAGCTTCAGTGAGAATAAAGGACAGTGAGAGCCTCACAGAACAGTATTACCAGGTTAAACTTATATTCTAGTTGTTATGCCGCAATAAGTGCATATTAGTTATTGTACTGTTGTAAAGGACACTATATAAATTATCTGAGTAATGTAGCATCCTAGTGGGATTAGTGGACTCAATCCAGCTTCAGCTGGATGTACGTAACATGCAGCTAGCTTACAGAAACATTGGATCTGTTCTGTTAGTTCCTTTTAGGACTCATACACAACTAGGGTTGCCACCTTTTCAAATGCCCAAAGTGGGACATTTTTGGTACAAACGTCTGATTTTGCAGGCCGAAACATGCCCACGGCCAGTACAAAGGACAGAACTTCACTTTTTTGTCTAAATAAAAGCTTGTTCTTGTAGCATTTTAGTTTTTTATTCTATTTATTATAGCATTTAGGTGTTTCAGATACATAACTGTTTTATGCAACTATTACTTAAAATATAGGAAATAATTTTGTCCTAAAATCTCAGGACATTTGCCATTTTTACAATTGCTTTGCAGGACAAAACTGCGCAAAGAGGGACTGTCCCTCACAAAGTGGGACAGGTGGTAATGCTAACATATATGCTTTGAAGAGAAATGCTGCTAATTAACTGTCACAGAAGCTGGTAGGGCTAGCATAAATATACACAAAGTCATTTAAAGAACAGAGGCAGGCAAGAAAGGAGCTATGAAAGCAATCGTAGGCTGGCTGCTTCATGCATTCAGTAATTGAGAAAGCACTGCTACAAATACCTTGGTCTAGAGATTACATTTGGGGTTTCATTCCAATATGCTTTTCCTGTTTTTAATAGTTGAATGTTTTTATTATCTGTTTTCCAGAAAGAGCAAAACAAACTGTTTATAAATTAGAAATGTCTTTTATGATGGAAATGTTCTGAATTGGGCAGTTTTATAATTATTGGTTCATGCATTTTCTTTCATTACCTACAGTACAGCCTACTGTACAAATGTTCATTCAAACAATAAATTTAAAATGTGCTCTGTCTAGCAAGTGTGCTGTATTATACAAGGACTGTAACAATAAAGTCAGGAAGGTGCATCAAAGAAGAGAACGCATCATGTATGTTGTTTTGTGTGCAAGGAGCCAATGATTTGAAAACAGCCCAAAGGTAATCTTTATCCACCACTGGCCAGATGCATTTTCTTTGGATGTGGTATGGGTTTTAATGCTGTTTCGATGAATGTGAGTTTCAAGGGCAGAGAAGTAGTAATGCCAAGTCTGTTTTCATTGTGAGACAGTATTGCTTTATCAGATGTCTGTTAGCGTTTGTGCATTGATGTGCTACAAAATCTAAAAATAAAATCCAAATAATCACTGTAGAAGTAAAGCAGTAAGCATGCACACATTAGTGCTTATGGTAAATGGGGCGAAATAGCCAGGTAATGGGATATTGGAATGGCTGCAGGGGGACTCTGGTGCCATATTTTGGTTCTGCTCAGTTTGTGTTCGAAAGTTGGTATCCCACAACTCCATTGGAGTGGGTGGGGTTATGTAATTATATATGCAAATTAGATGTTAATCAGTGTACAGATTTGTACCTATTTTTCATGGGCCTTGTCCAGATTTTTGATATTTCCAGGTTGAGAGGTATGATTATGGTTTATGGTGTTGGTAAAGGCTAGAAGGGCTGAAGTAGTGCTGTGGTGAGGACGGAAGCCATGCTGAGTCTCTGCCATAAGGTGATTCTGGATTAGGTGGTGCATGAGTTGTCTATGAGTACATTTTTCCATAATCTTTGCAAGTGGAGAGAGTATAGCTATTGGCCTATAAATGGAGAATTCAGTAGAGCTGCCTCTTTTGTAAAGTGGGATTACATAAGATATTTTCCAGATGGTGGGAATTTTAGCTTCTACTATGGTTCAATTGATTAGTATTGAGACGGGGTAAGCAATAGCATCAGCTGATTTTTGTAGGTACTCGGCAGGGAGTTGATCAGCAGAAAAAGTGTAGTGGGTTTTAGTTTTTTAATCAAGGTATGGATAAGTGAAGTGGTGACTGGTTGGAAGCTGAATGCGAGTAGGTTTCTAGGGGTGCTACTTTCAGGACCAGGGGAGCTAGGAGGTAGTTGGCTAGCTAGGGCTTGAATTGTCTCAGTAAAGAATCGGTTAAAACTGTCAAAAACATCTTCAGAGGTTTTATCAATAGTAGTAGCAGGTACTGGGGTTGAAGTTTGTCTAGGATGTAGTAGATTATTTAAACCTGCCCAAAACTTCTGATGGTTATTTTGATTTATTGTCTGTAAATTACAGTAGTATTGCTTTTTGTCATGTAAAATTGATTTTTTGGTTTTGTTCCTGGATTGTCTGTATTTAATGTTTTCTTGGGGGTCTTTAGAAGAATGCCATAAAGCCCATGCTTTGTTTCTAAGGGTAATTTTGAGTTTCGACTCTTTAGAAAGCCATGGCGCAGTTTTTGTCATGGTTTTCTTTGAATGAACAGATGCATGCAAATCAAGGATCTCAAGGAATTTGTTGTTAAGGTATGCTACTGCTTCCTCTAAGGGGAGGTGATTTAGAATAGACCAATTACATGAGTTTAGTTCTTGTTGGAATTTGGCAGGGTCAAAGTTTTTATTGTTTCTAACCTTTCTGAGTAAGGGTTTTTGGGAATTAATGCCTTTGTGCTTAGTTACATATGTGAAAAGGTGATCGCTTAGGCCATCAAGGAGGGTACCAGAGGTGTACAGTTGGTGGTGACTATTTATGAGTACCCAGTCAAGTATGCTTTCTTTTTGGTTGGGTTTACCTATCCTGGTAGGGGTGGATATAATTTGTGTAAATGCATGCAAGTTAATATGGGTGGTTGGGGATTCTGAGGAACAGGTGCCCCAGTCTATGTTAAAGCCTCCAAGTAGTAGGGTTTCTTGGGGGTAATGACATAATAGCCAGTGCAGGATATCTTCAAGTGTAGATATATTGTTACCTGGGGAATATACATACAGATGATATTAATGCATTTATTTTTATTAAGTTGCAATTTGGTGGCAAGAATATCCGAGTTATTAATCTGAGGTGGTTGTATTACATCTATGGTGACATTCAACTCAGATTTATAGAGTACAGCTACCCCACCTCCCTTCCTCGAAGCACAATCCAGCCTGTGTATGTTGTACCCAGGTGGTAACACTTCATTGTCTTTAGTGTTAGGTTTTAACCAGGTTTCAGATAAACAGAGAATCTCAGGGGAGTGGACATCCAGAAGTGCATGCAATTCATGCACCTTGTTATTAATGCTTCTAATATTGAGATGACAGGCTAGGAGAGAGTTAGTTGGCCTATTAACTGTAGGTTTCTAGCTTAGATTGCAAGTAGAGGGGGTATGTGTATCTGAAGTGGGTAGGCCAGGGATGGGGTGAATATCACCACCAAGTATTAGGTTGAGTCTATACTTGGTGATGAACTTCAGGAATTTGTTTATTAGTTTGTAGTAGTATTTGGCTCTAGAGCTAATGTGCCTGGGGTTGAGATGTTGATACACTGAACAATATGTTGGATAGGATCTAGTACTGTAAGTATAATTGAAGGTGGGAGGATTTACAGCTGGGGTGATAGTATGGCCTTTTGGGACCTGAAATCCCGTGAGAAACTGGTTTTCATACAAGGTAAGGAGGTATGGTGCGAACAAGAGGGGTAGTAAAGAGGAGTATATCATTATCTGTGATTCAGCTAGTGACTTAAGGAACTGTTTTATCTGGTGATGCAACACCAGAAGATAGAGTGGTGAGGTAAAGGTACTGGAAGGGGGATGGGAGAATGCCAGATGAAAGCTAATAGGTGCTATTAAAATGTAGGTAGAAGAATGGGGTGGGAGGAATTATCCCAGATGAAAGCAGATAGGATCTAGAAAGTGGGGGAGTGGCTATAGTACTATAAATTTAGAAGTACTGGGGGCAGGGAGGGGAGCGAAGAGAGCCCGAGTGTAGCAAGGGTGAACGTAGCGGGGCTATTGCAGTTTACAAGGTTTCCTAAGGTGTCCTAAAGCTATAAGGTAAGTATTATAGCTCTTAATGTAAGAGTCAGTTTACTTAAGTTACAGGGGAAGGAGGCAAACACTCACATAGAAAAAAAGAGCCCTATGGCTGACCAAAATGGTGACCTGCTTAATTACACAACACTGTAAGTGAAATCTTAACAAATGCTTTTTGTGTGCAACCTACTCTGCTTAAATGTTGAGAGAAACTGATTGCAGTCCTGTACACACCGTTTTGTAGGGAACTGTAGAGTTCAACTAGGAAAAGAGAAAAGCAGAGATTCTAGTGTAAGCATGAAGGCAACAACAGGCAGTTATTTTATAATAATACGTTCAGAAAGGTTTGAGGGTGAGGGGGTAAAGTAGCACACTTCAGAATGAACTAAGATTTATAGCTAAGAAACCTAAGCAAGAGAGCAATGCAGTAAATAAACACTTGCCAGATTTTAAAGATATACCAGAAAGACTAAATCAATTGTATAACTGGAAAATTGCCAGTAAAAGCACTTCAGGTATAGCTAGCCCAAGTTATTCAATTCATAAAAGCACTTCTTCAATGTGTGTGTGCAATTTAAACATTAAAAACACATGCAGCAAGTAGGAGCTCTGATTATACACTTTCTCTAGGTACAGTTTCAGTTTAAACACAAATATTACCACAGAAATTCAGTAAAGTCACTAGCTACTTATAGAGCCTCTGAAAAAAAAATAGAGCAGTCTGTGCAGAATCAGAATTTAGCAGCAGGTCATCAGTTACACAAAAAACTCCATACAATGAAGAAACTTACTCTGAGTCACACCAGGTCAGCCAAGGGGGGAAGAGAAAGGGAAATCCTACGCACCTAGATTTGAAAATGCTGCCTGCACTGAATTGTAGCAGTTTAACCTGTTTTGAGGAAAGAGGGAGGTGGGGGAAAAGAGAAGGCAGTAGGAGAGGTTACAGGGAATACCCTGATTGACTCAAGACACCACACCAGAGGTAAGTTGAATGTAAGGGCCTAAACTCTGCACTCAGCACTGTGTTATTTGCACTCAGTACTTTAATTTTAATGTTACTTGCACTCAGCACTGTAATATCACTTATGTTTAGCAGGAAAGACAGACCAACAGTATACAATTTTGTGAATTATTACAAGGGTTACTTGTTCAAATGTCAGGTTATTGCAGTTTACAAGGTTTCCTAAGGTGTCCTAAAGCTATAAGGTAAGTATTATAGCTCTTAATGTAAGAGTCAGTTTACTTAAGTTACAGGGGAAGGAGGCAAACACTTTAGTAGAAAAAAGAGCCCTATGGCTGACCAAAATGGTGACCTGCTTAATTACACAGCACTGTAAGTGAAAGCTTAACAAATGCTTTTTGTGTGCAACCTACTCTGCTTAAATGCTGAGAGAAACTGATTGCAGTCCTGTAGATACTGATTTTTTTTAATTTACTCAATCTCAGAAACATACCCTGTGACAATATACTTGGCTCACTTGCTCAAAGACTTCTATCCAGGAAAACCAGAACAACATTGCCTATCAGTTCTAGTTTATTAAGGCCTAAAGCTAAAAACAACAAAGCCATTAGAGCCCTGTTATTTAAAAAGCGTTCTTTTCTAAAGTTCAGCTATGATAAAAGGAGCAGAGTTCTTCGCCCATTAAAAGAAGGAGAGACAGTGAGGATACAAAAAGTGCTTGGTCAAGTAACCAGTATATGTGCAGAGCTGATATCCTATTTTGTTAAAACGGAGGGTGTGGAATACAGGGGAAATCACAGACATCATCTTCCTGTAGCAGAACCAACGTCATATCATTGTTCCCATGACAAAAACCCTCTCTCTCTCTCAGAACAATCCAGATGACATTGCTGTTTTGCTTGTCTTGACTCCTGATACCGTTCCAGCAGCTGATCCCTAGGTTCCTAAGATTGAGAAGTTGGCAGGGACAATTCCAGTTGCTAAACCAGATCCCAAATTTTATGTCACACGATATGTACAAAAATCAAAGCCCAGTGTGAAATACAAAGTAACTTGGACATAGCTGTATATATGTAGCTAACTTTGTATAAATGCATGATGAAAATTATTCCTGTGTAAATTGCATCTCTATTAATTTCAGTGACAATGACTGGCTCATTTCTCAAAGAGGGAGGATGTAGAATAACAGGTGTGCTGTATCTTTAAGAGGCTTTTCTAAGTCTATGTGTGCATATAAATTCCAAGCACGTGTTATCTTCAGTGCCATTTTAAAGGTGCAGCCAGAGCATTAACATCTGTGTGCATGACAGCTAGTTTGTTTACAAGTTAAAGTTACTTAACTTCATTTTCAATGTGTTTGTATATAATAAAGCTGCTTGAACAAGAACCCACAACATTTGCTGTTTCTTCCTGACCTGGCGAGCGAAACTTTCATTAACAGTTTGCAATAGCATGACACAGGTAATGATTTAAGAACAAAAGAGGGATTGTTCATTATGCCTGATGCAATATCCACACTGAAGGATTTCAAGCCACAAACGTTTTCACAGAGAGAAAGTACAGTTGTGTACACTTACCATAAATGTAGATGTTTGAGTGTATTCACTGTTGCAGTCCTGACTTGTACTTCCTGCTGTGGAAGCCCTTGGCCAGCCTGACTACCAGAGTAAGAATCTCCGTCTTCCTAAAGCTGGCAGATGTCCTATCCTGACATCAGTATGCTTGGGTGTAAATGGCGCCAGCCAACACCATTACATCATTTTTTTTCTTGCCCCCTAGAAGGTAGGATCCCCTAAAATGAACCCTAAGCAAGGGTCAAAGGTAGAAAAAGGGCCCTGCAGGAAAAATACCCTGGGGGTCCTCTGGTTAGTGAAGAAGATAGATGCAGACTATTACTGCAGGCAAAGGGAGAAGGATGGAGAGAAAGAAGACTGCAACAGTGAACACACTCGAAAATCTACATTTAAGTGTACACAACTGTACTATGTTCTTCAGAATGGGGGGATACTCTGCACAATTACACTGCACAACTGTTCCTTGCCTTGCTTTGACACATCATGAGTCACTACATGGGGGAGTGGGGTGCAACAAGTATATCACAATTTGAAATGTCTCTGGGTGACAATGATGGCCCTGACACATTTGCCATACCTCTCATCCTCAGAGCAAGAAATCTGTACAAATAAGGACAATTTTTAAATTTTGCTCTTACAAACTTAGATCCGCGGTGGTGCAGTGGTAGCATTGTTGCCTGACAGCAAGAGGTTCTCCTGTTTGATTCTCGGCTGGAGTGCGGGGAGTGCCTTCTGTGTGGAGTCTGCATGTCCTCCCCACGGTTGGGTGGGCATTCGAAAGACATGCATAAATGGGTGTGCCTTCGTTGAAGGTTGAATGTCGAGCTGGCACCTTGGCATTTGTGAAAGTCTACTGCCAATCATTAGCAGACTGGAGTTCTGCTGTAGCTACCCCTAACTGGGAAAAAGCCGAAAGACAAACAAGCTCTTACAAACTTAGAAAGATAATCAAATTAGTAGGTCTTGCATTAGTATGAATTTTCTGAAGGGTATGAAATCTGAAACTCAAATGTCTGTCATTATTTTCTAACTTCAGTCTTTAATGATTTGCCACTAATTTGCCAGAAAAGCAAAATTTTATGAAAAACGGACCAAAAATGTGATACAAAAATATAAAACAGCCACACAATACAGCTGGGAACCTGTCAAAAAAGGGACACTTTTTTAAATATTAGTACTGTTAACTTGATCAGCTGACAAAATAAGAGAATCTACATACATTTCTGAAATAAAAGTAATCTATAACTCTGATCATTATGGTTATTTAGTAATTGTAAACCCTCCACATTTTCTTCCAAAATTGCCATTTTGTGGAGGGATTATTAGGAGGACAGCAACATTTTGAGTCAAAGTTGGGGACAGTTGAGAGGTATGGATATACCTAATTCAATAAAGCAATTTATTTGTGGGTACCTGTCAACCTCTTAACGGAGGATATCTAGACAAGGCCAAATATATTGTGAGAACATACAGACCGTAATAAAAATTGGTCTTGTATAAACTTAGACAGTTGATAGAATAGCACGTCTTGCTTTAGCATGTATTTTTCTGAAGGGTATGAAGTCTGAAACTCAATGTGTCATTATTTATTGACTTCATTCCTAAATGATTTGCCAGAAATCCACAAATTTTATGAGGAACAAACCAAAATTAAGCAGCAAAAATGTAGTCATTCTGCAAAAATCTGGACAGTTGTGAGGTACAGTTCAGCCAGGGCTGTCTTTGAGTTTGCCACCCTTCCCCCCTCACAAAATCATGGTCAAATGGAGCCTCCCCCCTTGCAGCCATTCCAATGTCCCATTACTTGGCTATTTTGCCCTATTTACCATAAACGCTGTAATGTGCATACTGCTTTACTTCTGTGATGATTTGGATTTCATTTGAAAGTTTTATTTTGCATTTTACAGCACAAACACTAATAGACAATCTACTAAACAAAGCAATGCAGTTTCACAATGAAAATACTTAGTATTAAAACTTCTCTACCCTTGAAACTCACATTCATTGAAACAGCATTGAAACCCACATTCAAAGAAAATATATTTTGCCAGTGTCAGATAAAGATTAACTTTGGGCCGTTTTCAAATCATAGGCCCCTTGCACACGAAACATACGTGTTCTTTGATACATCTTCCTGATTCTATTAAATAATATTCCTTGTATAATACAGTACAGTTGTTAGATGGCATTTTAATTTATTGTTTTAAACATTTTTCCAGTAAACAATGAAACAAAATGCATGCACCAGTAATGACAAAACTGCCAAGTTCAGAACATTTCCATCATAAAAGTCTACTCAAATTTCTACAATCCACCAGTATCAGTAAATATGCACAATCTCTGAAGAAGTCAAAGTCATCTAAATGATTCCAGATTAAAGAGATCTGTAACTAATGAGGTTGCTGCTAACAACTTTATATTTCATTGTTTCATCTACAAATATAGTACCTGTTGCCCTTGAGGAATAAATAGCCTATGTTAAATTAGAAAAAAAGATAAGCAAGTAATATTGCAATAGGGGATGGATGGCAAACTGATAACAGGTTCATAGTTACTAGATATCTTTGCCAAAAAGGATTGTAGCATCCACCCCCTTTACAACACAGTACAGTATCAGCAATGCATCTACATACTGTGGGAGTAGAACCCACAGCCTTCTGCATCAAAAGCAAGTACACTACCTGCTGTGCTATTAACAATGCAAGTAGACTCCGCATAAGCAGCACTGAACTTCTCTTCCCCTGCAGCTCTCAGCTCCTTGTAAAATCTACTAGACACTCAGCTGTATCTCTCAACTGTGTAGCACAAGAAATCTAAAAAAAGCCAACATTTACTGGGTGGGGACAAAAGCCCAGAAACCAGGGACACATTTTAAACATTGCTTGTATAATCTTGGAAAATTGCTAGAATAAAATACTGTGCTACCACCATACATTTCACTGCCATGTCTTGAATCCAGGACCTCGTGCAAAACAGTCAAAGCAACATATCACTATGCCAAATCAGGTGTTTTCTTAATTATTTAGTGAATTCAGTTCTCACCATAGCTGTCAACCTCTTTGCACAAAACACCTGAACAAAGCATATAATGGGGGAATACAGTCCCCAAACATATTCAGTGAATTCAGTTCTCACCACAGCTGTCAACCTCTTAGCACAAAACACCCGAACAAAGCCAATAATGGGGGTATACAGTCCCAATAATAGGGGCAAATTTCAAATATTCATCTTATAAATTTAGAAAATTGGTAGAATAAAGGTTTTATGTCACCATGTACCTTCTGAAGAATATAAAGTCTGAAATTCAAATGTCTGTCATTATTTATTTTACATTTGTTAACCAGGAAAGTCTGACTTGGAACAAAAGGCAATTTTCAGCAGAGGCCCAGGGAGAAACACTCCATACACCTATCTTTGTAACATGAGAGGACACCAGAGTACACCCATACAAACACAGAGAGAACATGCAGACTCCACACAGAAGGCACCCAGGCAAGAATCAAACCAGAGAACCTGTAGCTGTGAGACAACAATCTACACCATCAACAACTACAGTTACTTATTGAATGAAACATTCATTCCAGAAAGAATCCACAGATTCTATGAGGAACACAAGAAAAATATGAGGGAAAAATTTGCAGAGTTTTGACAGATGGTGGTTGGTAGGGAATTCGGGCTCTTGGTACCTGACCCTAAGGTACAGGGTTCACATCTGAGGTATTCTCTACCCACCATCAGATATGAACTGGGCCATTTCACACACACACACACACACCCACACACACTAGATTGTGCTAAAACTCCGCAAGTTGCTAAATACTTTGTACCAGCATTGATTGTGCTAAAACTCTGCAAATTGCTAAACACTTTGTGTTCATTAATGGCATGTGATCGCTAACTCTGCACACACTTCACTTATCAGCATTAACTAAATGATCACTATCTCTACAGCATTAGATTGTGCTAACTAAACTCTGCAAATTGCCAAATACTTACCTTTCTAGTGTTAAACTCTGCATTAGATTGCACTAACTCTGCAAATATGTCCAAAGCTGCTTTGTCTGTGTTCAAGCTGCAATGAAGCTTTACCGGTCCGTGCTGGCACTTGATAATCCAAAGTCTTGGCTCAGCTCTGTAAATACACTCAATCTCTGCTGCTAACTTTGCAAAATAAGTCCAAAGCTGCTTCTCTCTGCAAATATGTCCAAAGCTGCTTCTTGTCTGTGTTCGTGGCTTTTGTGCTGGAATGCACACTTCTGGTTTCCTGTTTGCGAACGTTCCAGGTTCTAAGACTGCTGACCTTGCAGTCCGATCCCCTTCCAGTCTATGCAGTGCTAACCACATAGACTGCTGGGGCATTAGCAGTCTGCTGCCTTCTTCCTGAATCCGGACTGGTAAGGCAGCAGTCCGGATTCACTTTCTATTGAGAAGTTATTGGATTGCTGGATTGTACCATTGTGGCTCACAGCTGGGGGGGCTGCAGTCCGATATCACTAGCCGCCACTGCTGACAGAGCCAACACATATGCCATCTGAATGACACCAACTGGTATCTTTTAATATAACAAGATTTTGCTTCATTCTCTGAGGGAAAAATGTCATCACCTAAAAATTATATTCAGTAGCAAAAACCAATTTATCTAGTACTATCCCTTCCATTCCTCATCCAGTGGTGACATTTACTGCCCTCATAAAAAGAAAAAAAAATTGGGTACATACAGATGTGTCCTCAGCATGTTATGCAGAAGGGTATATTCTGTCTTCTCTGTCTGTTTTTCAACAAGAACCGGATTTTCTTTGCAAACTAGGTCGACATGTTTGTTCAATTGTCTAATGCAATGGCTATTCCATACATGCTGCCTCCGCTAATGTCCCACCTATAATCCTCCCTTCTAAATATGTCACCACTGACTCCTCTTGTGACATTTTGCATATGGAACACATTCACAAGCTGCCTTGCAAAGGTACTGTAACATACTTCCCTCAAGAGGTGGGTTTATTATAACAGCACCAACACCATCTGTGTACACATACTTTTGCACCCTATTCCAGCAATGTTTCCTTATGAGGCATAATCTGTTATGTAGGAAAGAAAGCAAACACAGGATCAGATTTATTACCTTCTCTAAAACCACACCCAGTGACTATGAAAGAAAGAAAACCTTTTGGAACTGTAGAATTAGTTACGGATTTTACTGTTGAACCATCACGGATTTTGTGAAATAAGGCCTAACGCCAAGGCTTACAGAACAAAAAGAAATGGCCAGAAATAATGTGATGAAAAGGCACATAAATCCATTCACTTTCTGTGAATGTTTTATAATGTAACTATTTAAAGGCATGCTCCATTTTAAAGGCCAATAATTAACCTTTCTTTTAACCTTTTATGTGCAGTTCTGTAAGCATATTTATACTGAATACTAAATGAAAAGGCAAGTCAGACAATCAGCTTTCCCCCAACTCTGTTTAGAAAAAGCTACAGGACAGGTGTTAGGTATAAATATTTGACAGAAGAAAGTAAGCCAAATATTCAGATCCCGAAAGTTGTTTGCAATGTTTTTAATAATGGCAAAACAAACATACACGCAGAGACTAACAATCTATAAAGAGAATTCCACACCTGACAAGTTAACTAAACTGGCAAGTTTCTGGTAATGCATAATTAGTTTTTATGTGCATGTGGTATGTTTACACACACTTTTTCTCTGTGATTCTAACTCTATACCCACTATGTTTTTTTTTTTCATTTGCACTGTGCTGAACTCAACCTAAAAGGGCTAAACCAAAATGATCAATAAAAACAAAGGAAATGAGGAAATCAAACGGGGGAGGGTAGCCTAATGGTTAAGGTGTTTGCCTTACAAACACAAGGTGCACGGCTTGAGTCTCATAAGGGATAATTGGCTAGGCTTAAAATGGCTCACAAGGGCAGTTAGCTTAGTACTAATCTATGAACTATGAAGATATCCAGACAGATGTACTGTCTACTTACATGAAAATGTTAATATCCAAATGGACTAACAGTAAAAGCTGCACATTAACATGTTTTGAATACGAAGTCCTATGTATTATCTGTCATTTTTCAGATGTTTTATTTTTCTAAATATTATTATTGAAATATACTACACATCATACATTCACCTAGTAGATTTCTGTAGAGCCACCTTTCTTGACTTCAAGACTGTCATGAAGTTGTCCATCACTTAAAATGCTAACTACACTAGAAGGGGAAATGATGCATCAAACATTTGAAAAATTAGCATATTCTTTGTTTATTAGGCAAGTGGACTACTCGAATGGACCTTTTCAGCCTTGATCCCATTGCAAGGAAAGGCAGTTGCATCCAAGACATGAAATATGTAATTAGCAGGTGGCACAGTGAAGCAATACAAATGTTGCAAATATAAATTATATAACATACAAAAACAAAAATAAGATTATCCCCCAGATCTAACACACCATAAGAACTGTATGCAAAGTGATGTGATGAAAGAATACGTTACATTACATAAGCAGACCTTGAGAAAAGAGACAGAAACTCACAGGTGCTAAATCAGTTAACACTTTTTTCATGGCTAGGTTTGCATTAAATTAACTAGCATGCTGGTCATTTCTGATAGCGACAGGAAGTTCACTGTAAACTTCTACAAGTTGTAGAGAAAGCCATATCACCAAAACTATTTTTTGTTACAGGAGCATTCAGGGGCAGACCAAGAGAATCACATGCACCCATGGAGCAAAGTGGCCTGTTAAATTTTTTAAAATGCGCTCTATGCAAATGTGAAGATAATATGTTCAAACAGAACACCTGTGTAAGGTATTCAGCATAAAAGTAGATGATTGAAATGTTTCTCTCTCTTCATTGTTCCTGTTTGCGTAACACAGCCTGTCTTGCAACAGTCAGCTAACTCACCTTCTTTCACCAGCACTTACACAATATGACCTAAGTGATGTGACTGGTTGCTGACATAATGTACTTACTTGGTCAGTTTGAACGCTCTTTGCTAAAAGTGCCAGAAAAGGAAGTCAACAAGAGTTCATATTTTCTTCTGATTTATTAATCAAGGGCAGAAATGTCTTAATTCCACAAAGAGGGTTCTATGAGCTTCATAAATTATGCTAGGTCAGGCCCTACCACTCCCCTACTTTGAGTGTTAAATATAGAAATTGCCTGTTTTCGTGGGAAAACACCATGCCGTTATGATGTGTGACACCAGGGTTCATCGATGTATTCTGTCTAAATGAATTCCAGAAGGGTAGACCTAAAGGTACACAGTGTACTTTTCAACAACCACTGTACTCTCCCTAAAAATTAGGACTTGCTCTATGCAAAAGACTAAAATACCACAATGTCACGGTGGACAAATGCAGTAAATTCAAGGCCGAATATATTTCTATCAGAATAAAAGTAATTGAATCACTGTAGTTAGATGGGTATAGGAGCTGTTAGGCCATTTTTCTGAAAAAAGGCAACCACTACACTGTCAGGATGGCCGATCATAGGTACACAACAGGTTAACTATCACCATTTACTAGACTTTCTCTCTCTCTCTCTGTAACACAGCACTAATATTATAAGACACTAACCCAGAGACATTCAAAACACAAGGGCAGAGCAAGAAGGAATCCAGCATAAAAGCAAGGGCAATTCAATCCCCCTACTTTTAGTACTTTACATATCCTGCAATATAATGTTTCACTGCCCCGGTCTTCACAGTCTCTCTTTCTCTGTATATTATTTTTGTTTGTTTGTTTGTTTGTTTATTGGCATTTATTTACTGTGAAAGTCCATTGTGCCAAGTACAGCCCATTTTCAGTGAAGGCCTGGGAGAAAAGCCCCCACAAAAAAACACATTTAGAATATACAAAGCATCACAAAAACACATTTAGAGTACAGAAAACACAGAGTGAAAAATTATTACAAAATAGCACATTTTGAATATATAAAGCACACTTGATAAACTTAATTACAATGTACACTATTGTTGACATTGTAGTATAGATAAAGGTGTATATCAAATGCATAGCAATCATATAACTGAGGTTCAAAGCGTGAAAATACATTGAGAGACTGTTAGCAGCCATGTTACAGGAACTACAGTATATAAGAGGAAAGGTGGGGAGGATATAGGAAATCAATGGTAAGAAATTGACAGAGATTACAGTAAAGGTGAAGGGGTGAAAGTAATAAAGAACTGGAGAGAGAAGACAGGATAGAAAGTTGCTAACAGTAAAGGGTAAAGAGAGAGAGTGTGTAGTAAGGTAGTGTATTTGAGATGGATATAGCAAAGAATGTAATTTAAAACAGGAGATTAATGGAATAATAGGAGGGCACTAAAAACGAGGTTATGGAAGACGGAGGCTTAGTGCAATTACAGATCCAATTAGAGTGGAGGTGAGTTTGCAAGCTGCTTTGAAGGAAACAGTGCATTGTGTGGTACGAATGGCTGTTCCAGGTTTTAGCTATTACCCAGGAGTATATAATACACAGGTCCACAAAATAAATAATGACAACTGTATGTATCTATAGCCAGCTCCATGGTGCAGATGGAATAAATCCCTTATTATGATGCAAGTGACCTATGTGCAATTAGTAGCTTAGGAGCCTGTAGGAGCTAGAAGGAATCTTTTATGCCTACCTGAGCCACCACCAGCTCAAGCCAATGGACCTCATTTTAACATCTCATCTAGCCAGTCCAGTCCCTTGGGCATCGCTGGGGGGACAATTAGAATTTTTGCTGGATCACCTCGTACAGAGGAAGAACAGATTCCTAGTTTGGGCTACAACTCATGATTAAATCCACACTTGTTGACTTAATACACCAGCAGATCCTCCTCAAACAAGTTTGACATTTGCAACACTACAAGCCAGGCATTTCAGCAGGACAAAATAAAAATCCAAACAACCCTAACAGGATGCCATGTCTTAACTCAACTCCTACCCCAGCTGGTAAGATGGCCATGTCTAGCCAATATGGAAAGAAAGAAAGATTCAAAAGAGTGAGTAAGGGGCCTGATAGGATTGGGAGGACAAAAGAAAAATAAAAAAATTAAGGACAATGTTAACAAACGAGAGTCTGTGCCAAGTACAATTCTAAAAGAGGAGACTGTACCTTTTTAGCACTCAAGACTTACAACACTACTCTATCCTTCTAATGAGCCACAGTGTATAGTTAAAACAAAAGGTCCTATGGTTACAATTCACAGAGATGGACACAAAGTAACATGTCATTCTTCATTTAAGAAACAAATGTTAGTGCAGACAGCACCTCAGAAATCAACCTATCACACTTCTGAAACAAGTACCAAACACTTATTAAATTATCTCTTATGACATAGGCAATCATATATTTATACAAATGAAAACAAACTATATTAACATACTTTTAATTGCAAATATTATACATCACTTATAATCTATCCAATCACTGCCAGTCAAACATTACATAGCTCATTCAAATCCTGCCTTCTTTTAAATCTCATTCCTCTGCTGCATGTATTGTTCCCACAATTCCCATTTTTCTATGTAATTTGCTCCAACTCTTTTCTAAAGATCCCATTTCCAGTTGTTTTATCTCTGTTACTATATTCACTACTTCTAGTTAGTTAGTTTAGACTTTGATTTCCATCTTCTAGAAATTGCTTTTTGGCAGCTGCCATAATTAGACTCAGCAAGGCCTAACGATGTCTAGTCAATTCTAATTCTGTATCATTGCTCAAAAAATAATTTCCTTAGTTATACCATAGGTTCATAGGTAGGTACTAGGCTATCAGCCCAAGGGCCTACGTAAGCCTAGCCAACAAGGTTCCCTGGCTTACGCCACCCAAGAAAGTTATTTTCCTGTACCACTGTCGAGCAGACACACAGAAGTGATCCCCGGGGTGTATTTCCTATTTCCCATCCACTCATCAAGATTTTTCTTGAAGAGTGCTAATGAAGAACTTTGCTTGACATAAATGGGTAGCCTGTTCCAGAGTATAGGAAGTTTCTGGGACAGGAATCTATCCCTCCAGCATGTCCTGTTTATTGTGGTGAGAAGGTTTAGGTCCCTAGAGCGTGTAGCTCAGAGGGATTGGGATTTCTTTAGGTGTAGGATGTCCAACAGCTCTGGGTTTGACATAGCTTTACATGTTAGGTAGAGATCACCTCGAAGTAGGCGATATGCTACGGAGTAAAGCTGGAGTTTTTTGAGGCAGTCAGTGTAGGGCATTTGTTTGAGACCAGTAATCCTCTTTGTGAGGTACTTCTGTGGCCTTTCCAGATGCTGCAGATGTCTTGTGAGGTACATTCCAAAAGGGGCGTTGCACTCTAAAATGGGTCTAATGAGTGTCGAATAGAGGTGAACAATGACCTCTTTTTTCCTGGATAACAACCCTTTTATGATGAGGTGTGCCACATAGAAGGACTTCCTGACTACTGTGGTGATGTGACTATCAAAGGAGAGACTACTGTCCACCTGGGTCCCAAGGTCTCTTATCACACACTAAGTGTTAAGTAGATTGCTGCCTATGTGGTAGTTCATGGGTACAGTTTTTACCAAAGGGGATGACACTGCACTTTTTGGCATTGAGCTTGAGGCCATGGCTCTGACAGCAGGCCTCTGTCTCAGCGAGGCCCTTCTGTAGGATGTCCACATCCTATGGGGACTTGACTATGGCTCCTAGTTTGCAGTCATCTGCAAACTTCGTTAGCCAGAGGCCTTCTGTGTTAGCCTGTACTTCAGAGAAGTAGATACCAAACAGGAGAGGTCCCAGGACGGAACCCTGTGGTAGTCCACTTGTCACTGCTTTGTGGTCATATTTGGAGTCTGCAACTTTTACAGTGTGGGTTCTGTCAGTGAGCCAGTTGGCAACCCATCTTGTGACGTAAGGATTTATACCTAGTTTAGTGAGTTTAGCTATAATTCCAGAATGGGGGATAGTGTTGAAAGCCTTGGCGAGGTCAAGATAGGCTGCGTGAACCACCTTACCCTCATCTACGGCTTTGGTGACTGCCTCAAAGAAGTCAATCAGGTTCAGGAGGCATGACCTGCCTTTCACAAACTGGAACTGGGTGGGATCCAGAGTTTGGAGGTTATCAATGTCTTTGTGTATGAGTTCCATGATGATACATTCCATGGCCTTGCAGACCAGGCTCGTCAGGCTAATAGGTCGATAGTTCCTGGGATCAATGGTGGCTCCCCCTTTGTGAAGTGGGATAACTGTTGCTGTGCACCATTCAGTGGGCACAAAGCCTGATGCGAGGCTATTATTAAACATGGTGCTTAAGTGGGGAGCCAGTTCGTTCTGAAGTTCATGTAAAACGCAGCCTGGGATGTTGTCCGGTCCCATGGATGCTGTGTTTTTGGCTTTAGAGAGTGCAGCTTTTACCTGCGTAGTTGTGATTACAGGGACTCTGCATTCTTCCTGTATAGATATGGGCCCTTTAGAGGGTGAGGGGGGGGAAGTTAGCACTGAACCTATCTGCCAGGATGTTGGCAATATCAGTTGGTTCTGTAATTTTCGTGCCTTTGTGCTGTAACTCGGAGCAGATCTGGGTGTTGCCATCGAGATTCTTGACATAGCTATAGAATGCTTTGTGGCTGTCCTTAGAATTAGTGTCGATTTTGTTTTCGTAGCTAGCTTTGGAGGATCTTATAAGGGATCTCACCTTCTTACTGAGGCTGACCAGGGAGCTCCTCCACTCATGGGATTTTACTCTCTTTTGCAACAGTTTCTTCCTTCTGTTGTATAGTTTGTTTATGGCCACCCAGTATTTCTGGTACAGTAGTCTGCAATGATTTTTAAAGTGTACCAACTCATTATACTCCCAGAAAATATGTTCCCAATTACCTCCTCCTTCCCCATCACACCTCCAAAATTTGCTATCTACCTGAGGAAAAATTCTTTACAGTCTACTTGGGGTATGAAAAATACCTAAGTAAAGACTTCCAAGCAAAGATCCTACATCTTCTAAACATTCTTTCATATTTGGGAGAAGTACACATATCCTCCATTTGTTCTTTGTGAATTGCTTATCCAATCTCTCTTCCCAATCCTTTCTAACTTCCTCTAATTGATTCTTATAGTTATCATTCAGTATTTCATATGCCCTACTAATTATTCCTTTTTTTAAAAGCAGTTTCTGTTCTAGCGTCTACTAAAAACTCTACCAGTGCTAGTCTTTCGCTTAGGATTCCCCTATTTTTTTCTCTTTGCCTATACTCTGATATCAGTCCTTGATAGGAAGGCAATCTCTACCCTGCAGTCCATATTCTTGGCCTCTTCCCATTCTATTAACTTTCTCTCTCTAATTATTTGCTCCTAATACCTTGGTTCTTTTGCCAGTTTTCTCCAGAAAATTCCAGACCCCTCTTGCCTATTGTCTGTATCCCTAATTGCAGACATCCCTATAGGCAAAATCTCCTTTCTCCATTCCCGTGTTGGCTTAGTTCTTAGACTGCTTTACGCTACTTTATGAATATAATATTCTGTATGGTTATTGTTATTCTGCTTATGGATCTGCATCCAAAATACCACTTCAAATTGGGTAAACTCAATTAGGCCATTTTCTGAGAAAAGGCACCTACCACACTGTCAGGATGGCTGATCATAGGTAGACAACAGGCTAAATATCACCATTTACTAGACTTTCTCTCTAGCAGGCAAGAGGGGGTTGGAATTTACTGTTCTATTGAAAAGAATCAGCTTATCCCCCTTGACTTTTGCCATCTTCCCCTCCCAGATAAAATCCTTCAGGTCTTTATTAATTGTTATCCATAACTTCTCCTCTGGTTGATAAAAATATGCCTCACCTGTGTATAAAATGTAAAGGACTACAAACATTTTAACTGCTTGTTAAAACAGAACTTCCAATTTCTCAGTTTTTGTATTATCTTTTGTTTAGTCTCTTCCCACATATCCTTAGCTGCCAAGTACCAAATAATTATCTTTGAACAGTGACAATGCAGAGGGTGACAGCAAAGTAGAAAGATTTTGGCATTATTTGTCTCAACTCTAATGCCAGTCATCAGCCAGCTTGTACACTTCTCCTACAACATTATTCATCATTATCTTTTCTTTTAACATCTCTTTTTTCCTCTGTCCATAATCAGTGTTTATTCTTTAAGTACTCAGACAGTATACACATACGCATGCATACATGTGTTTTTATATAAATCTATATAAAAAAATTATATATATATATATATATATATATATATGTATATATATAAATATATATATATATATGTTGTTGTCTTTCTGCTTTTCCCAGTTAGGGGTCGGCACAGCGGAACTCCTGTCCGCTAATGATTGGCAGTAGATTTTCACGAACGCCGAGGTGCCAGCTCGACGTTCAACGAAGGTACGCCCATTTACTCATGTCTTTCGAACTATATGTATGTATATAGCACAGTGGTATAAAATCTTACCATAACAGTAGATGTCCTCCTCTTCATTGTTGCAGCACTTACAACCAACGGGATCTCTTGCCAAGGATAGCCTAACATCTGGCCAGGATACCAAAGTCTTTAGTACTTACAGGTGCCATATGTCACTTGTACGCTCCCTGTGCAAAGCATAGTTCATAAACGTGATGTACTGACGCAAGCACTCAGAACAGAAAAAGCCCCAGGAGGAATAGAATGTCCCTAGGGACAAGAAATAATATGTGCAACCAGAAAGAGAAAAACAAGAAGAACTCCTTGGCTAGGAGGGCAAAAAAAAAAAAAGGCTAGAGCAGAAGGGGTGGGAGGGAGTAAATTCTGCAATGGTGAAGAGAAGGACATCTACTGTTATGGTAAGATTTTACACAAATGTACTATGTCCTTACATATCACTATTGCAGTAATTGTAGCAGAAACTAGAGTAAAAAAGCTCAAGAGGAAACCTGAGAGGAGGACGGCATAGAAGAGCCCTCCAGGCACCCATGCAAGATAGCCCTGGCAAAGCCATCTCTAGTCCTGGGAATAACATCCAACTTATAATGTTTAGAGAAAGTATGAACAGAAGACAAGTAGCAGCCTCAAGAATGAAACTGCTATCCAGCCCTTTGAAAAAATCACCAAAGGAGGTAACAGCCTTTATTGATGAGGAAAACATTTATCATGAAAAGAATAACAAAAAGAAATGGCCTTAGAAATCCAGGAAGAGATGGTTTGCTTAGAACAGATAAACCCAAAGACCTGGGATGCAAGGAAACAAAGAGCTGCTCAGATTTGTGAATAACTTTAGTTTTATCCAAGTAACATCTGAGCTGTCTATGCAAACCAAAGGTGTGAAGTGCCTTCTCACAGGCAGACTGCAGATTGAAAAAAGAAGCCAGATGAATAGACTGATTAAGGTATAACTCGCTGACCACCTTGGGCATAAAAGAAGGGTTAGTATGAAGATACACCCTGTCTCTTTGGTAAATGAAAAAAGGAGGAATTGCCATGACAGTCTGAAGTTCAGACACCCTCTTAGCTGAAGTGAAAGCCAAAAGAACAGTATTCCAAGTACAATGTTATAAGGAAGCTGAAGCAGGAGGATCAAAAGGAGCCTGAGTCAATTTTCAAAAACAAAACTGAGGTCCCAGGAAGGCAGAATAGTTTTCCTGGGAGGCCTGATATGAAGAACACCTTTAAGAAATTGACTGACCTCAAATCTAAAGGCCAGAATAGAAGTCAAGAGTAGACAAGCAGAAATTGCTGACAGGTGAGCTTTAACTGAAGAATATGCCAACCCAGCATAGAATAGATCACACAAATATGAGAGAAACAGAGGAACCTCCACATATAGGGGATCCTGATGGTGAGACAGGCACCAGACAGAAAATCTTTTCTATTTGGACAAACATGATTTCCTGGTAGTGTGTTTGCTGGTCTCCTGCAAGACCCAAAGCACATCCTCAAAAAAGAGGTGCCTAAAAGTGATCAAAACACATCACCCACAGCATCAGTTGAAAAGCAGACAAGGGAGGATGGATAAGAGACTCCCTGTCTTGTATGCAAAGGTCCACCAAGTGAGGTAACTACTGGTGATTGCCCCTGGCCAAGTAGGAAAGAAGGGGAAAACAATGCTGTCTGTGCTAAAAGTGAGTCACTAGCAAGATTTTGGGAGAGTCTTGCCTGACCTTGTGCAACATTCATGGTAACAGTGGAAAGGGAGGGAAGACATACAGAAAAATCCCTTTCCAAGGAAAAGACAGGGTATCCACTTTCCAAGCCAGAGGACAGAACACAGGAAGTAGTCTGTTCAGAGGGAATGAAAAAAGATCTACCCGAGAAATAACCCATCCATGGAAAATGTCCAGGAACACATTTCTGTGACGCACACATTTGTAAGCTTCTGTACTGGACCTGCTCAGAGAGTCTGTCACTAGACTGTGATCCAAGGAAATGTAAACCTCCTGAAGAGTCATTTGATACTGGATAGCTAGATCCCAGATCTGAAGATAGTCTACAAAGAAAAGGGGACCTTGTACCCCCTTGCTTGCTAACATGCCACATCACTGTGGTATTGTCTATGAAAAGTTTGAGGTGCCCAGAACGTTAAAGGGAATGAAAAGCTTGAAGATCTAGAAACAGAGCATTCACCTCCTTAAAAGTGATGTGGTCTGACCTCTGATGAAGATGCAAGAGACCCTGAACCTTAAGAGAGATGAAGGAGCCCCCCCATCCCCTGTCTGAGGTGTCTGTAAAGAACTCTTGAGTCAAAACTGGAACCTAGGAAGGAAGCCCCATGATGAGAGAAAGTTGATGAGTCCACCACTGAAGCTTGAGACAAGCAAAGAAGAGGACTGGGAAGGCCAGGGGGTGGTAATGTTGGAGCCACACTGATCTGAGGTACCACTGTAACTTTCTCATGTGCAGCCTTCCCAGGAAAAACATAGGGACAGTGGAAACCATGAAATCGAGGACCCTGAGAAAGTCCATGGCCGTGACTGAAGCCAGACGAAGACGATACCGGAAAAAGGCAGTAAGAGATAGGGCACTGGGGCAGGCAGAGATGCCAGCATGGGGATGGTCTGAAGCCTGAAACAAAGAAAATATGATCCTGAGAAGTGTGTCAGAGCTGATTTCTAGAAGTTCATGGTAAACCCCAAACTCTGCAAAAGGAAAACAGTAAACTGGAGATCCTGAAGTAGAGTACTGGAGGAAGAAGCTTGAATGAGCAGATTGTACAGATAGGGAAAGATCTGAACTCCTCTAATCCTGCAAAAGGCAATGTCAGGAGAGAGGCATTTAGTGAATACCCTTGGGGCAGTAGAGAGGCCAAAGGGCAAAGCAGAGAACTGAAAATGCAACACAGAAACAGAAACGTAAACATTTCCTGAAAAGGGGATTGATGGAGGTATGAAGGTAGGCATCCTTGAGATCCAGAGAGACCAGAAAGGCCAAGGGTAGAAGAAGGTGAAAAAGAGAGTCTACAGACAGAACATTTAAAAGGAATTTTGAGAAAGGTGTTGAGCTCTGAAAGGTCCATAATTGGTCTCAAAGTGCCCCCCTTTCTGGGAACCAAAGATATTCGGGAATAAAATCCGCTCCCACTTGGGCAGAAGGCACAACCTGAATGGTACTGTGGACCAAAACAGAATGGAGCACCTCTGGGAAAACAGGAAGCTTTTCCAGAGGAGGTTGAGGTATGCCCAAAAAGGGAGGAAGGGATTTCCAAACCATGAAATATCCCTGGCAGATTATGGATAGAACCCAAGAGTTGTTGTGATCTTTAACCAATTTGGAAAAGTCAGGGAAAAATGGAGTGATAAGGAAACATGGTTGCGGGGAAAGGTGAAGCGAATTGTCAAATGGAACCCAGCTTATACTGACAAGTAGGTTTCTGGGAGATAGGGGTTTGAGTAGACTTGGCAGGAGGCATACATCTAGAACCCTTTTTTCCCTTTTGTGGAGAGTGAGACTGACTGCAAACAAAAGCAGATTTGGAGGGGCAATTCCTCTGAAACTTAGGAACAGGAGACACAAAAATATGTTTCAACTCCTGCAAATCTTTACCCTTATCCTGAAGAGACATGAAAAGTTCAGCAGCAGCAGAAGCACCAAAAAGATTTTTATTATCCAAAGGAGCATCCATTAGTTTTCCCTTAATGTTATTATCCAAAGCCTGAAGATGAAGACAAGAGTAACATCTAATAACAGAACCAAAGGCAGCAGTCCTGGAGGAGGCATCAACTGCATTGTAGCTGCATTTGATAGAGTGGCGAGCAATCTGGGAGACAGATCCCAACAGGAAAAGGGCAGAGGCCTTCCTCTCAGAGTTAGTAAGTTCAGACACCACTTTGGAATCCTGAGAAAGGAGTTCCAAAACATACCTGGTCATATGTGTCTGGTAGCTGATATCACTGTCACAAAAGGAAATGCTGCCAGCCCAGCTATCTGGAATTTTGTAAAGAGTTATGTGTACTTTGTGAATAGCAATATGATTCATATGCCTATGTTACAAATGTATTAGAACTGTATGTCATATTGCATAGACGTGTGCTACAGAGATATTTTTATACACTATTATAATTGTTTAGATGTATGTATTTTATCAGAAGATTAACTTGCAAAACTTAAGAATAGTTGAGATTGAAGTAGTTTATTGCTGGGCCATAAATAAGAGATGTTATCTTTCAGTTTCAGTCAACAAGAGACAGAATGTCTACATTAGGGGACTCTCTGTATTGCCTTGAAAAAGAGATAATTATTAGGCTTGAGATGTAAAAGTGTTTTATTGTTTTATGACTTCCAGGATCTGCAAACATCGGAGGTCTGTGTGTTTTCACAGATAGATGCGAAATGCTACAGCTGCATCAGTGGGGGTTGTTTGTGAGCCTGGGAACTGAAGTCAGGTGACAACTACTGATGTCATACTCCAAGTATTCCAGCAGTAATATTTGATATCAATTTAAGAACTCTCGGAGACAGACACTGTGCATTTTGTCTTTTGACCTAGTAGCATCCGATGGAAATATGCACTCACGACCTCTGTCTTGCCTTCATGCAAGTAAGTTAACTAGGGTACAGTAAATTATTTTAGATATAGTTAGAAATATAGTAAAGATTAGTTTAGATGTTTTCTGTATTTATTTGAGACAGTCTTGCAATGTTGTTTTAAATATTACCTGTGATTTTGAACACTGAAGTTACTGTGATGATGTAGTTTGTATTTTCTTGTTCTTTTATTATTTATTATTAAATACATTTAAACCTATCTTTGTGGCTGATATTTGTGAGACATATTTAAGATCTGAGAGTACTTGCATATTATTTGGTACCACTGTGCAGGCCACTCCTAATAACCTTGCTCTTGGTCAGACTACCATTTTGATTAGTAGTAACATCACACAGTGGGATTGGACACCCTTTGTTAAGGGCCTTAAATTAGATGATAAGGGGTTCTGGTGGCAGTGATAACTAGATTACAGTCTGGGCAGAAGGGGACATAGCTAGTAAACGTGTGTGTGTGTGTGTGTGTGTGTGTGTGTGTGTGTGTGTGTGTGTGTTGTGTGTGTTGCGTGTGTTGTGTGTGTGTGTGTGTAAAACAAATCTCCAAGAGTATGTGTCAGCTACTTGGGCAGGGACATGAAGCACTGGTAGGACATAGCAGGAGTGTTGGACGACTTGGCTTGGAACCCTGGCTAAGGACTCAACTCTATAGCTGTGCCAGTGGGGAGTCTTATTGGGAATCCGGAGAAACCAGCCCCAGACTGACTGTGGTGTCTGTGTGCTCTTAAGGGAAATTGCAATTTACTGTGTGTACTTGTCATATTGAGGATTGAGGCTTCTTGATTACTGGGCCAGTGCTGGGGCATCACAGTCCTGAAAGGATACAGTGGCAACAGTATAAATATTTTTGCCAAGCCTCTCCATGGCCCTACTATCCTTATCAAAGGGAAGCAACTTGGTAGCTTGGAGGGCTTGTCAAAAGAGACAGACACTACAGAAGGATCAGCAGAAGAGCATTTATAAAGAAAATTACATTTATCAGGCACCTTGCAAAATCTATCAGGTTTCATGAGAGCAGGGGGCTGATAATCAGGGGCTACAGAAGCTGCTGAAAAGGTATCCAAGAGAACATCCATAACAGGGAGAACAGCTGATGGCTTAGAAGGCTCCATCTGGCGGAGCTCAAAATACCTCTTCTGAATATCAGAGACTTGAGAGCAATCCCACTTAAAAAATTCCATCATGCAGGCATCAATATCCTCAAAGGATAGTTCCTCCAAGGGGAAATCTGGACTAATACAATTATCTTCCTCTGAACCTTAGTCCATGGGGGAAGGGATTTGATAAGAGTAATCCAGCGACTCTTCCCCAGAATCCAGATCCTCATCTGAAAAGTCTAGTTCTCTAGGTCTTTTGAAGGACTAATAGAATTCTCTTCCTCCGAACCATAGTCCATCAGATGACTAATCACTATAAGAGGGGGCATCCATCAATGTAGTTATTGTATTAATGCACTTCACTGCAGGTTGTCATCTTTTATACTGACCTTTCAACTTCCCAAACACAGCATCTTTTACTGATGATTTTCTTCTTCACATGAGATACATAAAAATATCTGCATACAAATACTTCAAGCACAGTCAACAACACCTTTCTAGCCACCCCCATAACAAGTGCCCACGTTGTTCTTAAAATATCTAAACTACTGCTTGTTTTAATATAGTTTGGCAGTCTGCTCCAGGCATCAGCTACTCTCTCAGAGAGCCAGTCATTACATCTCTCATTCCTATGTAATCTCCTATACAGGTTATCTGATAATTGTGTCTTTGATAACCTCAAACATTCCCAGAATTACAGGTCTCCAAATTCCCTATACACCTGAATAAGGAAGGTCTCGTCAAGTATTTATTACAAGTTCAGATATTTTAATCTTTCATAATAGCTTAAACTTTCACATCCATGGATGCTCTTGCTATACTTCCACTATACCGTTTCCAATTTACAAATGGTAGTTTTCTTATAAGGTTTCCACATTGCTATTCTATAACCTAGTCAAGGTATAATGTAACTTAATGATGTCATTGTTTCTGATTTTCTAGACTAAATAAAGCTTTTATACAGCCCATAGTTTTATAACTCTCATTAACCAATTTGAAACTCAAAGCTGGGTCTACCTATATGCCCAGGTCATTACATGAATTCACAAATCACTGTGTACAGTATTATTCAACTTTTAATGAATGACCTCCGAATCTCATAAGTTTAGCTTATTATTCTCCTGTGCCCAAAATCATCCATGAGATGTCCAAAGTATGAAGGTTGAAGGCCTGTAATTCAAATTCTCAGGAAATATTTAGGTTTTATCTCCCCAGATACCATGTGTTTTGTGTTTGAGACACTCAATAGTACATCAAAATTATGACTAAAAAGCATCAGTCTTCTTCCTGCCTTGTTTTTTCAATCCCCACTTTTGCATCTCCATAAAATTACTGAAGATACTACAGTTTGGACACATCAAATCTTCATAAGCAAAGATACATCTCTGCTCCTGATGTCCTTATCTACATCTTTTAAGGCCATTCTGCCAAGAGCAGGTTATCACTGGATTGCTGGACTACCTGTCATTTCGTTTCTGATTATTAATTGAAGCATTTTTGTGTATGGGTCAGGGTGTCACGCCAAGAATGACAATCATCCAGGGCTAATTTTCATAGCATGAAGCTGTCTACAATTTTAATTTCTTCCCCATCAATAATAAATTTATTGATTTTTACCAGTTGTCTTCTTTAAGTTATGGTGCAAGTCCACTTTGAGGCTATGTTGTTTAATCCCAATAAGCAGATACTTCAGATAATCATCACTTTTTACAAGAAATATACCACTGACTTCACAAAGGCTGATTAATACATTCAAAATAAAATATTACATTCTAAATAAAAGATCATTCAGCCAACTCTCCACATGCCCTTCAGACCAGTGAAGTACTGGTTATGTGACTATAACAGATGTACAGCTTTTTTATTCATTCATTTTGAGTTAACCTGTTAAGATGAGGACGAAATCTGAAATAAAGCTAGATAATGTTCTGAGTTTGCTTCTATGCATTTCTGGGTACCATCTTTTATCAATCTATTCTACATAGTTTACTCAGCTTTTTTTCTTTTGCTTTTGGTTATATTCATTTTATGTTTTACTACTGGTTAGGATTAGGAACAAGATGAAAGCGAAAATTGTTAAAGCCCCGGGTTTACCTGACAGACATTAAGGTTGGCAAAACAAAGAAAAATAAATGGTGCACAACATGTAACAAAATAAAAAAAAAAAGTTTTCTAAGAAAAACATGTATTTTAAGCAGCCTGTTTCAAATCTGCTACAACTTTGTATAGGTGGCTGATGGGACTGATATCATGTGAAATAACTGTAGGTCTGCATGGCCCTCAGCTTAATCTTATCCACCAACATGAATGGCTAGGATTAAACTTTGATTAAGGCTATGTGCAAAATTCATAAAAGTTACAGTAAAATGTACACTAGCTGGATATCTCATGAAAACATTTCAGAATTCAGAGACAGCCCTATCATAGTGCTTTTGCACAAAGATGTCCAGCACCATGGCAGGCAGTCTCTGCGATGGTGTCACATGCTATTGAGGCAGTCCAGGGAGAGGCATAAGCTATCAGACTTGTGCTCTCCCTGTGGAACTGCCTGTTGTAAGGCATTTACTCAGACGAGTGATTCTGCATGGCCATTCCAGGCTGCTGGCAGTACTGAACACGGCCACAAGGCTGTACTCATCCATTACAGTAGAGGTAAGTTCTAGGAAGTTTAGTGATAAGTAATGTTGGGGAGGGGTTGTCTGCCTTGCAGGTAGGAGTAGCAGGGTGAGGTTAAGTGTGTGTCTATGAGTGAATGGGTGAGTGTGTCCATGAGCGAGAGCAAGTCAGGAGGGTGTGCATGTGACAGGAATGAATGTGTGTGCGTGCACATGCATGGGTGGATTGGTTGGGGTAGCTGACATATTTTCATAAACAAAATTTAAAAAAAAATAACGACAAAAACCAAATAACAAAAGAAATAAAAATAATGAAAGTTGGTTATAAACCAAACTGCACTTTTAATAACAAAAGTAAGCAAAGTAATAAAATCCAGTAAGCGCTTTCGTCTTCTAACAAACAAGACTTCATCAGAATGAATTTAAAATGACACCATCATTCATTTAAATACTAAAACTCCACATCACATGGCCATATGGGTTTAATGTTTTAACTTCCTCTTCAAATAAGCTACAAAATCCTCTCTGCTGTTAAGTCCTGGAGGATAGCAGGCATTCAGCTTAACCTGCCATGTGTATTCCAACCATCCAAGCTCTTCTGCATTGAACTTTGTTTCATATGTCTGTTCCTTCATTAATGAAATCAACATCCCCTGAAGTTAGCTGATGAACCTTCATCAATTGGCCTTTTATAATATTTTCTTTCATATGCTTGGGATGCATGCTTGAAAAGTGCAAATAGGCATTGTTTTGTATATTCTTTTTGTTAATTTTAGTTAACAATTTGCCTGTTTTTTTGTACACTTTTTTGACTGCAGAAAAAATGACTTTTTCATAAAAAATATCATCAGCCAACAAACAATTTTCTTATCATAATAATCCCTATCACAGACAACTAATGCATTCCCTTTGTCTGCCTTACTAATAAGTAATTTATCATCATTCACCAAATCATAAAACAACTTGCGCTCCTTGGCAGTCATATTAAAATACTTAATGCTGCTATGATTGTCCAAAAGTTCAATTATTTGAAGTTCAGTCATGCTGAGAAAAATTTCCAACTCTTTTCTCAATGGAGGGTTGAAAATACTTGGTTTTCTGAACAAGTTACTAGAAATGCTGTCACTGTTTTTGAACAATAATTTGAAATTTAATTTTCTAGTAAAATCTCTCAACTCACTGATAACATTTGTTAGCTCCACTAGATGGAACAAAATTCCAACCCTTGCTCAAAACTTCACAAGTAGTGGCATCAAATAATCGTGAGGATAAATTGACTATTGTATAACTACAAGCATCAAATGTACCTGAAGAGAAAGTTAGTTTTTCCATTTCCTCCACGTTTTCTTCTTGGATGGCTTGTTGTAATTCCCCATGTTGGCAGCAGTTACTTCTGCTGAAGTCCTGCCGCCATTCGGCCCCTTTTGGTAAACTTGTACATTCTGTGCTTCTTGTCTCCCTTGAAAATTTTCGAAAGATGAAGAACAAGGAGATGAACTAGCCAAATTTCCTTCATTCCGTTGTCCACGCTGAGCCAAATGCTCCGAGTGTCTTGGCCCTTCTTCCTCTCCACCAGCATTCACAGACGCCTCATTTCCTGCTACTGAATGTACTGAATCATTCCTTGCGTCAGTGCACTCTGATGTAACTCTAATATAAGCAACTCCTTCCTCATATTCTTTAAGGTCATGCTAGAATTTTTTTATTTAACACTTAGAGAAAAGCTCATTTTCTTTAGTGAGCTTGTCTTGAATCAAGCCAAATTTACTTTCAAAATTCTCAGCAGTCAATTTTTCCTTAAGAGAGAAAAAGTTGGAATTGATTTTGCTGTTCAACTGCTCTATTTTTAGCTTGTTAAACTCAGACAGCATTTCTACATACCGCAATCCTACATTTTGGTTGAGCTCAACCCATCTATCAATAAATTCTTTAGGTAGGTCGCTCCCATTAGGCATCTTGGTGATTCTAAGTCCCTTGGGAACCCTTTTAACTCGCAAACAAATGTCAAAATAGGCGACATCCCATTGCAAACATTTCAGCTTGATAAGATCTTTCTTTAATTCTTTCAACAGTTCCAACGCATCAAAAGAATAGCTTTTGTAGCTACCTGCATTGCTGAAAGTTGCAAAAACATCAGTTGGTGGAGCCAAACAATTAGACAACAGTTCACTAGTCCTTTTAGGCAGCTGCCCCTGCCTTATTGACCCACTGTTCATTAAACCCTCTTGGTTCAACATTAAGGATCCACTTGGGCCATCATGCAGCGTGCACCCAGCAGAAACTACCAAAAAATTTGAGGCAACTTGGCTCATAGCAAAACGTAATGAACGAAAATAAAAAAATAACGTCTTCTGGTCTTTTTTCCAACAGTACTATCAGTTTATTAATGATGACTGTGGTGGTGGTGCTGCGGTAGCGTTGTCGCTTCACAGTAAGACATTCTCCTGTTCGATTCTCAGCTAAAGCGTCTTCTGTGTGGAGACATGCGTGAATGGGTGTACCTTCATTGAAGGTTGTGTGTCAGGGCAGGCAACTCGGCATGTAAAAATCTACTGCCAATTATTAGCGGGCCGGAGTTCCACTGTGGCGACCCCTAACCGGGAAAAGCCGAAAGACACAACAACAACAACTATCAGTTTATTAATGGAGATGTTGGATGCCATTTTTAGTTCAAGGATGATTTCCATCATCAAAAGAATGGGGTGGCCATGGGTGCAGAGATGGCACTCAGTTATGCTAACATCTTTATGAATGGTTGGGAGAAAAGGCACATTTTTATTGATGCATTTAAAAACAACATGCTTTGTTATAAACGTTTTATTAACGATCTGTTTATTGTATGGAGAGGGGGCATTGAATCCCTAAATACCTTTTTAGCGTATCTAAATGGGGTCTGTACTTATTTGACGTTTACATCGGCATGGGATGGCAAAAGCATTTCATATTTAGATGTGATAGTGTACAAAGAAACAGGCAAATTTTAACTAAAATTAACAAAAAGAATATACAAAACAATGCCTATTTGCACTTTCCAAGCATGCATCCCAAACATATGAAAGAAAATGTTATAAAAGGCCAATTGATGAAGGTTCATCAACTAACTTCAGGGGATGTTGATTTCATTAATGAAGGAACAGACATATGACGTAAATTTATAGCTAGAGGTTATTCCAAAGATTTGGTTAAGAGCAAATTTGAAGAAGTGAAAGAAGTTAGAAACAACCTTAGCGTGCCCCCTAAGAAAAGTAGGATTAGTGATTTTAAGACTGCTGTGCAAATATCCTCTAGTGTTGATTCAGAAGCTATAAAACAGATTATTAGAACCAACTGGAAAATATTGAAAAGTAATGAAGAGGTTTACAAGGCAGTTGGAGAGAGTCCATGCTTTGTGTACAAAAAAGGGAAGAGCTTTACAAATTTTTTTCAAAGAGAACTTAATATTAAACCCTCCAGTATGGGTGGTAGGATGGAGAAATGTTCTGCATGTAGTCTTTGTGATTTGATTTATGAGGGAATCAAAGTAATTACTATTAACAATTATAAGATCAAGATCAATAATATTTACACACGTAAATCCAAGTATGTTGTCTATTTAATTGTTTGCAAATCTTGTGGGGCATTTTATGTGGGTAGAAACTGAAGGGAATTATTCAAGAGAATGTATGAACATGAAAGAGCTGTGGAGACAGGTAATGACAACAATGCTTTAGGCAAACACTACAAAACAGGTGACTGTACAGTTGATTTCAAATTTGTGGTTGGGAGCTATTACTGATTATAAAACAAAGTTCAATGCAGAAGAAGAGCTTGGATGATTGGAATACACATGGCAGGTTAAGCTGAATGCCTGCTATCCTCCAGGGCTTAACAGCAGAGAGGATTTTGTAGCTTATTTGAAGAGGAGGGGGTTAAAACATTAAACCTGTATGGCCACGTGATGTGGAGTTTTAGTATTTAAATGAATGATGGTGTCATTTTAAATTCAGTCTGATGAAGTCTTGTTTGTTAGAAGACTAAAGCACTTACTGGATTTTATTACTTTGCTTACTTTTGTTATTAAAAGTGCAGTTTGGTTTATAACCAAGTTTCACTATTTTTATATTTTCATAAACCCCAAACTGATCATGGAGGGGGGGGGGGTCACTAGCCATCTGGAATACCCTTTAAACTCATGCCTGAATGGCACTTAAAAAGAACAGGAATCATGGGGGGTTGAGGGGGAACCACTATTCATTAGTGATACCCATTAAAATCATGCCTGAACAGCACTTAAACAGAATGTAGAATAGCAGGTGGGTGGAAGAATAGCCATCAGGAATAATACTTCAAACTTGTGCCTGAATGGTACTTAAACAGAACAAGGATAGGGGGGGCCACTAGCCACCACGGGGATAATGCTTTAAACGTATGCCTGATGGCACTTACAGATAACATGGATTGGGAGGGACACTTGAGATACTCCATCTAGCATACCTTAAAGGCACTTGATTAAATAAATGTGGAGTGGGGATATTTAAAAGCGATTCAAACCCTGCACCCTTGGCACAGGGTTTGACATTAACCTGATGCACTGACTGAGAAGTTAGTTCAGTAGAGTTTTGTTTTGACACATGAGGATCTCAGGCATTATTCACTGCCTACAACAGTTCATGATTTATAAGGGAAAGGGACTGGAAATGTTAAGGATGACTCTCAACCTCGCAAGACATTACTGGACTGATTTTAATTTAACTTACAAACTTAGAAAGTTGCTAGGATAACAGCTTTTGCACTACAATTCATTTAGTGAACAGATATGAAGTGTGATACTCAAATATCTGATATTAAGGACTGACTGTGATCACTTGTGAATTACTAGGCAGGGGAAAAGGAGACCCTGGGATATTCTAACAGCAGCAATAAGTATTGTGTGTGTGTGTTTTACTGTGTATTTGTGTGTGACAGGGTGACTGAAGGGGTGCATCTGCTATCATGGTGCAGCCATGACCGCTGTCAACTACAGCAGGAAAGGCTGGCACTTAATGGCAATTCAGAGACATGCAAATTAGCTGATAATGAGGTCTTCCATCATTACAGCTAATATGTCTCTGAATCAAAAATCTCTACATCTCAGAAACAGGGCATTTTTCTGAAATAAGCATCCATTTTTACCTACAGTGCCTCTTGCAAATAACTTTGTCCTCAGAATAAAGATAACCCTATCTTTAATCTTCGCTTTCAAACTGAGAACAGTTGGGCTACTGATTAAAGATAAGCCTGAAACAAGCCTCCACTATCACTTACACTTCCTTCTTAAGATTAAACCAGTCCTAAGAGTCCAAGGCAACTCTGACCCCAGCCCCTAATCTAGTGCTATGACTTTCAAGCTGCATTAGTTATCCACATGTGACTTAAGCCTAGATTATACAGCATACTTTGTCTCTGTTATATAGTTGAAAGTTGAGTTCATACTTAGCAGTCAGAGTAAACTAACTGTAGTTGAAGCTGCAGCAGTTATGACTGTAGTTATAGAGATTAGGTTTATGCTTAGAGATGGTTGCTATAAACAGTTTAGTGTAAAAAAGTAGGTTGGAACAATTCTGTAGTAGACAGAGCCTATGGAAAGAGGTGTGAAATGATTACAAAGAAAGCATCCAAAACTAATTTTGTGCATCTGACATGTTCTGGTGACACATTTTCCAATCTTCTTATTTATTTCTTTATTCATGTATGTATGTATGTTATTTTGGCCCCCATTCCCATCCCCCTGCAAAGTACAGCTGTGTAAAAACTTACCATAACAGTAGATGTCCTTCTTTTCACTGATGCAGTATTCATTACTTCTGGGATCTCTTACCAAGGATAGCCCACACCTGACCATTATACCAAAGCCTTTACTACCCAGGGAGCATCGGACATCAACTGTATGCTCCCAGTGTCAGCATAGGGCATAAAAGTGACATACATATGCTCCCCAGTCAGAACTGAAGTGCCCCAGGAGAACCAGGACTCCCCGTGTAAAGGGGGACATGTACACCAGAAAAAGGAAGGAATGGGTAGAAGAAGAGGAACCCCTCGGTCATTAGCAAAATACCACCCATATAAAAGAAGGAGAAAAGGGGGCAGGAGGGAGGGAATAAATACTGCAACACTGAAAAGAAGGACATTTACTGCCATGGTAAGATTTTACACAACTTTACTATGTCCTTCCATATCACTGTTGCAGTATTCATTACCTCTGGGACAGTACAAAAGCCACAGGGAAGGCAAGAAAGAGCCCTCAACAAAACCCATGCAACATAGCCTTGGCAAAACCTGCCCTGGCCCTGGAAATGACATCTAATTTGTAATGTATTGTGAATATGTGAACTAAAGACAAAGTATCAGATTCAACGACAGAGCTGGTGTCCAACCATTTGTAGAAAGCCCCTGAGGAGGCCATTACTCTAGTGGAATGAACCCTCATGGAAGCAGACAACTGCTTGCCATGAAAAGAACAGCAAAAAAAACTGCCAGGGAAATCCAGGAGGAGATAGTTTGCTTACAGGCAGCTAAACTCAATGTCCTGGTATGAAAAGAAACAAAAAGCGTATCCAGTTTACAAAAGGCCTTTGTTTTGTCTAGATAATATCTGAGTTTTTGATGTAAATCCAAAGTACACATAACATTCTCAATGGCAGACTGCGGAGAAGGGAAAAAAGAAGGAAATTGGATAGACTAATTAAATGATAACTCATTAACCACATTGGGCGTAAAGGAAAGATTTGTACAAAGAGACGCCTGTCTCTATGAAAAACAAGTAGGGATTGCCATCAAGGCCTGTAGTTTAGAAACCCTTCTGGCAGAGGTTAGAGCAGCTAATGAAATAGTCTTCCAGGTACAAAGTTGCAAAGAAGAAGCTTTTCAAGAACAAAATTAAGATCCCAAGAAGGGGGGAATGGGCCTTCTTGGTGGTCTAAGATGAAGGAAACTAACTGACCTCAAATCAAGATGCCAAAGGAGGAGTAAGTGCAGACAGGTAGAAATGACTGACTAGTGGGTTTTCACTGAAGAGTAAGCCAAGCCAGCATGCAGAAGTTCCCACAAATAGGAAAGAACCAAAGGGACCAAACTGAAAGAGGTTCCTAGTAAGAGACACCAAACAGAACATTTCTTCCATTTGGATATATATGACTTTCTGGTAGTGGGGTTCCTGGCCTCCTGCAGGACCCTAAGCACATCATCAGAGAACTGGTGTTGAAATGGAATCAGAAATCTATCACTCAAAGTGTCAATAAAAGAGTGTACAAATTATGGTAAAAAAGAGTTCCCTCATCCTGCTGAGAAGATCCATGTTTTGAGCTAACTTGTGATGACTGCCCCTGGCCACATGGAACAAGAGGGGGAACCAGTGCTGTCTGGGTGAAAAGGGAGTCTCTAACAAGATTTTGAAGAGTCCTTCCTGAATTTGTGAAGAACCCTTGGAAGAAGAGAAAGGGGAGTAAAGGCATACAGGAACATTCTCTTATAAGTGAAAGACATGACTTCCACATTCCATGACAGAGGACTTGGGACTTTGGAACAGAACTGAGTAAGTTGCTTGTTCAGAGGGGAGACAAAAATATCTACTTGAGAAATATCCCACAGATGAACTATGTCCAGAAATACATCCCTGTGCTGCATCCATAAGTGAGACTGTGTCCTGAACCTGCTCAGAAAATTTGACACAAGACTGTTCTCTGAAGGTATACAGATTACCACATGACTGTAGTGTTGTCTGTGTAAACCTTCATGAGACCTGGGTCCCAGCTTGTGTGAAAAGTTTAATTGACCAAAATGAGAGCCTGCATTTCTTTGATGTTGATGTGGCCCATGCTCTTCTCAGGCGGCCACAGGCCTTGCACTTTCAAGAAGCCTAAACAGCTCCTCCCATCCCAGCCCTGATGCATTTGTGAATAGTTCTTGAGATGGCTGAGAAAGGTGAAAAGCAACACCCAGAATGAGAGACAGCTGTCAAAGCCACCAGTGAAATTCCAATTTGAGACAAGGGAGTAGAGGAATGAGATGGTCCAGCAGGTGGAGGTGCTGAAGCCATGCTGATTTTGGGTACCACTGAAACTTCCTCATATGTAGCCTAATCCAGGGAAGCATGGGGATAGTGGAGGGCATGTACCCCAGAGCTCTGAGAAATTCCATGGCTAGAAGTGAGGACAGGGGAAGCAGAGACAGAAAATAATTTGTGATGGACAAAACCTTGAAGGCAGTGCCAGATGCCAGTATAGGAACAGTCTTGAACCCACAGCCTAGGAATACATGATCATGACATTGAGTCAACATCAACTTCTGAAGGTTGTTCATAATCCCCAGGCTGTGTAACAGAAGCTGGGAAAAATGAAAATCTTGCACCCACATGGAATGGGATAGTGCCGGTAGCAAGAGGTTGTCCAGATAAGGAAATATCTGAATGCCCTTAAGACTGCAAAAGACGACTATAGGTGCTAGACATTTTGTGAACACTCCTGAGGCTGCTGAAAGCCCAAAGGGCAAAGCAGAGAACTAAAAATGACAGGAAGAAACAAATAAATGCAAATATTTCCTGAATAAAGGGTGGAAAGGAACGTGCAAGTAAGCATCCTTCAGATCCAAGGAAACTATAAAGGCTTGGAGGGGGCAACACAGGAAACAGACTGAAGAGAGACCATTCAGAAGAAAGGCACTATGAGAAAAGTGATTGGAACGGAAAGATCCAGGACAGGTCTCCAAGATCTCTCTTTTCATGGGACAATAAATGCCCTAGAATAAAACCCCAAACCCTTCTCTGTCTGTGGAACTAGTTAAATGGTACCTTGGTCCAGCAGACCTTGAAATACCCCTGGAAAATGAGGAGGTTGTTCTGTAGGGGGTTGTGGAATTCTAGAAAAGGAGGGAAGGGCCTTCCAGATCATAAAGTATCCCTGCCTGATAATGGACAGAACCCAGGTGTCTGTAGTGATCAGCTGTCAAACAGGGAGAAAGAGAAAGCCTGAGGGACAAAGGGGAGGACAGACAGTCAGATGGCTGCAGACTTGTCAGAAAAGGACTACTTCTGGGGTCAGGGCATCTATGTAGGCTTATCAGAGAAAATAAAATGCCTAGAAGCCTTGTTACCTTTGGAAGACCATCTAGGTAGCTATGCAGAAAATAAGTCTTATTAGGATAGTTCCTTTGAAACTTGGGAATAGGTGAGACAAAGACTGGTTTCAAATCTTTCATGACCTTACCCTGATCCTGTAAAGTCTTGAAAAGATCAGCAACAGCAGTACCAAACAAATTCTGGTTATCCAAGAGAGCGTCCTGAAGTTTTGCTTTGATATTATCTGGTAGGGTCTCAAGGCAAAGCCAAGAATAGCGCCTCATCATGAAACTAGAGGCAACAGCCCTAGAAGATGCCTATGCTGCATCACAGTTGCATTTAAAAGTTACTGGTAATCTGAGAAGTGGAACTGAGCAAAGAGAGAAAGAGAGATGACACTTAACCTCAGAATCAGGCATAATAGAAATAATTTTTCCCACTTGGAGAAAGAAGAGACAGAATGTACCTACTTATATTGATCTGGTAACTGATGGCCCGGAAGGCTAAGGTATGAGGAAGTGTATACCTTTTTGCCAATCCTCTCCATGGCTCTACTGTCCTTATCTGAGGGAAGGAGCCTGGAAGAAGGCAACAGTCTAGAAGGCTTATCTGTAGAAACCAAAATCACTGCAGGATTAGGGGAAGGGCATTTATACAGGAACTTGCAGGCATCCGGTACCTTATAAAACCTATCAGGTTTCTTACAAGCTGAGAATTTGGTGTCAGGGAAACAGCAGAAAAGATTTCCATCACTGGATGGATAGCCAAAGGTTTAGGAGAGTCCATTTTATAACGACTCATAATGCCTCTTCTGGACATCCAAAACTTGGGAGCAATCCCTTTTTTGGAAAGCTCCATCATGCAAAGGACTGTGTCACCAAAGGAAAGTTCCTCTAAAGGAGAATCAGGACTAACATATTCCTCCCCCTCAGAATCATAATCTAAAGGTGAGAACAGGCCAAGGAATCAGCCTCAGAATCAGAACCCCCGTCCAAAGACTCTGGATTCTTAGCCCTCTTAGGGGTAGAGGACCAAGGAGGAGCAGAAACTGAAATCCCTTCAGAAGGCTTCAATGCCATCAAGGCACTGAACAATCCTTGAGTGAAGTCCTGTCATTTCCTCTGTTGATCCTAAGAGCAGATACCTCATGCTCTGCCTTTTGTCTTTTCTTCATAGGTACTTCTGCTGTGACAAAACACGGATGTTCCAACCCCTACTTGGATTCAATTAAGGTACCCAGCATCTCTTTCCGTACAAGGATCTGAGGAATCCCTCTAGGCCACTTAGAAGTCATCGGCCATGGTTCCCACTGAACGTCTACAGTGGATGTCTTCAAAGCCTCCAAGGATGTGTGAAAAGCAAGTTCCATGCTGGGCTCTGAGAAGGCTGAGGCAGAGAAAGCTGAAGGTAAAGCCAGGCTGTCTTCTGGTTTCTCAATCACCTCAAGAGAGACATCCAATGGAGGCTGGACAGTAGTAGACTGAGGCCTAGGTATCTTGGCCACCTTCCTTAGTGGTGGTTGTACCTTGAGGTGAGTGGATTCTGCCATGCTACCTTGGGCCAAAAGCTTGTAGTGATAGTTGTCAAGGTAAATGGAAAGTGAAGAAAGGTGACTATGTAAAATATTGGGGACAAAAGCCTGAAAGGTGGAACATTGTGTGTGGTCGTGGGATGCACCTAAGCAAAACAGGCACTTATTGTGGTAGTCCTTTTGGGGAATTTGCCTCCAACACTGACATTTCCCTTTCTTAAATGACATATAACCCAGTAAAAAATATAAGGAAAAGAAAAAAAAATAACCCCATTTGGCTACGTAACTGAAAAATGTAGGTTGGTAGCACCAGCAAAATGAAAGGTGTTCAGACTGACCTACAACAACTTTCAGACTGGAAGCAACAAAGGAATGAATGGGGAGAATGTGTACATCACCTTTATCCCCTACACAGACCCGGGGAGCATATGGTTGATGTATGACACTCCCTAGATAATAAAGACTTTGGCATACTGGCCAGACATTGCTGTATTCTTGGCAGGAGATCTCAGAGTAATGAATACTGCAGCAGTGGTATGGAAGGACATCCACCAATTCATCATCTTCTACTGTCCCATATATTCTCATGGCACACAGCATCGTAGAACACCAGAACATGGAGGTGAGAGCTGTTAACTGTGGCTATCACTATCATCCAAGCAGGGGTGAGGGGATATTCTGTTGATGCTTCCTAATAACAACTCCAACTGGCCACAGAGAGAGAGAGATGGAATGCCTGCTGTACTGAACCAGTATGGGTACACACATCACAAATCTGTGAAGCTTAGCTGAAGTGCCATGTTGTCCATGGTGAGCGCCTGCATCTCAAAGTCCCAGCTGCAGGAGATATACTTTTGGGCCTTCCCACAGAAGGCATGAGTCTGCAGTGGGACCCAGACAGCTACCTACTCAAGGATGCGCAACTTGTAGAATCCCTTTCAAAAAATGTCTGACTTGTAGGTGGGAAGAAAGAGGGATCTATAGGCAGAAAAGAAAAGCTATAGGATAGTAAATCACACAAACACTGAATAACCAGAGGCATCTGAGCCTTAAAAGGGGTTCTGGTTCTTATTTAGCACAAATTAGAAAATCTTTTCCACTTATCCATGTATGATTTTCTAGCAGCTAGTTTGTTGTGTCTGCACATACTTATTAAACAGGTTCCAAAAATATATGAAAACTTTATAATTCAGGTGAAATGAAAAAGTTATAGACTTTGGTCTATCAGGCAACCCCTTTCTTGTGTGAGTAAATATATCATGTGAGAAAGCATGTGGGAATTACCTTTGATCATTTTCAAAAGAAGGATAAACCACTGTTACCTCGGCCAGAAGGGAGTCACCACAATGATCTTTTGATAATCCTTCTGAATGTTCAGAATGACCATGGATATCAGTGGAAATGTATATAGGAACATTCCTGTCAAAGGAACTGAAAATGTTATCCAGGCTTCCTTGCAGAGAGTCTTGGAGCAGAATTTTGCCAGTAGTAGTAGTTGTCGTGAATGAAGGCGAACAGATCTGAGGTGTACAAAATTCTGGAAGAACCCCCATCGCCAATTCAATTTCCATTTCTGAAGTCTGTCCTAGTCCTACATAGCTTGTCTGCTACAAAGTTTTGCTCTGATGGAATGTAAGGTGCCTTTAGAGTGAAACTATGCTAAATTGCTATACCTCAGACTACCATGGTTGATCTGTATAGAGGGTATGATCTGGAACCTCTGTTTGTTTGTATACCACATCACTGTGGTGGTGTCTGTGATCACCTGTAGTGGTCCTGGGACTACAGATGATTGACACAGTTGATTGCATTTGTTACTGCTAACATCTGTTTGATGTATGTGGTTTGGCTTTTAGTCTCAAAGACACAGCCTTCCAAGCAAAGTCCTCAGAGGCATCTGCTCTTACAGACTGTACAGATTCAGCTGAAACTGCTCTCTCCACCAAAACTGTTTGTTTTTTACAGAGCCCAAAATTGAAATTTGAAAAGTCAAGAGGTTTTGATGTTGGGACCATACATATTTTAGGTACCAGTGGATCTTTCTCATGTGGAGTCTGTCTTAAAGAATCATGAGAATCATAGATGTCATGAATTCTAAAATACGGAGAAATTCCCTTTCCAATGCTTTGGACTGATGGAAAAACTCAAGAATAGATCTATAAATAGATCTTCTTTTTCCTGTGGATGAAACACTCTTTGAACTGGTATATTTAAGAGACACCACAGAAATATAATCCTGTGCGATGAGAGTCAGACAAGATTTTTGAAAGTTCTCCTGGAAACTCAGGCTGTGGAGGACATCTCTTACCCAAGTAAGAGATTCCTGACACTTTGAAAAAGAATCTGCAAAGCTAAGCAAGTTTTCTAAATAAGGAATGTGAATGCCTTGCATTCCGCAATACAGGTTCATAGGTAGGTACTAGGTTGTCAGCCCTGTGGCCTATATAAGCCTAGCCAAAAATGTTCCCTGGCTTTCGCCACCCAAGAAAATTATTTTTCTGAGCCCCTGTCGAGCAGTGCCACAGAAGTGATCCCCGAGGTAAACTTTCTATTTCCCATCCAGTCATCAAGATTTTTCTTAAAGAGAGACAATAAGGAGCTTTGCTTGACATGAATGGGTAGTTTGTTCCAGAGTGTGGTAAGTCTCTGGAACAGGAATCTATCCCTCCAGCATGTTCTGTTTATTGTGGTGACAAGGTTTAGGTCCCTGGAGAGTGTGGTAAGGAGAGATTGGGATTTCTTTAAGTGTAGCATGTCCAACAGCTCTGGGTTTGACATAGCTTTGGATGTTAGGCAGAGATCACCTCTGAGTAGGTGATATGCGATGGAGTAGAGCTGGAGTTTTTTGAGATGGTCTGAGTATCACATCTGTTTGAGGCCGGTAATCCTCTTAGTGAGGTATTTCTGTGGCCTTTCCAATTGTTGTAGGTGTCTTGTAAGATGCATGCCAAATGGGGCATTGTACTCTATAATGGGTCTGATGAGGGATGAGTAGAGAGGAACAATGACCTCTTTTTTTAGAGGAGAACCTTTTTGTGATGAAGTGTGCCATGTAGAAGGATTTTTTTGATTACTGTAGCGATGTGGTTATCAAAGGAGAGACTACTGTCCACTTGTGCCCCGAGGTCTCTTACCACACTTTCGGTGTTTAATGAGCTACCACATTGTGGTAGTTCATGGGTACCAAGTTTTTCCTAAAGGGGATGACAATGCACGTCTTGGCATTGAGCTTGAGGCCACGATTTTGACACCAAGCATCTGTCTCTGTGAGGCCCTTTTGTAGAATGCCTACATCATTAGGTGATTCTGTTATGGCTCCCAGTTTGCAGTCATCTGCGAATCTTGTTAGCCAAAGACCTTCTGTGTTGGCCTGCACTTCAGAGAAGTAGATGCCGAATAGGAGAGGACCCAGGACCGAACCCTGTGGTACTCCACTCATCACTGGTCTGAAGCCGGACTTGGAGTCAGCTACTTTTACTGTGTGGGTTCTGTCAGTGAGCCAGTTGGCCACCCATCTTGTGACATAGGGATTTATACCCAGTTTAGTGAGTTTATCTGTAATTCCAGAGTGGGGGATGGTACTGAAAGCCTTGGTGAGGTCAAGATAGGCTGTGTGCACTACCTTGCCCTCATCTACGGCTCTGGTGACTGCTTCAAAGAAGTCAATCAGGTTTAGTAGACATGATCTACCTTTTACAAATCCAAACTTAGTGGGGTCCAGGGTTTGGAGGTTACCTATGTCTTTGTTTATAAGCTCCAAGATGATACATATCATGGCTTTGCAGGCTAATGGGGCTGTAGTTTCTGGGGTACAAGGTGGCAACCCTTTGTGGAGTGGGATAACCGTCGCTGTACGCAGCCTGGGATGTTGTCTGATCCCATGGATGCTGTGTTCTTGGCTTTGGAGAGTGTGGTCTTTAATTGTTCATCCGTGATTACAGGGGCTTTGCATTCTTCTGGTATTAAGATGGGCCCTTTGGAAGCTGAGAGGGGGGTAAAGTTAGCACTGAACCTGTCTGCCAGGATGTTGGCAATATCGGTTGGTTCTGTGTATTTAGTGCCATTGTGCTGTAGCTCAGAGCAGATCTGAGTGTTGCCATTGAGATTCTTGACATTGCTGTAGAATTTATTTATTTTATTTTACATTTGTTGACCGGGCTAGTCTAGCTGGATACATGTCCATTTTCAGTAGAGGCCCAGGGAGAAAAGCTCCAAGACACATACAAAATTAATATAGAAAGTCGTAGCAGACCAAACTAAAAAAACAGCTATTGTTACATAAAAACATTTGTTATTAAAAAATACAAAATACAATACTCATAATGAGCATAACATGAGCAGTAAGCAGCAAAGGGTAATGTACAAGAGAGGGTACAATATACATATAAACATAAATTTTATTTGCAATAACATGGTATATTGATTCCTTAAGGGTAAGATTATAAAGATGTAGAGTGATTATTAGTGGGAAGGAAAAAAAAGTTAGTGAGGGTTAGTACAGGGGCATAGCCAGTGTGTATTGAGAAATAGTTTTAGATTCTTTTTAAAAAATGAAAGAGAAGTCTGAGTTGTGAGTTCAGTGGGTAGTAGACTCCATAGTTTTCCAACAGTATCAGAGAAAGTACAGTTTTGTACCTACCATAAATGTAGATGTTCGAGTGTATACACTGCTGCACTCATTACACTGGGGTTATCCTGCCGTCAGGCGGGGTTCCCCAGTTGGCCTGAGTTCCAAAGTCTTGGTCTGGTGTTGGTCGCTGTCGCCTCCTCCCTGACGTCAGTGCGACAGGGGTATATAAGATGCAGCCGACGCCATTTTCTTCAGTTTTTCTTGCCCCAGATGTCAGGTGCCTCTAAATAGGTAGGCAATTTCAATTGTTAATAAAACATACATAAGAAAAGCAAAAAACATCTTACAGCTACCAGCAAATACTCCCCATAGGTAGTAAGGGTAGAAGACATAGGTACGTACCAGCCAGTAAGAGGGGAAGGAGGGAGGGTAACCTGGACTTCAGCAGTGTATACACTCGAACATCTACATTTATGGTAGGTACAAAACTGTACTATGTTCATCGTGTTACACTGCTGCAGTCATTACACTTGGGTAGAATCCCAAAGCTGAGGAAGGGTGGCTGGTTCTATAAGGCATTAGGGGTGGCTATAAGGCCCTGCAGCACTGCAGTGGCGAAGCCAGCTCTGGATTTAGAGTATAGAGGCAGATGGTAATACTTGGTGAAGATATGTACAGAACTCCAAGTTGCTGCTTCCAAAATATCCTTGGTAGGTACTCCCCTGAGGTAGGCAGTTGAAGTGGCTGTTGCCCTGGTGGAGTGAGATCTAATGCTGCTAGTTACAGGTTTTCCATGGTATGTGTAGCAGAAACATATACAATGTCCTATCCATTTTGAAATAGTCTGTTTAGAAATGGCTTTTCCCTGTGCTCCTGCAGCATACGCTACCAATAATTGCTCAGATTTTCTGAAAGCTTTGGTTTTGTCCAAGTAGAAGCGTAACTGCCTGTGAATGTGCAAAGAGTGCAGTAGTCTCTCCCCTTTATTCTGTGGTTTAGGATAAAAAGTTGGCAGGTGAATAGTTTGGTTTAGAGCCACACTGGATACCACCTTTGGCATAAAAGTAGGGTTAGTTCTTAAAGACAACCTGTCCTGGTGGAAAATGAGGAAAGGTTCCACTGCCATTAGTGCCTGCAATTCTGAAACTCTTTGTGCTGATGTTATTGCCAGGAGCAGAGCAGTTTTCCAAGAGATATATTTTAATTCTGCTGTGTTGCCTGGCTCAAAAGGAGGTAAAGTTAGCTTCTCCAAAACAAAGTTGAGGTCCCAAGTTGGAGTAGGTGCTCTACGGGGTGGTCTTATGTTTTTAGCCCCTCTGAGGTACTGTTTTAACAGAGGATTAGAGAAAATTGGTGGATCCGTGTAGTAATGAGCCGAGATGGCAGAGGTGTGGATCTTGATGGATGAGAAGGAGAGTCTTTTGTCCAGCATCTCAGTTAAGTATTGTAGTATCTGAGGAATGTTTGGGACAAGAGGGTCAAGGCTGTGAGCATGGTTCCAGGCACAGAATCTCTTCCATTTATCCGAATAGGCTTTCCTGGTGATAGGCCTTCTGGCCTCCAGAATGACACCCATAACAGCTTTGGAGAGAGGCATTGCTTGCTTGACTAAGGAATCTTCCATGCAGCTAGGTTTAAGGTCTTTAGCTGGCTGTGTAGTATTTGTTTGTTGTGCTAAGTCAGGAGATGTGGGATTTGAGGCAAAATCCAGGGTGGTTCTTGTGCTAAGCTCCTTAAGATTGGGTACCAGTGCTGGCGTGGCCAGTCTGGTGCAATCAGAATCATCTTTGGCTCTTCCTGCCTGGCTTTTATGAGTACCTTTGGCAGGAGAGGTAATGGTGGGAAAACGTATACTTGTAGGTTCTCCCAGCTGAATGAGAGGGTGTCCACTTTCCATGCTTGTGGATGGTAACTTCTTGTGCAGAATATTTGTAGCTGGCAGTTTATTGGGGATGCAAACAGATCTATGTCTGGGCTCCACCATTTTTGTGTTATCATTCTGAATATTTGTGGATTCAACTCCCATTCATGGGGATCCATGATGTTTCTGCTTAAGTCGTCTGCCAGTGTGTTTTTCTCTCCTGGTAGGAATTGTGCTTGCAGATGAACTTGAAGGTTTATAGCTGTGTTCCACAAGGTCATAGCTTGTCTGCATAGAGGGTAGGAGTGAGTGCCCCCTTGCTTGTTTATGTGCCACATAACTGTGGTGTTGTCTGTCTTTAGTAGTAGTTGTCCTGGATGCAGCAGGGCCTTGAAAGCTATAAGCGCATTTTGTACAGCTAGCATCTCTTTTTGATTGATGTGAAGATGCCTTTGTTCTGCGGGCCACGTGCCCTGAATACATTTGCCTGCCATGTGTGCTCCCCAGGCGTAATCCGATGCATCTGTTGTCAGTGTTTGCCTGGCTGTGGGTTGTGTAAAAGGCTGTCCCTTGTTGAGGTGACAAGCTTGAGCCCACCATTGAAACTCCCGTTGAAGGCAAGGGATTAGTGGTACAATGGTTTCTAAACGTTGACAGTGTTGAGACCATACATTCTTTAGGTACCATTGTAGTTTCCACATATGCAGTCTTGCATATAGAATTAGTAGTATGCAGGATGCCATGTAACCCAAGGTCTGCAGAATATTTCTTCCAGGGAGTTGGGTCTTTGTTGCCATCAATTGAAAGTACTGAGTCAGTTGTCCTTGTTTGTCTGGCGTGAGATAAGCCATCTGGGCCGTTGTGTTCAAGCTGGCGCCCAAGAATATAATCTCTTGTGAGGGCACTAGTTTTGATTTATTTTCGTTTACTGTGTACCCCAGCCAACTTAATAACTTTTTTGCAAACACCAAATGCTTTAGAAGAATGTCCTTGATCTCTGCTTGAATCAAGCAGTCGTCCAGGTACGGATAAATTTGAATTCCTTTCTGTCTGCAAAATGCAATTACTGGTGCCAGGCACTTTGTGAAGACCCTGGGTGCAGTAGATAAGCCAAAGGGCAGTGCAGAGAATTGGTAGTGCATTGAACCAGCTATGAATCTGAGGTACCTTCTGCAGTTTTGTCTGATAGGGACATGCAGGTATGCCTCTTTGAGGTCAAAAGTCACGAGCCAAGCTTTCTTGCCCAGCATGGGAAGAAGCTGCTGTAATGTTAACATTTTGAATTTCGGAACATCCAGGTAAGTGTTTTTTGGGTACCAGAAAGAGTCTAGAGTAAAATCCTTGTCCTTGCTCCTGTGATGGTACCTTTTGAATAGCTCTCATATCCATGAATGCTGTCATTTGTTTTTGAGCCACTGCCCATTGATTTGTTGCCAGATTTGGCATTCCTTTTAACCTTGGCAGAGTGTGAAAGTGGAACCTGTAACCTTGAAATACAATGTTGAGAACCCATTTGTCTTTGGTGATCATTTGCCAATTGTGGTAGAACAGTGCCAGTTTTCCTCCCAAGGGGGTTGCCAAGACGGATTTGTTTGGCAGTTGTAGTGGGAAGTCATTGGAGCTGCTTTTTATATGGTTGGGGCCTGTCTTCCCCTTCTTTCTGGCCTGATGCAACCCATTGTCGAGGCCTGTAAGGACCTTGTGTTTGACCTCTACCTCTTGGACATCTGTATCTTCCCCTTTGAGGTCTGTCTGTAATTGGAAAGGACCAATTCTTAGTTGGCCACTTTCTGCTAAATCTAGGAGGCTGAACCTGTAAGAAATCCTTCACCGTTTGCATAGATTTTTCCTTATCCTCCATTTTCTTTAATACCTCTTCTGTTCTTTAAAATTAAGAGAATCTGATTCTGGAAGCATTTTTTGTTTTAAGTGAGACAGTAAAAATTGCTGATATTTTAGCATGTGAAACTGGCAATTTAAGGCTCTCATTGCTAAAGTTGCTGACGTATATACTTTCTTTCCCCATCTGTCTAGTAGCCCAGGCCGGTATGACCCTGACCTTGAGTAGCATCTTACCCTCACCAAGAATGATGCCACAATATGAAGACAAGATGATCAATTTCAACAACTGGCTTAAGTATTGGTGTCATTCAAAGGGGATCCAATGCCTGTCAGCCTGGGATGACATGCTCAACAAGCCACGATGCTTCGCTAGGGACGGCTTGCACCTGTCACCCCTGGGCTTTCGGATATTGGCAAAGGCTCTTGCTTCCCTCATAGTGCCTTTTTTAGGCAAGGCTCAAAAGACAAACCCACCTCCATAGGTATCACAAGGGATAAGAAACTAAGAGTAATGCTACTCAGCACCAGAAGTCTAAACTTCAAGATGCATGCACTCAAAACTCTCCTTAGCATGGAGAACATCGATATCTGTGCAGTAACAGAAACCTGGTTCAAGGCTCCTGAGAGCACCCCAGCACTACTGGGTTATACCTCATACCATGCTTTTCGGCCCCAAAACTTGGACCGAACCACAAAAGGAGGGGGAGTATCAATATTCGTCAAAGATACCCACACCTCCAGGTTGGTGGCACAGCACGAAGCATCAGAGACTATCCATGTGCAACTAACAGTGGGTAAAACTGCCTTCCAGTTTATAGCCTGCTACAGACCACCCTCCCAAACCCAGGAACCCCACTCGGCCTTCCTGAGAACACTGGAAAATATGAAGGTCTCTCCAAACACCATTATATTGGGCGACTTCAACTACCCAAACATAGACTGGGAGCATTACTCTAGCTCCAACACCCTAGCCCAAAGGTTCCTAGAATTTATAAACTCAAATAGGTTCATAGGTTCATACTAGGCTATCTGCCCGAGGGCTGGGGTGCTCTCAGGAGCCTTGAACCAGGTTTCTGTTACTGCACAGATATCGATGCTATGGAACAACTTGTTACCACTCCCACAAGAGGTGAAACATACTGGACCTGATCATCACCAACATGGGGACTCTATGCTCCAGACCAGAAGTGTATCCCTCACTGGTAAGATCAGACCATAAACTAATCTCACTGGATATTCACATCCCGACCCCACCCCCTGCCCAGAAAATCACAGTGAAAAACTTCTCTAAAGCAAATTTCACACTCCTCAAAACTGAGGTGGAATCCTTCAAAGCTCCCGAGCCTGTGGAAAATACAGCCCAGACCGCAGAATCCTTTATAAACGCATTCTATGAACACCTTCAGGAATGCATGGATCATGCAATCCTAAATAAAACCAAGACCCAATCCTCCAAAGGCAGACGTGCAATAGAAGGAGGAAGCTACTACATGATAGAGCAAAATCCCACAAAGGGAAGGCATCTCTGATCAGTATTAGCAACAAACTACGGGCACTCATAAAATCGTCTAAGGCCAGCTTCGAGAGAAAAATTGCACAGGACACAAAGGATAATCACAAAGCTTTCTTTAGTTATGTTAGGAACCTGGGTGGGAATTCCCAGATATGCTCAGAATTAGTACAAAATGACAAAAAATAAATCGAACCCACAGACATTGCCAACATCCTAGCTGACAGGTTCAGCACAAACTCCCCCTCCCACCAAAGGGCAAATATCTATCCCAGCAGAGTGCTGCCCCCCTGACATCTCAGATGCTCAGGTAAGAGCCGCCCTCTCCAAAGCAAAAAACACAGCATCAATGGGACCAGATGGTGTCCCAGGCTGCGTCCTACATGAACTCCAAGAAGAGCTAAACCCAAACATAAAACTACTGTTCAATCTCAGCCTTACTACAGGATATGTACCCCAAGAGTGGCGTACAGCAACAGTGGTCCCTCTCCACAAAGGTGGTGCCTCAACGGATCCTGGAAACTATCGCCCCATAAGCCTGACTATCTTGGTCTGCAAAGCTATGGAAAGGATCATCATGGACCTCATAAATAAAGATATTGGGGACCTACAGACACTGGATCCTACCCAGTTCAGTTTTGTTAAGGGCAGATCCTGCCTCTTAAACCTGGTCGATTTCTTTGAAACAGTCACCAAGGCCATTAACGAGGGGAAGGTGGTCCACACAGCCTACCTGGACCTCGCAAAGGCTTTCGATACAATACCCCACTCGGGCATTATAGATAAGCTCACCAGCTTAAATATAAACCCCTATGTCACTAGATGGGTTGCAAACTGGCTCAAGGACAGAACCCACATGGTTAGAATTGCTGGAGCCATGTCAGACTCCAAACCAGTTACAAGTGGCGTCCCACAAGGCTCAGTCCTGGGACCTCTCTTGTTCGGTATATATTTCTCGGAGGTACAGGCCAACACAGAAGGACTGTGGCTGACCAAGTTAGCAGATGACTGCAAACTGGGCGCCATAATCGACTCTCCAGCCGACACAAGCATCCTCCAAAAGGGCCTCATAGAAACAGACAACTGGTGCCAGAGCCATGGCCTCAAGCTAAACGCCAAAAAGTGTATAGTTATCCCCTTTGGCAAAAACAAAGTGCCCACAAATTACCACATAGGTGGTAATCCATTAAGTACAGAAGAAGTAATTAGGGACCTGGGGACCCAAGCTGATAGCAATCTCTCATTTGACAACCACGTGGCCAAAGTGGTTAGAAAAACATTTTATATAGCCCACCTAATCATGAAGGGATTCACATCTAGATCAGGGGAGGTCACCGTGCCTCTTTACTCATCCCTCATCAGGCCCATAATTGAGTACAATGCCCCTTTTGGGATGTACCTTACCAGACACCTGCAGCAACTGGAAAGACCCCAAAAGTACCTCACCAAGAGGATCAAAGGGCTCAAACAGATGCCATATGCTGCCCGAGTAAAGAAACTCCAGCTCTACTCAGTGGCATACCGCCTGCTCAGAGGCGATCTGTGCCTGACATATAAAGCCATGTCCAACCCGGAATTAATGGACATGCTGCACCTCAGAAAATCCAAATCCCATCGAGCTACGTGCTCGAGAGACTTGAACCTCAGCACTGAAATAAATAGGACATGCTGGAGGGACAGATTCATAACCCAGAGGCTCCCTTCACTCTGGAATAAAATCCCAGTCCAGGTTAGGCAGAGTCCCTCATTGACTCTCTTCAAGAGGAATCTTGATGAGTGGATGGGAGATCATAGGTTTACCCCGGGTATCACTTCTGTGTCACTGTTAGACAGAGGCACAGTATACTAATCTCGAAAAAGGGCATAGCAAAATTAATTTAAAATGGGTGACGAAAGCCAAACACACTCTGGCTAGGCTTATAAATGCCCTAGGGCAGATAGCTTAGTATGAACCTATGAACCTATGGAATCTCTGTCAGAGGGAACTGGATTCTTGGCTGATGAGGCCTTAACTCCTTTGGGTCCCTGAGAAATAGTTTCAGGGTCAGCTACAGGGCTTTTACACAGAAATTTATGTGAGTCAGGGACTCTGTAGTATCTGTCAGGTGTAACAGGGGGTGGAGGTAAGGAATCAGGATTTAAGCTGGATTCAGTATACACATCATCCACAATACCTAACACTGGCGGAATAGCAAGGGGTCTGTGTTGAGGTAATAAAAGGAAGTCTCTGAGCCTTTTCTTGGATTCTGAGTAATCCTGGCCTTCCCAATGGAAATGCTCCCTCATGGTATGTAGGGTTTCCCCAAAGGAGTAGTCCTCAGGCGGTGAGGCTGATGGAATTGATTCCTCAGCATCAGAACCCTCATAATGGGGAAAAGAGTATCTTAGGTCTGAGGATGAATCAGAAGAGATGGACACCTGGTCGGATGAGTCATAGTCTGCATTCTGTGTAGGCCTTTTATCAGGAGGGGGATGGGACCCCCTGATCAGAGTGATTAGGTCTTCGGCCATTTTGAGCATTTGTTTCTTAGGCATGGAGGCCTGTCCTGGAGAATGCTGTATTTGTTTCTTTGATTTTAAAGGAGGCTTAGACTTAGCTGAGGGTTTAATGCTTAACTGACTAGGTCTGAAGACACCCTCTGTAGCGGTGGATTGCTCAGCTACTCCGGATCCCTCTGAAAGGTTAGTCTCGGTAGGCTGAAGAAGTTATGCCTCCGAAGGCCCAGCCATCTCCACGTGGGAGTCAGAGGTGGCTTGTGGCTCTACAGAAGCGGCCGTCAGGGGCTGTGAAGGTGCCTCGCTGAAAACCGGAGAACCGGTGACTGGCCTAGAAGAGGCTTCGTCGTCAGTTTTGGGCCTCAGATGCCTATCCTTGTCTTTGCGCTTTTTGTGTATTCCGGTCGTCGGAAGTTCCGACGGCATGGTATAATTGAATTTTCTACCAAAATAATGTCGGGCAAAATCAAACCGACGTTTAATAGTGTGCTTGTTAAACCTAGCACAAAACCGACAACCAGTGACGTCGTGGTCAGGGCCTAGGCATGGGATACAATAGGAATGGAAACCTTATGAGGTATTTGCTTCCCACAAGAAATACAGTTATTAACTTTTACTGACATCGGTCTGAGGCAAGAAAAAGTTTCCCCAACGGGGTACTTAGCTTTGTAGAAGACCTCGGTTCTGGATTCGGAAAGAAAATCTCAGGAGACGGCTGACCGGCACTTGCGAACTGCTTTTGCTTCGGGCACCGCGTGGCTAGAAAGAATGAAGAAAATGGCGTTGGCTGCATCTTATATACCCCTGTCGCACTGACGTCAGGGAGGAGGCGACAGCAACCGACGCTGGACCAAGACTTTGGAACTCAGGCCGACTGGGGAACCCCGCCTGACGGCAGGATAACCCCAGTGTTATGACTGCAGCAGTGTAACATGATGAACATCAGGGAGTCACCTGCTGAGTTGTTGGATCTGGAAGTACTGATCAGCAGTTTGTTTGAGGAGCGTAAATTATTGAGATTATTGTAAGGGGTAATGAGTATTGGAGTGTTGGTGGGTTGATACAGGGTCTTGTGGGCTATAGCAAGCTGGTGAAAATGAAGCTGGTTAAGAAATTCTAGCCAGTCTAGTTGTTTTAGATTAAGACAGTGATGAGTTCTGAAAGGAGAGCCTTTAGCAAATCTAGCAATATTATTATAGGAAGTTGCCAGTTTGTTGAGGTTGTTTTTAGAAAGATTAGTGTATATAGGTGAAGCATAGAGTAGAGTGGAGATTAAGTGAGTTCTGGCTATAGCGGTCCTAGCTACTGGTGTAAGAAAGGGTTTGATTCTATAAAGGGGTCCCAGTTTTTTGTTAACTGATTTTATTGTGCTGTTTATATGAGTATCAAAGTTGAGGTTATCTATTGTTATTCCTAAGAGTTTAGTGGTTAGGTCGGGAGAAATAAGAGTACCATGATTAGATGTGAGTGTGAAATGTATAGGGGTGGACTTTCAGGTTGGTGTGAAGAGTAACAGTTTAGTTTTTGATGGGGTTTAAGAGGAGGCAGCGGTTTGAGAACCATTGTTCTACAGTATTGAATACTTTTTGGGTAAGAGACTGAAATTCAGTTTGAGAAGTGGCTGAACAGATTATAGTAGAGTCATCTGCATATTGAATACAAGTGGTATGTGGAATTGCTGATTGAAGGTCATTAATATAAATGGAAAATAGGAGTCGGCCTAATATGGAGCCCTGCAGAACACCAAGGGAAATGGGAAGGTGATGCCAGAGTACAGCCTTATGTCTGTTTTCTAGGTAAGTATTGAACCAATTCATGGCTAGAGGATCGAGTGAAAGGGATTTCAGTATGTGTAAAAGGAGTTGGTGATTAACCATATCAAAAGCTTTAGATAAATCAATGAAGACTGCAGAGGAAAGAATATTTTTTGTTACAGTTTTTGTGGTTGTCTTTGGAATCAGTGGCGATTTTATTTTCATAACTGGCTTTGGAGGATTTTATAAGGGATCTCAGCTTCTTGCTGAGGCTGACCAGGGAGTTCCTCCAATCTTGGGATTTTACTCTTTTTTGCAACAGATTCTTCCTTCTGTTGTAGAGTTTGTTTATGGCAGGGGACCACCAGATTGGCTTCCTTTTTTTGGAGGATAGCGTCTTGGTTCTGTTGAGGATTGCACGATCCATGCACTCGTGTATGCGCTTATACACTGCATTTGTGTAAGATTCAGCAGTCGTACCTCTACTTTCCGTCAGCATGGGTGTCGTGAAGTTTGTCACTTCTGTCTTAAGAAGCATGAAATTGGCTTTGGAGTAGTTTTTGACAGTGGTTTCCTTAATGGGTGGTGGGGGTGGGATATGGATGTCTAGGGTGATTAGCTTGTGGTCGGATCTGACCAGCGAGGAGTAGACCTCTGGCGTGGAACACCAGTTACCCATATTGGTAATGACCAAGTCCAGGATACTGCTGCCCCTAGTGCGGGTGTGGACAAGCTGATCCAAGGCATTAGAATTTATGAATTCCAGAAAACATTGATCAAATGAGTTGGTACATGAGTAGTTTTCCCAGCTGATGGTGGGGTAGTTGAAATCGCCCATAATTAAGGTATTGGGTTGTACCTTAATATTAAGAAATGAAGAGTGGGAATCCTGGGGCATGGTGGGGTATCTGTAACAAGCTACAACCTGGATTGCAGTCTTGCCCAGTGTTAGTTGCACTTGGATAATTTCGGATGCATTATGTTGAGCAACTAGCCTAGAGGTGTGGATATCCTTAATGAATATGGACACGCCTCCGCCTTTAGTGTTTCGGTCCAGGTTAGGTGGCCGAAAGGTGTGGTATGAATTATAGCCTGGTAATGCAGGGGTGCTCTCTGGAGCCCTGAACCAGGTCTCTGTCACTGCACAGATGTCCATGTTCTCCATTTTAAGGAGTGCCTAAAGTGAGTGCATTTTGAGGTTTAGACTTCTAGCACTGAGTAGCATTACCCTCAAGAGTTTGCTTGCTTGTACCTGTCACAGTGGTGAATTTGGCATTTGAAACTTGCTTAAAAAAGGCGGTATATGGGTGGCAAGAGCCTTAGCCAGCATCCGGAATCCCAGGGGCGACAGGTGCAGGCCATCTCTGGCAAAGCATCGTGGTCTGTCAACCATGTTGTCCCAGGCAGACAGATACTGGATCCCCTCAGAATGACACCAGAAACTTAGCCAATTGTTGAAGTCAGTCATTTTGTCCTTGTACTGTGGTATAATTCTGGGTGATGGCAGGATGCTACTCAGGGCAAGGGTCATACATGCCTGGGCTACAAGACCCGAGAGCTCCTCCATCTCTCTTTTCATGTAGTCCAGGGAGGTACGTCTCAGGTTATTCACACCAACATGGACAATGACAGAGTCATATCTGTGCTTGTTGTGGAGTGACCTGAGTGCATGCGTTATGTGGTGGATCCTGGCAGCTGACAGTAACTTTCTCTTTGTTTAGCCTGGTGAGTGGGACATCAGTGTGGCTGACTATTTTGCCTTATGGGCTGAGACTGAGTGGCACACTGACTTTGTAGGCTATGTGTCATTTGGGTAGTGTTGGGGGGTGGTGATTGTCTGCGTTTCAGCTTTGGAGGTCTCTGTTGCTTGGGCAGATTTTTATTGAGAGCCTCCGTTAATGTGGGTGTGTGCTTTGTGTGTCTATGTGTGGGTTTTGAAGGACTATGTGTTGAGTGTGGTGTGGTGCAGGTGTTAACCTTCTCCTCTTGACTGTCTAGTCCAGGCTTGATTAGACAGAGATTGGCTTCCAGTTTGGCTATACAAGTGCATCTCTCACAGGTTGTAGTGGTGGGTGGTAGGAGGAGAGGGTGGTCAGTGTACATGAAGCAATTGCTACATTGCCCCAAGATGCCCAGACTCATCAGGTGGACAGGAGAAAACACTGGGAGCTGACCACTGGACGTGCCTGGATAGGTGCTTATTTATTTAAGTACTAAGAACTGTTTTCCTCTTGACAAGTGGGGAAAGTCGAGTGCTGTAGTAATTTGTAGTTAATTTAGTGCTTACAACGAGTTCTGAGCAAGGAAACAGTTTTGAGTGCTAAAACTAAAAAATTGGCTAGTTCTAGCTAAAATTAGCTAGTTTTAGCACCAATCCAAAGAAAAGAAGCAGGCCACGACCTGTTTGGTGATCCACAGTCTTGTCCCAGATGATGCAAGGGTTTGCAGGCTTGTAGACTTTTTCTGGTAGATGCCTCGAATAGCAACCAGACCAATCAGATATGGTAAGCACAGACAATCACTTTCCAAACAGAAAGAGTCAGGAATCAATGCACTCTGCTCCTACTCTCATCAAGATCAAAATATAAGCACAGATTCTAAACTGTTACCTATAAGGCAGTTATTAAGCTTTCTGGTTATCAGCAGTCTCCAGGAAATAATGTAACTGCATTTCTTCTCTCACCAGGAGAAAACAGAAGCACTAATCTCAAGATGACTACTGAGAGGGAGAATGTGGGCTCTACAATAACTGGTGGTCTTGCAATAGATGCTTAATGGTAAGATGAAAACAATGGTTTATCCTAAACACTGCAGTGTGCACTAGAGGAGTTAGATGTGAAAGTAGGTAACTTAAGTTTTACCTGTCTAAAAGTTAGGTTTTAGTGGAGAGTCACTATTTTTAAAACAGCAAGATAGATTGAAAGGGGGTGGTCACTTTTGTATTCTGGTACTATGGATTACAGTAGGATGACCAATACATTTAAATAGGTGAAGGGGAGTGATTTCACAAAATGATAATTTTGTGCTTACATCAGCCAGTAAAAGCAGAGAGGAAATGAGATATATGGTCAAATTAACATAAGGGGCAGGCAACTAGAAAGACAGTGGTGTTTAAGAACACAACAGTAACCAGCTGGGAGGGTGGGAAAAATTCTGTCTGACTCACACGAGACAGAGCTGTGGTCTCTTTTCAAGTTTTAGTATGCAATTAAAAGCAGAATACAAGTGTGTATATCACTAGATCTAGATACTCTGAATACCCTTGGAGCATGGGGCAACCCAAAGGTTTATGCTGGCAACTGGAAGTGTAATCTAGACACAGAAAACCTTTAAAAACATTTGAAATTTGTGGCTGTAGGAATGTGATGATAAGCATCTTTTAAATCTACAGTTACCAAGAAAACTGAAAGGGGAAATAAAGTGTAACTGTTTGCACAGGGATAGCATTTTGAACTTTACAACTTTCACAAAGTAGTTGGGAAAGGAAAGATCTATGACTGGTCTCAATGAACCTTATTTCTTTGATATAAGAAACATTCCTGAATAAAATCCTTTCCCTACAGAAGAGGGAGGAACAAGTTCTATCACCCCTAGATCCAGCAGATGCTGAATGGAGGGCTAGGGTAAAGTCTGATCTGATGGATGAGGAGGAATCACTTGATAAGGAGGTAGGGATTCCCACTGCCATTTGTAATCCTGTTGAATGAGTCTCAGAATCCATTTTTCTGAGATTATCTACAACCAAAGGGAATGTGCAGAAACAGACCTAAAACAAGACTTGAAGAATTGCCAGGATAGGAAGGAGATGGGATTACAATTTGTAGACAATCATTCCGTAGGACTGTCCTTGTTTCTGTGAGGTTCCCCTCTTCCTTTTTTGAGCCTCTTTGCCATTGTTTTTTTTTTTTTTTTGAAAATCTGCTTGCCTGAAATTTACTGAGACGGCTTATTTTGCTTTTTATAAAAGGACCCTGAATTATGAGCAATACCTTTAATACATTTGGGAAGTATGGAATATCTGAGCAACCCCTTCAATCAGCTTTTCTCTCTCATCACATTTCAGGGCCTCAGCAGTAGATAGCCCACATACAAACTCTCTGTCAAGAGAAGAAATCAAAATTTCAGCATTTACATCTTCCAGCAAATTTTGAGAATGTAGCAATGCAGATCTTTTCATAACAGATTCAGTAGCTGCTGTTTTGGAAGAATCATCAGGTGAGTCATTCAAAGAATGTTTGGTGATCCCTCATTAGACAATTTAAAAAAAACTTCTAAAAATACACCTAGCTAATACTTGGGTCTGTTCTTGTACTAGCGCTGGTTAGTCTCACCCTCTATTAATAACCTAACTGACAACAACATCACTGTATACTTGCTTCTTCTCTCTCTCCCCCCAGTTTTTTTCTTACCTGCTCTTCATTCCTCATTGCCCAGATATTAACTACTCAACTTCACCGAATGATCCTCTTATTTTAAGATGCTCACTATTTATCCATCTTGGGTTGCATTGTTTCTCTGAAACTGCTGTTTTATGCACATCTTACATATTCTTAAGATATAGCCTAAGCTACCTACTTGAATTTCAAGCCTACTGTATATAGCATTGTTTCCACTTACATATATATGATCAAAATATACCTGTACTTCCTACTGAAACTGTTGTACCTGTACTTGTTACTTAAACTGTCGACTAACTGTGATTGTATCGAGATGTATTTTGTCCTTTGAACTGTTGTCTTTTGTGCTTGCATTTGAATGCATTTGTTTTTATGTGGAGCTTTTCTTCCCGGGCCTCTGCTGAAAAACGACTTGTGACTGGTTGGACCTCCCCGGTTAACAAATGTAAAATAAACAAATAAATAAATAAATAATAAATTTGATAAGCAGAAGCAATAATAGAATTTACAGAAGATTTAAACCCAGGTGAAGGAAAAGTGGCAGTTATCTTTCACATTTTCAAAAGAAGCAAGCAAATGGCAGAGGAGATGAAAAATGCAAAACATTGTAAGAACCAGAAGCTAAAATAAATACCAAATAAGTACCTGTAGAGCTAGACACAACCACAGATATCAATAACTGGTATTAATAAATTATAAGGTTTACTGAAAAAAAAATCATAAGGCCCAGGGCGATGATCAAAATAAAAATTCCCAAAAAAGGTAAAATCAAACACAGTGATCTTATCTCTTCTGTCTGCTGGACAATTAAAAGACATGGCAAAGCAAGTGGGAAAAAAATAAAATTCTTGAAAATTTCCCAAAAAATGGATACAGAATATAAAATGGTTCCTTATCTTCTAGGTATATTTACAGAAATACTTATCACAAAACTGATGCCCCAATCGTGGGAACAAATTGTTTTAGCAGTTTTGCCAAAGGCAGGTACATTTCTGAATGTCTTATCCTTCTACAGACAAAAAACTTGTACAGTAGAGAGTCAGTTATCCAAACTAATTGGGACCTAGGGTAGTTTGGATAATCAAACTGTTTGGATAATCAAAAATACATTGAACTGGATAAAAAAAGTACAGTTTTGTACCTACCATAAATGTAGATGTCCGAGAGACATGCAACTGCAGTCGTAACATGTGGGTTGTCCTGCCTCAGGCAGCCCTCGGTCAGCCGGATTCCAAAGTCTGGGTCCGACGTCGGCTGATGTCGCATTTCTCTCCGACGTCAGAGCGGCTGGAGTATATAAGCATCAGCCGACGCCATTTTCTTCAGTGTTTCTTGCCCCAGATGCCAGGTGCCCTCCAAGGAAGGCTGTAATCAAATTGGAAGACAAAAACAGGATTCCAAACAAATACATGAGCAATAAAACAAATACACCATAACAGATATCCCCAGCTAAGAGAGAGAGAGGGATAGGAGTGGACCCTAAGCATAGAGGGGTATGGAGGGAGGGAAAACCCGACTGCAGTTGCATGTCTCTCGGACATCTACATTTATGGTAGGTACAAAACTGTACTATGTCCTTCAAGAATGCAACTGCAGTCATAACATGTGGGTAGAATACCATAGCTTAGCTGGGGGAGAAGTTATGCTCTAGGAAAGAGATGGTGTGGCAATCAAACCATGCAGGACTGCCGAAGCAAAGCCTGCTCTGGATCTGGAATATAGGGGGAGATTGTAGTGTTTTGAGAATGTATGCACGGAGCTCCATGTAGCAGCTTCTAGAATGTCTTTTGTAGGCACCCCTCTTAAAAATGCTGTAGAGGTGGCTGTAGCTCTGGTGGAATGTGGTCTGACATAGGCTGGAAGAGTCTTTCCATGAAAGGAATAACAGAATCTGATGCAATGTCCAATCCATTTAGAAATAGTCTGTTTTGAAATTGCTTTTCCTTGGACTGCAGGGCGTAAGCTACAAAAGCTGTTCAGACTTCCTACTGGCCTTGGTTCTGTCCAGGTAGTATCGAAGTTGTCTATGAATGTCCAAGGTATGTAAAATCCTTTCCACCTTATTCTCAGGATTGGGGAAGAAGGCAGGCAGATGAATGGCTTGATTTAGAGAAACCCTAGATACCACCTTTGGCATAAAGGTAGGGTTGGTCCTTAATGAAACCCTGTCTCTGTGGAAAATAATAAAGGGTGGTATTGCCATTAGGGCCTGTAGTTCCGAAACCCTTCTTGCTGAGGTAATTGCCAACAGGAAGGCTGTTTTCCATGAGAGAAATTGCAAGTCAACTGAAGCTGCTGGCTCAAAAGGAGGTAGAGTCAGTTTTTCTAAGACAAAATTGAGGTCCCAGGCTGGCACTGGGGCCTTTCTTGGTGGCTTAATGTTCTTGGTTCCCCGAGGAATTGTCTTAGTAAGGGTGAGAAAAAACAGGAGGATCAGTGTTGTATCTGGCTGAAATAGCAGATGCATGTATTTTTATTGACGAATATGAGAGGCCACTCTGTAACATATCTGCCAAATATTCCAAGATAAGTGGGATGTTCAGCAATGATGCATCATGCCCTTTGCTGGTATTCCAATTGCTGAATCTTTTCCACTTTGCTAAGTAGACCTTTCTGGTGGATGGTCTTCGAGCCTCTGTTAGTATCCGCTGAACTTCCTTGGAGAGAGGTAAGTTGAATGTATTTATGGGATCTCCCAGGCTGTTAGCTGCAGAGTCTGAAGGTTTGGATGCAGTGTTTCGAAATTGTGCTGAGTCAAAAGTAGAGGCCACTGAGGGAGGGCCCACCTCCTGGTGTGACATATGCTCCGTAGTAGTGGGTACCAGTGTTGTCTTGGCCAATCCGGAGCTATTATGATTCCCTTGGGCTTCTCTGCTTTGATCTTTAGTAATACTGAGGTCATCAGTGGCAGAGGTGGGAATGCATAGATTGCTAGGGAGTTCCAGTTGAATGAAAAAGCATCTATTTTCCAAGCCTTTGGATGGTATGTCCCTGTGCAAAATTTTGGTAGTAGATGATTGAAGTGAGAGGCAAATAGGTCCACTTCTGGCTTGCCCCATGTCGAAGTGAGATGTTTGAAAGCCTTCGGATGCAACCTCTACTCATGTGGATCTGTGAAATTCCTGCTTAGGCTGTCCGCCAACACATTGTCTTTTCCTGGAAGAAACTGTGATTGCAACTGGATGTTTAGACTCAGTGATTTCTCCCAAAGCTGCATTGTCAGTCTGCAAAGGGGATAAGAGTGAGTGCCCCCCTGCTTGTTTATGTACCACATCACAGTGGTGTTGTCTGTCCGTATCATTAAGTGACCTTGCTGGAGTTGGTTTTGAAAAGCCTCGATAGCATGCATTACTGCCAGCATTTCCTTTTGATTTATATGCAGATGTGTTTCCTTTGGAGACCATTGTCCTTGTATATATCTGCCTTCCATGTGCGCCCCCCATCCGAGGTCTGAGGCGTCTGTAGTCATGGTCTGTGTTATCTGTGGTTTTTTGAATGACAAACCTGTGTTTTCCTGGCTCACCGAAGCCCACCATAGGAATTCCTTTTGTAAGCATGGGATGAGTGGTATGATTGTCTCTAAGTTGTTGCTGTGCTGAGACCAAACGCTTTTTAGGTACCATTGAAGCTTTCTCATGTGTAGTTTTGCTAATGGAACCAGTAGGATGCAGGATGCCATGTAACCCAGGGCCTGTAGGACTCTCCTTGCAGTCATCTGGGTGAGTTTTGCTAAACCTTTGAAGTATTGAGTTAACTTCTCTTGCTTGTCTTCTGTCAGGTAAGCCATTTGAGAGGCTGTGTCTAGTTTGGCTCCTAAGAAGATTATTTGCTGGGATGGCTGCAGTCTTGACTTTTGGAAGCTGACTGTGTATCCCAGAGCTTGAAGTAATCGTATGACATATTCCAGATTTTTTGTCAACATCAATTTGTCGTCCGCTTGTATGAGGCAGTCGTCCAGGTACGGGTAAATTTGTATACCCTGGAGCCTGCAATGAGCAATTACTGAAGCCAGGCATTTTGTAAACACTCTGGGCGCAGTAGATAAGCCAAATGGCAATGCTGAGAATTGATAATGCTCTGGCCCTGCAAGAAATCTGAGGTATCTTCTGCAACTGTGTCTGATAGGGACATGCAGGTATGCCTCCTTGAGGTCCAGAGTAATCAGCCACGACTCCTTGCCCAGCATGGGAAGGAGTTGCTGTAGAGTCAGCATTTTGAACTTTGGTACTATGAGAAAGGTGTTTAATGCGGACAAGTCCAGTATTGGTCTCCATTGAGTTTCTTTTCTTGGAACAAGGAACAGTCTTGAGTAAAATCCCTGTTCTTGTTCTTGTTGTGGAGCTCTTTCTATTGCTTTCATTTGAGTTAGCAGAGATTTGCTTGATAGCCTCTGCCCTTTGATGTTGTGGTAGATTTGGCATGCCTTGTTTTCTTGGTAAGGTATGAAAATGAAACCTGTACCCTCGGTCTATAATGTCCAAAATCCATTTGTCCTTTGTCAGTCTGTGCCAGTTTTCTGCAAACAGAGATAATTTCCCGCCCAAGGGAGCTTCCAGTTGTTCCCTGGTAGGTGGTAGTAGAGGAAAGTCATTGAGATTGTGGTTGTTGGGCAGGAGAAACCCCTGCGCCACCTCTTTGGTTTCCTGGCTGCCATTGACGTCCCCTGTAAGGGCCTCTGTATTGGCCTCTTCCTCGGCCACGTCTGTTCTTACCCCTTTGAAACTTTTCTGGATTAGGAAAGGACCAGTTTTTTGAAGGCCAATTCCTACTGAATCTGGGGGGTTGAACCTGTAGGAAATCCTTTACAGTATGAACTGATTTTGCTTTTTCTTCGATGGTCTTTAGCACATCCTTAGCATTTGCACCAAAAAGCTTGTTCTTTTCCAAAGGTGCATCCAGAAGCTTTGCTTTTACATGATCTGGTAGAGGTTGATCTTTTAACCAAGCATGTCTTCGCATCACTGCCCTTGTCATAGCTGCCCTACATGAAGCTTCCAGTGCATCATATCCACACTGCAGGAAGTGATTGCTTACTTGCTGAGTGTTATGTACAGCTTCCTGCAAAGTCTTCCTGTCTAAAGGATCAGGAGAAGCTAGTGTTTTTTGTAAATCTTCTAAGAGATAATCCTGATATTGGAACATATGAAAAAGGCAATTTAAAGCTCTCATAGATAAGGTAGTGGAAGTGTAAACCTGTTTACCCCATCTCTCTAATGATCTTGCTTCCCTGTTGGAGGGCAATAATTTTTTGAGGTGGAGGCTGAAACTCCTTTAGGCCCCTGTGAAATAGTTTCCAAATCAACAGTATGGGCCCTGAATAAATGGGAATGAGTTTCTGGGACCCTGTAATACCTGTCTGGCTTGGCTGGTGCAGGAGGGAGAGTATCAGGGGTAGCACTAGAATCAGAATACAAATCATCCAGAACATCAAGTACAGGAGGAATAGCTAAGGGCCTGTGCTGAGGCTTCTTAAGGAAAGTCCTAAGGCGTTTCCTGGAATCAGAATATTCCTGGCCCTGCCACTTGAAATGTTCCCTCATGGTGTGCAGAACTTCCCCAAAGGAAATATCCTCAGGAGGGGAGGCCGAAGGTATAGAATCTTCTGCATCTGAGTCCTCATAGGTCTGGAAGAGCTCTTCCTGGCTATCAGAGTGGACAGAGCCCTCAGAGTCTTCATCTGAAGGAGTAGGGTCAGAGGGTTCAACCCGGGCCTTTATCAGGAGGAGGCTGGGATGCTCTCTCTGGATGGGTCTGCGAACCTCTAATCATAGAAATTAAATCAGCAGCCATGGACATAATTTGTGTCTCTGGAGTCGGCTGAGGTAAGGATCTAGAAGTAATATGCTTTGTTTTGCTGGCTGCCTTAGCCCTAGTGTAGGCCTTAATAGACATGGCCATAGGAGGCCTGGCAGCTCCACGTGCAGGAGTGACCTTGTCTACAGCAATGGTCTCGGGCATTTCCTCGGTTTCGGTATCCGGAGGAAAATCTATAACTGGCGTCGGAGTAATGTCTGGAATCGGAGTCGTCGGTAATGCGGTGTCTTCGGTTTGAAGCGGTGGAGAGACCGTCTCAGAGGGAACTGGAGCACTCGCGCTAGGTTTTGGCGTGGAGTCGGTAGTAGACGCGGGCCGAGGATGTCGGTCCCGGTCTTTTCGCTTTTTGGGAGTTTGCGATGTCGGAAGATCCAACGGCATGGTATAAGCAAATTTATCGCCGAAAAAGTCTTCAGCGAACTCCACCCGGCGCCTGAGAGTGCGCTTGTTGAAGCGAGCACAGGCTACACAGGCCGAGACGTCGTGGTCTCGGCCCAGGCAAGGGAGGCAGTAAGAGTGGAAATCCTTATGAGGTATTTGTTTACCACAAAAAAGACAATTGTTAACTTTTTCAGTAATTTCTGACATCGGCTGAGGCAAGAAAAGGTCCCCAACGGGGTACTTAGCTTTTTTTGATGACTTCGGTATCGTAGAATACAGGAGCTGACCGACCGGCACTTGCGAACTGCTTCTGCTTCGGGCACCGCTCGGCAAGAAAGACTGAAGAAAATGGCGTCGGCTAATGCTTATATACTCCAGCCGCTCTGACGTCGGAGAGAAATGCGACATCAGCCGACGTCGGACCCAGACTTTGGAATCCGGCCGACCGAGGGCTGCCTGAGGCAGGACAACCCACATGTTATGACTGCAGTTGCATTCTTGAAGGACATCTTCGAAAATTTTGTTTTTTTCTACATGCAGGGAATACACTTTTCAACCTTTCAGTGACTCCTGGGGATAATGAAGAATTTTTTTTTACACACAAGTGGGCTTCGAGCTCACGGAACACACACAAGTGAATAAGTACGACATTAACACATTCAGACTTTATGATTTTTCTAACCGAAAACTTTGGAAGGCTGTGTTCAGACAATTGACGGTTCGGATAAGTGACTCTCTACTGTACTTCTTGATGGTTATAAATTATTTATGCCCATTTTAGCTGTCTCTCTAGCCAAATATATACTAGGATTAAATGCTAATGATCAACACGGGTTTCTAGGAGGGTAAAAGACATTATTATAGTACAATAAAGATGGGTTTATTAATGAACTTGGCAAAAGAAAATGAAGTTGAATTTGTAACTGTAAGTTCAGATGCACCAAAGGCATTTAACAGTGAAATGGTACTACCATTATAAGGATTTTATTAGCCTTTGGGTTTATAAAAGAATTTATGGAATTAACTGTAGCAGTTTATTTGGACTACATGTCTTGTATGAAGACATATGTGAGCCTTTCATTTTCCTAATGTTATCATGGGAGACATATCAGGGGTGTCTACTGTCTATTTTATTTGCTTTACATTTTGAACAATTAGCAACAATGATACAGAAATCCACCATAAAGGGGTATAAGGTATGAACCCAAAAGGTAAGACTATATTTTCTGGGGGCAATGCATTGATAAATTTAACAACAATTTAAATATTCTTTTACTGCACCTGGAGAAGTCCGGAGATTTGTTGGGCGATAAGATTAAGAGAATCACAGAAGCAGTGGTGGCCATAAAGTACATACCAAAGCAAAAACTGAGACATCAGTTTATAGCTTTGTAGGGTGTTTAATGTATCAAACATCTAGAGGTGTTGCTGGGGAATTTGATACTAAAAGATCATGTTAATACATTTAAAAAAATCTGATGAAATCTGATATTAGCAGGTGGAAAAAGTGGTTCTTGATTCAAATCAGGGAGTATGACTGTTAAATTTCTTTATGTCATCTTTAACATTATATGTATTCCAGTCTTTCCTCTCCTAAGCCACTTCTTAAAGTCACTCAAAAACTGAATGACAGATTGATAATGATAATGGAAAGCATAGAATGTCATGGGGAAGGTTCTGCTTGGAAAAGAAGATGGTAGACTTGGCATTCCAGACCCATTCTTATGTCAAGAGGCAGTTCAAATGAAAATGTTGTACTTGTTGCAGGAGAAAGCTTATGATGTTAATATCCAAAATGGTGCTAAGTGGTACAAATGCAGAGGAGTACAAAAGAGTGTCTCTATGGTCATATTATAGGGGGACAGGGGTGTACCTATATCATTTCTGAAGCTGCATTGGCAACCTTGGAAAAGATACCATATTTGAAGGTCCTGAAACCATGGACAAATTTCCTATTGGATGTAGCAACACAAGTATCTCAAGTGAAGGGGGTTTAAAGATGTGGAAAGAGAGAAAGACAAGTCTGACATACTGGAAGCAGATAAGCAAGAGTTGTATGGACACCAGGAATCAAGTTAGACAAAAATATAGTTGCTGAGATATGCCACAAAGTCCAGGAAATGTAGAATATTTTCCTGGAATCCTTTGCACAGATTCTTCTATACACTGGCAAAACAATCAAGGATGATCCCACAAGCAGACCTTTATGCTAGGGATGTGAATCAGACATAGGTGAAACATGAAAGCACATTTTGGGGCTTTCCAGAGGCTAAATATGCATAAAACGAAGCTGCGACTATTAATGGGAGAAGTGTTTGTTAACGCTACAATGCTTACCAAATCATTACTGCTATTTCACTGAAACACAGTAATAGGTTCAACCAAAATGAAAATAAATTAGTGGACTTTAGGACAGTATGTAAGAAAGCCATTATAAGGAAGTGGAAAAGAAACACTGAATCCACCACTGGTGATATAATACGGACTGTTGACAAAAGCAGAATGAAGAAAAATACTACACCAAAAAAGTATTCCTGACATACGTATGTATTTAGATAGTTGCCATGGTATACATGTAAGAACTCACTGTAATGTATGGTTTTATGATATGAATGAATCTTACCATTTATGAGAATTTACAGATCTTGAGATTACCAAAGGATAATTTTCATTAACCAGGCAATGTTATAATCAAGATGGGTCAGAAGGTGGTGTTGGCTGCCTAAATTAATGGAACATTACTGAAGTAAAGAGTACAAAGAAATCACTACCTTCTAAAAATATGGAAGATACCATATTGATAAGTCCTGCCAGAAGAATGGATGACAGTTGCTTTACATAGGATACATTTGAGATGTTTACAGCGAAAAAGCATGCCATTGTCTGTGTTTCTCTCCCTCTCTCTGCATGTTTTTTTTTTCTTAAGGTTTTGGGTGGTTTTCACACGCAAGACATTTTCCAGGTTTTGCTTGTAAAACGTTATATACGTCTCTTATTTTCAATACAATGTGTGACATTACTACTAGATCAACATATTTCAGAGGAAGCACCTTTAAATGTGAATTTACATCAAGTAATAGTGGGAAGCATGTTGTTCAAATGCAATTTTATCTTGTATGCAATGATGGTGCATTAGCATCAGTCAATACATTTTGAAAACGTTTAAACTGGAAATCAATGTCAAGACAGGACTGCAAGTGTATACATGTACGTATGTATGTATCTACATTAGTTCTGATGTAAATTAAAGAAAGCTTGTATTAAAAATAATATGAACTGTTAAACACAACAAGGAAAAGTAAGAGCATCTATTTCTCCTCTGAATTAGGTGCATTCACTGTGTTACCAATGACAATGCAGAAATTGGATAACAAGAACACTGCAAACAGAATTAAAAAAAAAATCTGAAATTAGCTGGATTGGTGTGGTGGTGTTCTGAGGTCTGCCAATTTGCAGTTACGCAAAAGTGCTAGTCTCATCCCAAGCTTTTATCAACATTAAAGGAATCACATTAGTTTTACACTAGGAAACCTGTGAAACAACATAAAATCAGTACTATAATCAATGACTAGTGACATCAGTACAGAGGGTATGGTAGCAGCAAAAATGCTTTCACTATAAATGTGGTAACGGTAAAGACTTCCAATAGTATCAGTAAGGAACCTGAATAAATACATTCTGTTGGGATTAAGAAACACACAACAGTACAGTGCAAACCACAGTGATATAAATAATTCTTAAGGAAGTTCAAGAATGATTCTATCTGGTCTGGCGTACTGTGTAGCAAATAAAGTACTCAGCTGCTGATTTGTTTTCATAAAAACACGTGAATATCACCATTGCTTGTGATACTGTTTGTCAAGAACTTCAGATGTTGCTTCATTTTTGCCGCAGTTATCAAGAACACTTAAGAGATGAGCTTCATTAGAGTGGATCTAAACAAATCAGTATTACTGTCATTTCTGCATTAGATAATTAAGCAATAACCCACGGTTGGGTGTGGGTAATGCTAGATTTACACACGGATGGTGTGGTTTGGTCATGAATCCAGCATTGCCCACACCCAGCCATGGGTTATAGCTATTATACAATGACATTATTTAAGAAAAAAAAAATACTTACTTTTCTTAAATAATGTCTTTGTACAATGCCTCCACGTTTTTCCGGTATCCTGGGTCTTTTCTTGATGCACATGCGTATGGGACTTGTGTTCCCATGCTTATGCAGTACATCTGTGCTGTGCAAAGGCAGCAACAGAGAAAGGAAGATCTTTGTTGCTTTATTTTTTTTCCCCAAATTTATTGAGAAGAAAACAAAGAAACAGGTAGACTGTTTTACGTTCGGGAGAGTCGGGACAGACAAAATAAAACGATAATCCTGTAAGTTTCTTTAGTTTTGCAGAATGTACCTGATTATCCTCTTATTTATGTCTGCACTGTCTCCCTTGTTCATTTTAGTTCTTCCATTTTCTTTTTTGGTTTTAAAAAAGAAAAGAAAAGTAAAAAAAATTACGAGATATACTAATAGGAAAAGTCAGGGCGACCGGACATTTTCCCGTTGGTGTATTCTCAGATTTACAATGGGCACGTAGTCATTGTATAATTACTATCTCTCGTATTTCTTCTTCAAAAACACACTGGTAAGAAGACCCTGCAGTGATTACTATAGTCAAGCAGAAAGCAAACTAAATAAAATGAGGGGGATCAGTAGACGTTTTGAAGTACCAGGATACTGCTTTCACTGTTAAAAGCATTGATACAAAAACATCAAGATAAGAACCTGCATTTACTCCTGATTTTCTGAGGCCAGATATAGACATTTGAAGTTAAGTTCTTACTCCTGCATTGTGGCAAGCACTGCAGAAAGCTCAGCTGTTTATTACTTCAGATAAATGAAAGTATTTGTATTTATTTATTTATTTATTTGTTTTATTTTATTTTACATTTGTTGACCGGGCTAGTCTAGCTGGATACATGTCCATTTTCAGTAGAGGCCTGGGGAGAAAAGCTCCAAAGAACAGAGGTACATAAACAAAAACATCAGCAGATCAAGTAATTATTATTACATTCAAAGGCAAATAAAGCAAACAAGTAGGTTATACATTTTGTTTAAAAGAGGTACAGACTTATGTAGATGGTCTAACATGGCTACATTGTGGACCCTTAAGGTTTTGGGTTGGGTAGAGACTTAGGTGGGCCTGGGACGTTTGCTATTAGTCTGGATTAGAGCAAGGGCATAGCCATTGGGACTTTAGGAGATCTTTAAGGTGTTTTTTGAATTGGTGAAAAGAGGTCATGAGTCTTAGGTTGTTTGGGAGGGCATTCCAGGATTTACCAATGGAATTGGCATAGAGTAAAATCTCTACGCAAGAGCCTGTATCCAGACTTACAATAAAAAAAGAAACCTCAACAGAAGAAAATTCAGTACAGAGACTGTAATCATCTTCAAAAATGGCATTCAGCAATTACAAAAACTTCAGAGAAATGTGGACATTGAGTAAAAGTACAAAGCTTTTGTGGTCTCCACATGTTTGTGTCACAAAATTGCTCCTTTTTTGCTGAGTAACTGAAGACTTCCATCATCATCTTAAGAAATTAAGTATTATTTGAACTAGTTGATTCCCCCCCTGAAACGTCACTCTACCATACTTTCCAAAGTCAGATATCTTACAGTCATCTGAGCTACTCCTGAGGTCTCTTCTTTTAAAACTACTTTATCCAGGCGCTACCTCATAATGCCAAACTCCATAATAAAACCCCTACTACAACATCTGCAGCTTCTTCCAATTAACTCCCTCCTTCCAGACATTACTTCCCAAACTAAACTGCACTGAAGCTACGGCAATCATTCTCTCCTCATGTAAAATAAATCTTTTCTTTCAGGGCACAACCCAAAAGACACCTTCAACAAAAATTTGACTGCAAGTACTTTTCCACTGGACATATCACTTACCTCATCCCTCATCTACATCACATCTACTCTGTTCTCACCTGCTACTTACCTCTCATATTTACTACCAAAATAGCTCACATTTGTTTTTCTCCTGTAACAGTAGTTGCTGATTGTTTCAATTCTCTGCTGGATTTTGTACTTACTGTGATTACCTCATGTTTGTGAATTAATTAGTTTTGCTTTATTTTTTGTGAAATTCTTCACTCAAGCTGTGAATGCAAATGCTCCACTGTAATCAGTGTAGTAGCTCAGTAAACTAACTTAAATGAATACATAGGAAGCAGTAGAATGGTTCTCAACCAGAACACTAAAATGTCAGTGAGTTAGTCAAGGGAACATGTTTTCTTGTACAGCACTAATAAAAGGGTGACACTGATTCCTGTCAACAGCATAAGTACTGGGGTAGAGAAACAGAAAAGTGCAGTGGAAAAGAAGAGAGAGAGACATTTCAAGTTACCACATTCATAACAACAAGCAGAGGCCAAATGAATGACAAACATTGTTAATATAAGGTACAGCTGTGTAAAATCTTACCAAAACAGTAGATGTCCCTCACTTCATTGTTGCAGTATTCCACATACAAGAGATCTCCCGCCAGGGCAGCCCAACACTAGGCTAGTATTCAAAAGCCTAAAGATCTTGTATGCTCCATACGTCACATCTATGCTCCCCGCACAGAACATAGGTCATTAAAGGGATGTAAGGACACAAAGTACAGTTTTGTACCTACCATAAATGTAGATGTCCGATAGGTATGCATCTGCAGTCATAACATATGGTTTGTCCTGCCTCAGGCAGCCCTTCGGTCGGCCGGATTCCAAAGTCTGGGTCTGGCCTCGGCTGATGTCGCACTTTCCCCGACGTCAGAGTGGCTGGGGTATAAAGGCATCACCCTACGTCATTTTCCTCAGTGTCCTCATGCCAGGTGCCCTCTAGGAAGGCTAAATTTGGATAAAAGTTGAAAATTCCAAACAGAAGAAAACAATATATATATATATATATATATATATATATATATATATATATATATATATATATATATATATATATATACACAGATATACATACAAACAAATACACCATAATAGATTCCCCCAGCTAGCTGAAAGAGGGATAAGCACCCTAGGAATACCACAGAGGGGAAGGAGGGTGGGTAATCCTGACTGCAGATGCATACCTATCGGACATCTACATTTATGGTAGGTACAAAGCTGTACTATGTCCTTCAAGGATGCATCTGCAGTCATAACATATGGGTAGAATACCATAGCCAAACTGGGGGAGGAGATACTAAGATAAGGAAGGTGTAGTTAAGATCCCCTGTAAAACTGCAGTTGCAAAACCTGCTCGGGATCTGGAGTATAAAGGTAGATTGTAATGCTTGGCAAATGTATGCACGGAGCTCCAAGTAGCAGCTTCTAAAATGTCCTTGGTAGCCACCCTCGTAGGAAAGCTGTAGTGGTGGCTGTGGCTCTTGTGGAGTGAGGCCTGATATTTTCAGGAGCTGTCTTTCCATGAAAAGAGTAGCAGAAACGAATGCAATTTCCTATCCATTTAGAAATTGTCTGTTTGGAAATTGCTTTTCCTTGCACTCCAGTTGCATATGCTACTAGAAGTTGGTCAGTTTTTCTGCTGGTTTTAGTTCTGTCCAGATAGTAGCGTAGTTGTCTGTGTACATCCAAGGTGTGCAGTAGTTTTTCCCCCCTGTTCTGTGGGTTAGGGAAGAACGTAGGCAAATGAATAGCTTGGTTCAAGGATACACTGGATACCACCTTTGGCATGAAAGTAGGATTGGTTCTCAGACACACTCTGTCCTGGTGAAAAGTAGGGAAAGGCTGCACTGCCATTAGTGCCTGTAACTCGGATACTCTTCTTGCTGAAGTGATTGCTAGAAGGAAAGCAGTTTTCCAAGATAAGAACTGTAAGTCTGCTGATGCTGCTGGTTCAAAAGGGGGTAGTGTTAATTTTTCCAGCACAAAATTGAGATCCCATGCAGGCAGAGGGGGTTTCCTTGGAGGTTTTACATTTTTGATCCCTCTTAAAAATTGTCTGAGGAGAGGGTGAGAGAAGATAGGAGGATCCATGTTGTATTCTGCTGAAATTGCTGAAGCATGAATCTTAATGGAGGAATAGGACAGGCCATTGTGGAACAGTTCTGCTAAGCATTCTAGGATGTGTGCTAGGTTTGCCAGTGTGACATTTGTACCCTTTGATGCGCTCCAAATGAGGAATCTCTTCCATTTAGCTGAGTATGTCTTTCTTGTGGAGGGTCTGCGAGCCTCCAGGGTTATGTCCTTGACCCTCTGTGATAAGACAGTTTGGTTTTGTTTTAGGCAATTTTCCAGGCAGTCAGCTGCAGTGTTTTCAAGTTTGGATGCAGGGTCTTGAAGTTGTTCTGTGTTAGAAGTAGAGGCCATAGGGGTAGAGGCCATGAGTTCGTCCGAGACATGCTTCTCAGTAGCAGATACCAGTGCTGCCTTGGCCAGTCTGGAGCTATCAGTATCACCTTTGGCTGTTCCTCTCTGATCTTCAGTAGAACTCTGTACATCAATGGGAGTGGTGGAAAAGCATACACTGTTAGGGCATTCCAGTTGAAAGAGAGGGAGTCTACCTTCCAGGCTTGTGGGTGGTATACTCTTGAGCAGAATTTCCTCAGTTGGTTGTTGAGTGGGGAGGCGAACAGGTCTATCTCTGGCATTCCGCATTTCTTTGTTATGTTTTTGAAGATGTCTGGATGCAGCATCCATTCGTGAGCATCCGTGGTAGTTCTGCTTAAGCTGTCTGCTAGTGAATTCTCTTTTCCTGGTACGAATTTGGCCTGCAGTTGGATGTTGAGATTCAGGGCTAGGTTCCACAGATCTATTGCCATCCGGCATAGAGGGTATGAATGCGTGCCTCCCTGTTTGTTTATGTACCACGTGACTGTGGTATTGTCTGTCCTTATCAGCAGATGTCCTTGCTGGAGGAATGATTTGAATGCCTCGATTGCATGCTTCACTGCCAGCATCTCCCTTAGGTTTATGTGCAAATTCAGCTGGTCTTGAGACCATAGGCCTTGGATGCACTTGTCTTCCATGTGTGCTCCCCATCCTAGGTCTGAGGCGTCCGTGGTGATGGTCTGCCTTGGTTGTGGTTTGTTGAAAGGCAACCCTCTGTTGGACTGGCAGGCCTGAGCCCACCACAGGAATTCCTTTTTCAGGCATGGAATGATTGGAATCATGGTTTCTAGACTGTGCCTGTGTTGAGACCATACATTCCTTAGGTACCATTGTAATTTCCTCATATGCAGCCTGGCATGTGGGATCAAGATTATGCAAGATGCCATGTAACCCAGGGCCTGCAGGACTTTCCTTGCAGTGAGCTGAGTTTGTCTTGTCAAAGCCATGAAGTAGACTGGGAGTTGCTTTTGTTTTTCTTCTTTGAGAAAAGCCATCTGAGTTATTGTGTCCAGATCCGCACCCAAAAAAGTTATCCTTTGGGATGGCACTAGTCTTGACTTCTGGATGTTGACTGTGTATCCCAAGGCCTGTAACAGGTGTATGACATAGGGCAAATCCTTTATTAGTCTTGTCTTGTTCTCCGCTTGTATTCGGCAGTCGTCCAGGTATGGGTAGATTTGAATTCCCTGAAGCCTGCAATGTGCAATTACTGATGCCAGGCATTTCGTGAATACTCTGTGGGCAGTAGATAAGCCAAAGGGCAATGCTGAGAATTGATAATGCTCTGATCCTGCAAGAAATCTGAGGTGTCTTCTGCAATCTGGTCATATAGGGACGTGCAGGTATGCCTCCTTGAGATCTAGAGTCATCAGCCAAGACTCCTTGCCCAACATGGGAAGAAGTTGCTGTAGGGTCAGCATTTTGAATTTTGGCACAATGAGATATGTGTTTAGTGCGGACAAGTCGAGAATAGGCCTCCATTGGGTTTCTTTTCTTGGTACAAGGAATAGTCTGGAGTAAAATCCTTGGCCTTGTTCCATAGATGGTACCCTTTCTATTGCTTTCATCTGAAGTAAAGTGTTGATTTGTCTTAAAGTCTCTGGCTTCTGGTTTGGTGGAAGGTTTGGCATTCCGCTCCTTCTTGGTAAAGTGTGGAAATGAAACCTGTATCCTTTCTCTATTGTTTGCAATGTCCATTTGTCTTTTGTAATGCAATGCCAGTTTTTTGAGAATAAAGCCAATTTTCCGCCCAAGGGTGCTTCCAGTTGTTCCCTTGTAGGCGGAATCAGAGTCAAGTCATTGTGTCTGTCCTGTGGAAGTGGTTGTAGCTGCAGCTGTGGCAGTACTCCTCTGGTTGGCAGGTTGCCACTGACGACCCCTGTAGGCACCCTTTGATTGACCTCTGCCTCTTGGGCGTCTATTCCTGCCCCTCTGTGCTTTGGAGGTGTCTGGAAAGGACCAATTCTTTGAAGGCCAGTTTCTGCTGAACCTCGGAGGTTGGACCTGCAGAAAATCCTTAACTGTTTGCACAGATTTTGCTTTTTCTTCCACTTTCTTTAGAATCTCTTGTGCAGGGGAGCCAAATAAACTTTGTTTCTCCATTGGAGCATCTAGGAGTTTAGCCTTGACATGGTCCGGCAAGGATTGCTCTTTTAGCCAGGCATGTCTTCGAATTACTGCCCCAGTCATAGCTGATCTAAATGAAGCTTCCAGTGCATCATAGCCACATTTTAAGAAATGATTACTGACCTGCTGAGAGTTGTGTACCAAATCCTGAAGGGCCTTACGGTCTAAAGGTTCAGGAGAAGAAAGCTTTTTATTCAGCTGATCTAACAAATATTCCTGGCACTGTATCATATGGAATTGACAGTTTAAAGCCCTGGCAGAAAGAGTAGCAGATGTATAAACCTTTTTTCCCCATCTCTCTAATGCTCTTGACTCCCTTTCAGAGGGTAGTGGGTTTTTGGCAGTGGCAGCTGCAACACCTTTTGGGCCCTGAGAAATAGTTTCTGGGTCTGCAGCATGGGCTTTATACAAGTGGAAGTGGGAATCTGGGACCCTGTAGTATCTGTCAGGTTTGGCAGGGGCCGGGGGAAGTGAATCAGGGGCAGAGCTGACATCATTATATGCATCATCAACTACAGTTAGCACAGGTGGTATGGCTAAAGGCCTATGCTGTGGCAAGTGTAAGAAAGTCCTTAGTCTTTTTCTAGAATCAGAGAAATCCTGACCCTGCCATTGAAAGTGTTCCCTCATAGAGTGTAAAGTCTCCCCAAAGGAAAATTCCTCTGGAGAGGAAGCAGAAGGGATAGAGTCTTCTGCATCTGAATCCTCATAAGGTGAGTATGGCCCTTCCTGATAGTCTGACAAATCAGATCCATCCGAGGAGTAATCAGAGGAGAGAGGTTCTGGGGGTTCAGTCCTAGGCCTTTTGTCAGGAGGAGGTTGGGAGGCCCTGTCTGGGTGAGGTTGGGAACTCCTAATCAGAGATATAAGGTCCTCAGCAAGACTGAGAATCTGGGAACTTGAGGAAGGTCTCTGAGAAGTTGATTTTGCAGGTAAAGCTTTTGTAATTTTAGCTGCTTTAGCCCTGGAGAAAGCCTTAATAGACATAGAAGCAGGGGGCCTAGCTGCCCCACGTGCAGGAGTAGAAATGTCCAAAGGAATGGTGTCGGACAATTCTTGTGCGCTTGCTTCTTCGGTAGGGATTTCTGTAGCCGATTCAGCCGGGGCCTCTCTGGCCTCGGTTGTCGGAGGTATGATTTCGGCAGAAGGTAGAACCGAGGCCTCGGTTTCAGCCGAAACCGAGACACTCGCGGTAGGCCTAACCGTGGTTTCAGCCGAAACCGCGGGCCGTGAGTGCCGGTCCTTTTCCTTGCGTTTTTTGGCTAAATGTGTAGTCGGAGTCTCCGACGGCATTTTATATGCAAAAGCAGATCCAAAAAACTCTTCTGCAAACTCCAACCGACGTCTAAGAGTCCGTCGGTTGAAGGAGGCACAGGCTAAACAAGCTGATACGTCATGGTCTGGGCCTAAGCAAGGAAGGCAGTAGGAATGGAAATCCTTATGAGCTATTTGTTTCCCACAAGTTAAACAATTATTTACTTTGTCTGACATCGGCTGAGGCAAGAAAGATTCCCCAACGGGGTACTTAGCTTTTTAGAAGTCTTCGGTAGCTGAATCTCTGGATCTGACCGACCGGCACTTGCGAACAGCTTCTGCTTCGGGCACCGCGCGGCAAGAAAGACTGAGGAAAATGGCGTCGGCTGATGCCTTTATACCCCAGAAGCTCTGACGTCGGGGAAAGTGCGACATCAGCCGAGGCCAGACCCAGACTTTGGAATCCGGCCGACCGAAGGGCTGCCTGAGGCAGGACAACCCATATGTTATGACTGCAGATGCATCCTTGAAGGACATCTACCCACAACTGAAATGCCCCAGAAGTGAACAGTCTCCACTGGACGAAAGAGTCCATGCACATCCAGAAGGAAAAAATGCACAACAAACAAGAGGGTGTTCAAGGGAGGAAGCGAATACTGCAACAGTAACAGAAGGACATCTATTGTTAAGGTAAGATTTTACACCACTGTACTATGCCCTTCTATATCTCTGTTGCAGTATTACACATATAAAAGACAGTAAAAAAAGCTTAAAAAAACAGAGTGGGAGGTGGAAGGCTGAGAAAAGCCCTTAGCAAACCCACATAAGATGGTTTCAGCAAAACCTGCGCTGGCCCTAGGAACCATTTCCTACTTATAAGGGTTAGAAAAGGTAAGGATGGAAGACCAAGTAGCAGCTTCAAGGATGGAACTGGTGTCCCAGCCCTTAAAAAAGGCACAAGAAGAGGCAACAGCCCTACTGGAATGAGATGTGACAAAAGCAACCAGAGATTTGCCATGAAAAGAATAACAAAAGGAAATGGCCTTACATATTCAGGAGGAGATGGTTTCCTTAGAAAAAGGCAAACACAATGACTTGGGATGAAAGGAAACAAAAAGCTGGTCAGACTTACAGACAGTCTTAGTTTTATTTAATGAGTACCTAAGCTGTCTGTACAAATCCAGGGTATGAAGGACCCTCTCAGTAGTAGCCTGAGGAGAAGGGAAAAAAGAAGGGAGTTGTACCGACTGATTCAAGAACAACTCATTTACTACCATGGGCATATAAGGACACCCTGTTCATGTGAAAAAAAACAAAAAAGGTGGAATTGCCCATAAGGGCCTGGAGCTCAGAAACCTTCTGAGCAGAAATACGAGCCAGCAATAAAACAGTCTTCCTGGTAGAATGTTGGAAAGAAGCAGAATCTGTAGGCTGAAAAGGAGCCTGAGTCAATTTTTCCAAAACAAAATTAAAGTTCCAAGGAGGTGGAATAGGTTTTCTTGGGTGCCTAATATGCAGGACACCTTAAAGAAATAATTTGACCTGAAAACAAGAAATTAAAAGAAGATTCAAGGGCAGATAAGTAGAAATGGCTAACAAATGGGCCTTCATAGAAGAGCCAGGCCAGATTGGAGGAACTCACATAAATAAGAGAGGACCCCCACTGTAAAAGGGTCCTGGTTACAAGCATGGCATCAGACTGAAAATCTTTTCCATTTGGACAAATAAGATTTTTTGGCTGAGAGTTTCCTTGCCTCCTGTAAAACCCTGAGCACATACTCAAAAAGCAGATGCCTAAAAAGAATCAAATACCTATTACCCACAGTGTCTTTTGCAAAATGGATAAGTGAAGATGGATGAGAGACCCCCTTGTCCTGCGTGAGGAGATCCACCAGCAAGGTAACTTGTGATGACTGCCCCTGGGCCAGATGCATTAGGAGGGGGAAGCAGTGATGTCCCAGCCAAAAGGGAATCACTAGCAAGATTTTTGGGGAGTCCAGCTGAATATTCTTTAGGACTCTTGGAAACAGAAAAAGAGGAGGGAAAGCATAAAGAAACATCCCCTTCCAAGGAAAGGAAAGGGCATCTGTCTTCCACACCAGATAGCATGGAACTCTGAAACAGGAAAGCGGAAACTGTCTGTGAAGCATCCATTTGTGAGCCTATGTTTTGGACCTGCTCAGACAGTCTGCCACTAGACTGTGCTCTGAAAGAATGTATACTGTCTGAAAAGTTAACTTCTATCTGAGAGCCACTTCCCAAGCCTGAAGAGCCATCCTGCAGAGGAGATAAGATTTTGTGTCCCCCTGCTTGTTGAAGTACCACATCACTGTAGTGTTGTCTGTGTATACTTTCAAAGGGTCTGGGGAGAACACAGGGTGAAAAGCTTGAAGGGCCACAATCAGTGTCCTCATCTCTTTGATGTTGATATGGTCTGACCTTTAATGGGGAACCCAGAGGCCCTGAATTTTCAATTGACCAAGAGAAACTCCCCACGTCAAGTTGGAAGCATCAGTGAACAGCTCTTGAGAAGGGGCTGAAGGCTGAAAGGGTCAGCCTGGGTTGAAAGTGAACTGTTGAATTCACCACTCAAATTCATTCCTTCTTGAGAGAGGGAAGAAATGGTACGCTGAAGTCCAGAGGGTGACAATGCAGCAGCCAAAGTAACTTGGGGTACCACTGAAGCTTCCCCATGTGCAGTCTTGCAAGAGAAAACAATGGAATAGACAAGGCCATGAATCCCATGGTCTGAAGAAACTCCCTGACTGGCACGGCAGTCACAGGATGAAGAGAATGAAAAAAGGTTGTCAACAATACCTTTATACCTTTGGAGGCAAAGAGAGGCCAACATTGGCACTGTCTGAATCCTACATCCCAGATATACATGATCCTCAGAGAGAGAGAGAGAGGCAGGATGGACTTTTGGAACTCTGAAGAAGAGAGATAGTGAACTGCAGATCCTGTAACAAACAACTGGGAGAAGGTGCCTGAAGCAACAGGTTGTCTAGATAAGAAAAGAATCTGACTCCCTTGGAGCCTGTAGAAGATAATCGCAGGAGCTTGGCATTTTCTGAATACCCCTGTGGCAGTAAAGAGGCCAAAAAGCAAAGCAGATAACTGAAAATGAGAGGAAGACACAGAGAAACATAAAAACTTCCTGAAGACAGGGTGAATAGGGATATGAGGGTAAGCATCTTTCAGATCCAAGAACACTGGAAAAGCTTGGGGTAATGAAAGAGGAAACAAAGTCTGAAGAGTAAGCATCTGAAAAGAAGGGACCATGAGAAAGGTGTTGAGCCAGGAGAGATCCAAAACAGGTCTCCAAGTGCCCTCCTTTCGAGGAAACAGGAAAATCCTGAATAAAAAAAAATATTATTTGTGAAGGGGGCACAGGTTGAATGGTTCCTTGATTCACCAGGGTCTGTACTCTAGAGGAGTCTGAGGAATCCCTGAAAAAGGACACAGAGATTTCCAAACCATGAAGTAACCCTGACGGATGACAGAAACAACCCAAGAGTCTGAAGTAATGACATTCCAATTTGGAAGACAAAGGGGCAACAGAACCTTGTCTAAAAGGAGGGGGGGGGGTGTCAAAGATAAGCAGGCTTATCAGATAAAGGAGGCTTCTGGGCCACAGACATCTGAGAAGCTTTAGCAGAAGGAGGGCCAACCTACCACCCTTTCTACCCTTGGAGGCCTTGTGGGATTGTCTGAGAGATCTAGTAGAATTATTCCTCTGGAACTTAGGGATAGGAGAGACAAAAATATGTTTAAGGTGCTGCAAGGCTTTGTCTTTCTCTTGAAGTGACTTAAACATGTCAGCAGAAGCAGTCCCAAAAAGAGGTTTATTATCCAAAGAAGCAGCCGACAACTTGGCCAAAGTAGAAGCAGCATAAACTTTCTTATCAGTCTTCTCCAGAGACCTACTATCTTTATCAGAGGGCAAAAGTGTGGAGGTTTTGTTAGACGAGACTGACACCACAACAGGATCAGCAGAAGGACATTTAAATAAAAATTTACCTTATAGAACCTATCAGGTTTCTTAGAAGCAGGAGGCTGAGAATTAGGAGACTTGGAAGCAGCAATAAAAGTATCTAACAAGGCAGCCAACACAGGAAGAACTGCTGATGGTTTAAGAATATCCACCTGAAGCAACTCATAACATATTGTCTGCATACCAGACATTGAGAAGAATCCAACTTAAAGAATTCCTTCATCCTAGCAACTGTATCCCCAAAGGACAACTCCTTGTAAGGAGACTCAGGGCTAACAGACTCCTCTTCATCAGAGCCATAAGCTAAAGGTGAAGGTATCTGTGAAGAATAGGTCAAAGACCCCTCATCAGACAGTGAATCCTCATCCAAGGAATCTAGCTCCCTAAGCCATTTAGAACAGGTAGAGATCCCAAGAAGGAGCAGGTACTGAAACCCCTTGAGGAGGCTTTAGGGGTATTAAGATAGAAAACAAGCCGTGAGTAAACTCTTACCATTCCGTGGTTCCCACTCAACATCTGGAGCAGATGTCTGCGAAGCCTACGAGGACATGAAAAAAAGACGTATCCATGTCGGCCTCCAATGGAGTCATGGCAAAGGAGTCCGACGCAGACACCAAATGACCTACAGAACGTTTATCTGCTTCTTGAGGGATATCCAGTGGAGGCAGCACAGCTAAATAAAGTGGCACAGACTTCTTAGCCTTCTTCTTACCTAGCTGGAGTATCTCGGGGTTAAAGGATTCTGCCACATTACCTAGGCTAACTGTTTAAGCAGTTAGTTTTCAAGATAAATGGCCAGGGAAGACAAACAGCTTCTGAATGTTTTAGGCACAAATGCCTTACAGATACTACAAGAGTTACGGACAGGTGAAGCACTCAAACAAAAAAGACACTGCTTGTGATGATTCCTATGGGGAATCTGCCTCCCCCACTGACATTTTCCCTTCTACTAGGTAGCAAAATAAATAAATAAATAAATAAATAAATAAAAAAAACACTTATCTGGTGTTGCTAAATATTCAGTAAGCAACAAGATGTTCAGACCAACTGGCAAAATATGGTATACAAACTGGTGGCAAGGAACTTCTGGTAGTTGCTTCTGTACGTCCCTTTTCTGCCATACATCCCATGCATGGAGCACAGATGTGATGCACGGTGCATAAAAGATCTTTAGACATTTGAATAATGGCTGAGTGTTGGGCTGCCCTGGGAGGGAGACCCCTTCTATGTTGAATGCTGCAACAGTGATATAGAAGGGCATCAATATTTTCTTTAAGATGTTAGGGAAAAATCAGTTCACCATTACTAAACAGAAAGATTAATACACTATAGGGCAGGAATCATAGAAGGCAGTTTGTTTTTGGCAATATTCATTTCAGACTCAGAAAAACTTGGGGGCCATTTTCAAAACAATATACACTCTTCTGATGCCCAACAGCTAAGTAAGGCATGTGGGGTGGTGCTGGAGGCCTGTCTCTCCCCCTATGTCCACAAAAACATGATTTTCAGTTTGGTATAGGAGGTAGAGGGTGGGTGGGGGCTTAAATTTCAAATACCTGTGATCGACTTGTTTATGTTTCAGGTTTACTTTTTTAATGTCTATAGGGGAATTTTCAAAAAAGTTTGGAACAGTTATTACATGACAACAAGCAAAACTCTTGAGCAGTGAATGGTCAATTTTCCTGAGACGCAAAACAGAGAGTAAAAGTCATTGAACAATTGTACAGGGGATCCAATCAGAAAGAACCAGGCAAAACACAGACATCTTTTTTTCAGAGCACACATGATAAATATTAGTTTTTCTAGAAAACTGAAAATGTTCCATCACAGTGATTCAAAAATGCATAGTATTATACAAGTCTTCCACAATCCAGTTAGGCCTAAAAACAGACTTCACTAAACATGGATATAGGTTTAATTATGTTTAAAGCTATCAGAGTATAGCTCTAACTGTACTTTGATGCATGGTTTATAAAATTAGACAATTACACCAGGGGGGTGGTACTAAGTAAACATGCAATTGATAAAGCAAATGTTCCTGAGCAAATGCATTGAGGTGCCAGTCAGGAAGATACTGGTAAAATCCATAAATGTGTGTACAAGGGTAGTTTCAGAATCCTTTTTCATGCAATGATGAGGACCTTGTAAATCATCACGGGATCATGCAAGGTTACTACGCTAACAGCCCTAGAGCCTTTTTAAGGCCTAGCCATTCATTCTCTGAAGTACAGGCCAACACTAAGGGACTCTGTCTAACAAAGTTCGCAGATGACTGCAAACTGGGAACCATTATTGAATCCCCAAATGATGTGGATATTCTACGAAAGGGCCTTACAGAAACAGATGCCTGGTGCCACAGCCATGGGCTCAAGCTTAATGCCAAGAAATATATAGCCATCCCCTTTGGGAAAAACCATGTACCCATGAATTACCACATAAGTGGCAGTACACTAAACATCGAAAGTGTGATGAGAGACTTAGGGACGCAGGTGGACAGTGGTCTCACCTTCGATAACCACATCGCCACAACAGTCAGGATATCCTTCTATGTGGCACACCTCATCGCTAAGGGCTTTTCATTCAGAAAAAAGGAGGTTAGTGTCCCACTGTACTCATCCCTCATTAGACCCATTATAGAGTACAACGCCCCATTTGGTATGTACCTCACAAGACATCTGCAACAGCTGGAAAGGCCGCAGAAATACCTCACTAAAAGAATCACAGGCCTAAAGCAGATGGCCTATGCTGACCGTCTAAAAAAAATTCCAGCTATAGTCTGTGGCATATCGTCTACTCAGAGGCAATCTCTGCTTAACATACAAGGAAGGCCATGCCAAACCCTGAGCTGTTGGACATGCTCCACAAAAAGAAATCCCAATCCCTCAGAGCCACACACTCCAGGGATCTAAACCTTGTCATCACAATGAACAAAACATGCTGGAGGGATAGGTTCCTGACCCAGAGGCTCCCCATACTCTGGAAGAGACTGGCCATACCGCCTCCTTGGCCCTCTTCAAAAGGAACCTTGAAAATTGAATGGAAGATAGGAAATTCACCCCGGGGATCACGTCAGTCGCCCTGCTAGACAGGGGTCCAGGGAAGTAAATACTGTGGGAAGAAATATTCAGGGAATTGTTATGGCTATGCTTGTATAGGCCCTAGGGCCGGTAGCCTAGTACCAATCTATGAACCTATGCCCCAGTTTTGCCAATTATCAATGTCTATGGGCTGGAATGGATTTATTTGGTATATGCCTGTGCCTTAGGGCATCTACAAACTGCCCCTGTCCTTAAAGGCCACAGGTGACAAACTGCCCCTGTCCATAAGGGCCACAGGCAACAAGCTGCAGTGAATTTATGATTTCCCAGCCATTGGTCCAAATTGCATTTCAATAGGCTTGGGGAAGAGCTCTTTTCCACTTGAATGGGGAGAGTTTGTTCCAGAGAAGGGGTAATCTCTGAGACATATACCTGTCCTTCCAACATGTTTTGCTAATGTCACAGACAAAGTTTAGACCCTTAGATGGGGTAATTCTACTGCTTTTTGTCTTGTATATGAGTAGCATATCCACCAGGGCTGAATCACAGAATGCCTTGCAGGTTAGGTATAGATCGCCCGTCAGTAGTCTATGGGAGACTAAGTAAAGAGACAGGGTTTTGAAGTGGTCTGCATAAGAGATATTATTTACACCCTGTATTCTTTTAGTGAGGAACCTCTGTGGCTCCTACAGCTGTTGCAAATGCCTGGTCAGGTACACGCCAAAGGGTGCAATGTACTCAATTACTGGTATAATGAGGGTTGCGTATAGTGGAGCCATGACCTCCTTAGATATGGATGCCATGTTCCTACATACAAGTTGTACCACGTAGAAGGATTTTATCACTACTATGGACACATGGGGATGAAAGTTCAGGTTGTTGTACTTAGTTCACAAGTCCCTTACCACTGGGTCTACTCTTAGAGAAGTGTTAGCAATGTTGTACTTTTCAAGGGTGGTCATCTTCCCAAAGGGTAAAATTATACTTTTTTTGTATTGAGTTTTGGGCTTATGACCTGGCACCAATTATTTATGTGTCAGACCCTTCTAGAGGATATCTACATCTTTGTGGCATTAAATGATTGCACCCAGCTTGCAGTCATCACCAAATTTGGTCAGCCAAAGACCCTCTACATTAACTTTGACTTCAGTGAAGTATATTCCAAACAGGAGAGGTTCCAGTACTGAGCCCTGTGGGACACCACTAGTAACAGACTTCTTGGTGGAAGTGGATTCACCCACCCCTGCTACCCCTAACTTCATCTGTCCTATCTGTGAGCGCTTCGGCTATCCATCAGGTGACACAGGGATTTATGCCAAAATTTGCATGTCTATAATACCTGAGTGAGGTACTGTGTCAAATAAGTTTTCCAGGTCAGGGCAGGCAGTATGCACTATCTTGCCCTCGTCCATTTATCCAGTTATCTTCTTGAAGAAGTCCACCAGGTTTAGTGGGCATGATCTGAAATCTAACTGGGATGGGTCCAGTGTTTGAAGATTTCCTATGTCTTTATCAGGTCCAGGATAATTCTTTCCATGGCCTTACATACAAGACTAGTCACACTTACAGTTCTGTAGTTCCCTGGGTCTGTTAATAGTCTGCCTTTGTGTAGAGGGATGACCGTTGCAGTCCTCCATTCCTTATGGATGAATGCTGTCTGGAGGCTGTGGATGAAAAGAGATTTTAGTGGGCCTGACAGATCATGTTTCAAGAGGCATTCTGGGAAATTACCAGGATGCATTGATACAGTGTTTTTAGCTCTGGAGAGTGCAGTGAGGACCTATTCTTTAATGATACCTGGG